>NC_138739.1:36213561-36813561 GCF_965113295.1 Leuciscus leuciscus
CGTACTGATCCTACCAATGATAAAAAACTGTTTGAAAAGCTAGTTAGATTTTAAAAAAAAATTTAAATACCCTTTTTTTGGTATTTTTTTGTCATTTTCCCTGCAACTTGCATACATGCCATACAGAGTTTAAAAAAAAAAATCTAAAATCTAAAAAATAGAGTTTTATATATTTTTAACTCAAAAACATGAGTTAAATACATTTTATATACAAAAATATCATGAATTAATTCATAAGTATCATTACTGTATGTTTTTGGAGACCACATATTTTACAACTATGCCTTGTTATAAAAGGCATTGATATGATACTATGATATAATTTCCTATTTTAGTTTTTCTTGCATGTTTCTGCATGTTGGTTTCACCACGTGGTTTTGAAATATTAATAATATTTTAACCAAACGTCAGCTTTTCTTTCTTGGTAATAAAAACATAACATTGTGCCAAACTATTTACTAGGGATTTATTTTCTTCAATTTGATTTCTTTTTATTGATTTTCTTTATTATGATATCAGGTATCATCCTGACATTTATTACTTTTTGCCCCAATACATATTAATTCAATAAATTATAATGGTCTTCAAGTCAATGTATGTGTAAATTGAATTTCCATCCATCCATCCAACCAACATCCATCCATCATCCATCATCCATCCTTCCATCTTTTGTATGGTCCAAATATAATGGTATTCAAGTTACTGTATGTATGAATTGCATTTTTAATGTACTTATGCATTCATTAATAGATCTGGACAAAAGTGTTGTTGATCCAGGCACATTTATCCTCAGCAACTGTATAGTTCATTAAACATACAATTGTCAGAATCGAACCCATGACCTTGGTGTTGCTAGCACAACGCTCACTCAGAAAACTTAACTGTGGACACTAAAACTGGATAACTGCAAATCTCTGGTTCAGATGTAAACTGTGCCTCTGGACATCATCCGGTTTAGTCCAGCTCTTCACATTTTCCTGAACTCTCCTCAATCTTTCCCTGCTTGCAGGTTTAGACTGCTATTTTTGCGCACTGAGAGGATGTCTGGGTAATCCCTACAGCCCATTCACTGCGTGCGCTTTCAGTTTGTGAAATTAAATGCTGCTCTATGTGGAATTGTTCGGCCGGGAACAAACACACTCGGTCTACCTTATGTTGATGTTATTGTACAGCAGGGCCTACTGTCATTTAAATTAAATCAACTTTTGCCCTCCAGGATGAATCACAACAAATGCAGGCAAATGGATCCAGAACAAATATTACAAGGTTGCACTGAGTTCAAGGTGTTTTGTTTCATTTTATGTGCATCTACTGAAGAGTTTTTTCTCTCTCCATACATCAATGTTTACTGAGGTCGGCTTACCGCTGTTTGTCAGAATTACATTGTTCCAGCGGATATTAAAGCGTTTGGACAAGCAGCCATGTCAGATCTGCTGAGGAAGTAAGACATCAGCCTGGGTTTCACACTCTTCCCAGCCGAGCAAGCGGAGCATTTTCTGTGCCGTATAGTTGCCCATGTCAGATTTTCTCTGCAGCTATTGTTTCAGTCAGGGTTGTTTTAGAATTACATATATCTATATATATCGATCTCTATATCTATATCTATATCTATATCTATATATCTGTGTGGGTTAGGTTAGGCATTCATTTGTTAGCATTCATTTGTTATATATTTATACTCAGTAAATATATATATATCATATTATTTAGCTTTATTTTAGTTTTTAGACATTTTAGTACTTCAGCGTAAACTTATTTTATTTCAGTTACATTTGTGTAAAACAAATTAAACATTTTTAATTTTCCTTTAAGTTTTATTTCAGCTGTCAATTAACAAAAACAATTTGTATGTTTAAGTTCTACTTAACAATAACAACACTGGCTTCATTGCAGCTGTTCTTTCCATATTGTGCAAATTCATTCTAGTACAATAAACATTATGATTTCTTGTAGGGAATGATGTAGGTTGCTGTCCTAGTGTTATTAGCTTATTAGCTAAGTTGGAGGTGGCATACTTTTTTATATTTTATTTTTGTTGTTTTGAATCTTTTGCCTATTTATTTGACAGAAATAGTATAGCAATAGGAAATTAATCTGATCAGGACTCATCATAAGCTAAACTTAGCTCCAGATTTAGCATCATAGCTAAACGTGTCTGTAGCATGTGCGCTAACCACTGTGGCACAGATTTGACACAATCTTTTTATTGTTAGGCGTCAGTCAGTAGACATAGCCTTTGAATGAAAATCGCTACATTTCTCATCAAATATTGATTTTTAGATAAGGAGGAAGTTAATTTTATGTCCTGTGCTGGAGTGAGACTTACTGTCAGCGTTTAGTTTAGCTTATGTCCTAGCCTGGCAAAACCATGATAGCTACATGATCGCTGCTATTGCTAGTTAAGTGAGGAGGGCCATTAGCATTAGCTATCTAATGATCAATAATGTAGAAGAGTCATCTATATTTAGTCTTTTTTTTTTTGGAAGAGAAAGACGTATATTTAGTATTTACTATAGTATATTTTGTCAGTGCTTAGGAGAACACTAGCATGTAGCCTCAAAGCTAACATTCTGTACGAGTAAAATGCTATAGTACTGCTCAAATCAGATACTCTATACACTTTTACTCAAGTCGCAGTGGAATTGGTGACTTGTAATGGAGTCATTTTCACTGTAAGGTATCTGTACTTCAAGTATGGTTTTCAGGTTCTCTTTACACCGCTAACAAAACCTTGCGTTTGTTTCATTTTTCTGCTCACGTTTCATGGTTTTAACAGCAAAGAGTGCATAAATGGCCCATAAATCAGTTTAAAAGGTGAAAGTGTTCACGTCTTTTCAACGACTTTTCTGCCTAAGTAGTCAACTACCTATCTATTATGAACATGTTCTAAGAACGTTTTACCGACATCCCCTTTAAGTTATGAAATGTTATTTCTGAATGTTCTCTGAATGTTCAAAAAGTTTCGTTTAAAAAAAAAAAAAAAAAAAAAAAAGATTGGTTATGTACAGTAAATGTTAAGGAACATTCAATTTTATCATTCTTCACACATTATGGGAACATTACTTTAGAATATTCTCTGAACAGGTAGTAACATTTAATAAATGTTGGAAGAACATCCACACCATGAACAATGTATAAAATAACGTTTTTGTGCTAACGTTTTGAGAACATTATTAAAGATAACTTTGAACGAACATTCTAATAATGTTATTGGAAGAACGTTTGTTCATAACGTTGAAAGAACCTTGGCAGAATGTCGAAGTTTTGAGCATGTTCCCTGTTAGCTGGGTAGCTGCTGGATTCCTCTCTTAGGACTGAAATAACCAAAATTGCACGTGAAATGTCGCCTTTGTAGGTCTGCTAATACCCTTAACCCTGCAGTCAGGCTTCTATTGGCGTATTTTACCTCGTGTCTTTGAGGTGGCGAGAGCTTATCACAGACGCTCACTGCTCCCCGCCAAGCATAATGGATTCTGCCTTCAGGATTAGACTTGGAAATATCTCAACAATACCTAGTAGGAGGCTGTTGCTTGGGCACTATTTCTGTTTTATTTTTTTAGCGCAACTTATTTAGCATGATGCGGCAGTGGTAGAGAGTGGGATATTTTCAGTGGTGATTATAGTGGGGATTTAGCATGTTGGGTTATTAGCAAGAGTGTCAGTGTCGCATTTCACAGGTCACCAACACAGACAACTGTTTACTGTCATTATTTCTGCTGTTTTGTCTGGTGCCACTAATGGTGCTGAAATTACAGCTCTTAGTTTACTGCAATGATCATGATGCTTCTGTTTTAACCGTTTTAGCTATTTGTAAAATTTCAAACACAAAACATAAACTCATATGATAATGATAATGTTCATTTTAGGTCCTCTTGACTATTTGTTGCCTTTTTCAGAGATCAGAGAGTTATTGATTAAAAAAATATATATATTATTTAAAAAATATATAAAAAATTGAGTTTTAACTAAAAAAAAATAGTTAAATACAGTTTTATATACAAAAATATCATGAATTAATTAATAAGTATCATTACTGTATGTTTTTGGAGACCACATATTTTACAACTATGCCTTGTTATAAAAGGCATTGATATGATATGATATAATTTCCTATTTTAGTTTTTCTTGCATGTTTCTGCATGTTGGTTTCACCACGTGGTTTTTATATAATAATATTTTAAGAAAACGTCAGCTTTTCTTTCTAAGTAATAAAAACATAACATTGTGCCTAAGAGGGATTTATTTTCTTCAATTTGATTTCTTTGATTGATTTCTTTTATTAAAATGAATGACTGTGCAAATTTGATTGAGTGCCTAAGAAACATGTATATAAAAAAAAAAGTTGAAAAAAACACTTGAAAAAAAGTTCAAGTGTGAACACAGAAAAACATGTCATACCATATGAGCATTTGGATCTTTATGGAAATTCTGGACAATAAACAATCTGGATTCCACATTATGTGTAACGCTGTTTCCACATGGAACATAGTGACACTTAGGATATGATATAAATAATGTAAATAATTTGTTAAAACATTTTTTTTTACAGTGTTGATTTCATTCGTCAAGATCAACTATTACTCTATACTTTGTATTCTATATTCTTTTCATGGAAAGTTCCTCTTATTTGTTGTATAGTAAAATGACAGCTGATTTTTTTTTGCACAAGGACTGTGGGGACAAAACGGTTACAGTAATTTCCATTATTTAATCAGTCATCTAGTGTGTAATCATTTTGCTCAAATCATTAATGCGTATTGCTTACATGCTTCCTTTACTGATTCCATATATGAATTATCCTTGAAATGCAGCTCATTTATAGCCTGGTCCCATATCTGCTTTAAATATGCTCAATATGACATGCTTCATTAGGAGACTTTCTGTTCCGATTAGCGGAGATCTGAACGATAAAGTGACGTCAACAGGCTGATGAATTTTTCAGGAGTTCAGGGCCATTGTGAGTTCAGATCTCCCCTGGAGGCCGATTGTGCAATGATTGGTGCTATGAGAGACCCCAGTCTGTCTACAGATGCACCACCCCGACTGGCCAACAGGGGGAGCTGTTACGTTACATATGACATTGAAGGCTGTGATTTGAAATGATAATAAATGGATGCAAAGTAAGTTGTTGTGAAGGTTACGTGGAAGGTTAGATTAGTCTGCTTAGAGGCACGAAAGCAATTCAGAAATTGCTGCATCCACCCTTTGTGAGCGAATCAAGGAGACTCCACCGAATGAGATGTGCATCTGAACGCAAAGATTAATGGCACCTTTGAACCGTTACATTACAGCACCCGAAATAATCACAGCCGCGCGGCTAATCTCCACTTTGATGAGTTTCTTCCTTAGCGGGAGAGAGAGAGAAACACAGATTACTGCACACTTCACTGCTCGTACAGTAATTGAGTCACTGCAGTGTCCACCAGCTGCTCAGATCGGCTCAGCGTGTTTGTTCTCGAGTCTTTCAGCGTTTCGTTTCCGCTTTACCTCGGCTGCCGTTTTGTTTGGTGTCGCAGTGCCTGTGCTGAGCATTGTTTCCTTCACCATTTGTAATCTAATCACTTAGCTAACAAAAAAATGTTCTAAGAACTTTTTGCTAGGTCCCCAAGTGTTATTTCTGATTGTTTAGAAAACGCTTTTTATTGGTTATTCGAACGTTGAGGAAACAACATTAGGCTACTTTTGAACATTTACGAAATGTTAGACGAACATGCAACTAAGGGTACGTTTACACAACAACTATGTATTAAAAATGGAAAAGTTTTCCCGTCGCGGTTTTCGTTGTCAAAACGATCCCTGTCCACACGGATCTGTGAAAACGACTAAAAATGCTGTATTATTCATGCCAGGCCAGTAGATGGCGATGTCACTTTGTAAAGAAACACTACGGGTCTATAGACTGAACATGTACTACACATGCGCATGACGTCACCGTTTTCACAAATTCACGTTTTTGTAGTTTACACAGAGACGATAACAGTATCGTTTTCTAAAACTTGCACTTTAAAACCCGTTTTCAAAATGTTGTTTTCAGGCCCCAAAAAGCTGTTGTTGTGTAAATGAACGGCCAAAACTAATAAAACGTTTTAGTTTTTTTAGCTGAAAACGGTGTCGTGTAAACGGCCCCTAAAACATTTTTAAAAAGTATAGATAACGTTTTGAGAATTTCTGAAGCCCAGATAACTTTGAACGAATGTTGTAATACTGAAAGAAGTTTGTTTATAACTTTGAGAGAATCTTGCCAGAGCGTTCCCTGTTAGCTGGGTTATAGCTTTAGATCAGTGGACTTTTATTGCTTGCATTTGAGTTTGATCTCCATTTTGTGCCGTTGGATTATAGGAAAGAACACAATAAGGTGCCAATGAGCTTCTGCGTTACATCAAATCTCTTTCCAATTAGTTTGCACAGTGTCCTCAGCAGTATAATGTATCAGTGAACACGTCTGCGTGCAGGACACATGCGTTCATCTCGATTACAAACCCCAGCCATCATCTGCATTACTTTCGGCGGATACGATCAGAAATCAAGCTCTTAGAGTGGAACCCAAGCAGCTGATGGATTCATGGCCTTTTGGGCCTGTTTGTCACCTTTACATGTTTACACATTTATTCTGCTGTACATTAGGCTTCCTAAAGTCATTTGTGACTCACTAGGGTACAGTATTATTATTCATCTATATTATTTTGAATAACAGTAAATTCGTCAAAACTATAACAAACAAGGAAGTATGGGAATTCTTTTATTTGATAATAAATTAAATTATTTTAAATGTCTACAACTATTTGAAATAATTATACAATAGGCTACATAAAATAACCAGTGCTGTCAAATCCATTAATCCAGATTAATTGCATCTGACATAAAAGTTTGTAAATATGTAATATGTAAATATGTGTGTGTGTGTATGGCCACACACAAATCGATTAATCGTGATTATCTATCATAAAAGTTTGTAGATGTGATATATGTGTTTGTGAGTATATACATATATATATATATATATATATATATATATATATATATATATATAATTGACACACAAATCGATTAATCGCGATTAATCGCATCTAACAAAAGTTTGTAAATAAATATATTTATTTACAAACTTTTATATTAGATTTTACAGCACTCAAAATAAATAATCAATCTAAGGTTAAAGGATGAAAAACAAAAAATCTGGAATATATGAAAACTGTTGGATGAAATTACAATATAAATTTCAAAACATACAAAAGACATACAACAGACTTTTCTATGTTTTGTAAGCCTGAAAAAGCCAGACTGACCGAAATGTTGCTCATTAAAATATTTTTGTGTTTATGCAAACTTGAGTAGTGTGTGAGAGTGTGGGATCAACATTTTTCCAGATTATATTAAAAAAAAAGAAAAAAAAAAGATATTGAAAAATCATGTGTAAGGGAGAAGTTTGATTCATACTTATAAGCCATATTCACACTCGTCACACAATTAGTTGCCAATCCTCCTCAATTTTATTGAGAGAGTGAAAACTACATTATTCAATCATGTTCATTCTTGAAAAAAAAATTATATTATACAAATAGAATTCACATTAAATTCTATACATTTAGGCCTGGTTTCACAGACAGGGTTCAGATTCAATTAATTTAACTTTATTTACAGACTCAAGGTCCATTAGAAAAAGAAGGGGAAAAAACACACAAAATTACATCCAATGCAAAACATTTAAAAGAGACAATTATACCAATATTTTCTCATAGTTGACTGGTATCACACCACACTTTGCCTATAGATTAAGCCAGGATTACACTGTAAAAAAACATCCCAAGTCAAAATTTTCTAGTGACTGGTTACATCAAAATTTTTCAATTAGTCTGACGTATTATTTCTCATTGAGCCAATGTTAACAGACTATTGCAACAAGAATTGTACTTGGGCCAATTAAAAAATTTAGATGTTATCAGTCACTAGAAAATTTTGACTTGGAGAGGCTAGAAATTTTTTACAGTGTAGGCTTTAGTTCAATTAGGACATTTAAGTAGCTTTTTTAAACGTGCCTTAGAAAAAAAAACATTACTGGTGTGCATCTTGAGACATATTTTAAGATCTGTCAGTGCAAGTGCTTTCAGTTAAAAATGAAAATGTCACTCTGAAAACCTTGTGTTTTTGTGTACACGGCCATATAATCTTACCAGAATGTGCAGATGTGTGTGTGTTCCTACACATTTCAGCATTTGCATTGTGGGTAACATCTGTTTTTCTCCTCAGCTGGACATAACATGTTATCTGTACCGATTAACCCCGAGTGTGTGTTCTCGGTGCATTAAAAGTGAATGAACACAAGGTGGCGCTGTGCACATATAAGAACTAGCGTTCTTGATTGAGAGACGTTTTATGGCATTCTCTTCTGATTTTCTTTATGTGTGCGCTATCATTTAATGCTTCATTGGTCTCTGTGTCTGTTTCCATTGAGTGTCTGTCAAATAGGCCTATCTTTGACAGATTACTGGAAAGCTGAAAGAGTCTGTCGACTATAAAGGGCCTCTGAGGAATTTGTGTGATTTGTTTGGTAAAACAGGGTTTGCTGTGGCCCATTTCATTTTAAAAGCCTTTATAATATTTGTCTTCATTAGTGATTATGTTGTCACAGTAATGTTTTTACCATCTGACAGAGGGACTAAAGTCACTTTGCCTTTAGTGGTTCACCCAATTTGTGTGTGTGTGTGTGGTTCTGTCAGAAGTTTGCCAGCGGGCATCGTTGAAAACTGTCTAAATTCCTCTTTTACGTCCAGCGCGCCCTTGAGAAGATGCGTAACTTTTCTCATCTTAAACGGTAAAACAGATAATGACAACAACGTCAGCTTTATACATTTGGTATTTGGGCAGTTTTGACAGGATAAACCATACAGAAAGCTGAAGTGCATCCTGATCAAATAATATTTCCTTAGAGTTGTGTTCGAACAGGATGTGAGGAAAACTTTTACTTCAGTTTTACGGTTTTCATATGGAAGCGATATTTTGTACACGGGGAGAGTATATGGTTTTGTGAAGGAACGCAGAGTTTCTCGTGGGAAAGCAAAACATTTGCGAGAGAACGCAAAAGCATCGACTTATTTTTCCTCCCATCTCAATGTTTCTCCCCAACACCATGTCCCTTTAAAAGCTCAGTAATTTCGCACCATTTTCGCGAAATCCAACGTCTTTGCTTATACATTGTTTTATTAAAGTGCAGTTACGTTTACATTTGTACGTCGAGTTTTTAATGAAGAAATCCAGTAATTTTAGTTGGAATTCACGAAAGGTTTCCTCACGCAAATTGGTTTCAAGTTAGTTAAAGGTTGTATCAGTGATTTCAGGCCCCCCCCAAAAAAAGTTATCACATTCATCTAATCTTTCCTAACGATCCGCCAACTTCTTCTTCAGCTCCGACTTTGCGTGCAGCCGTGCACGAGCACAAAACCTCACAACACCCTCCCCCTGTCGGTGATTGGTTGGAACACTATTTGTTTTGGTTTTGAGTGGTTGGTGAAACCAATTGTTTTTGTGTGCAGATCTCAGAGCCTAGGCTGCCTACAGAGACACGTTTTTTTGACGGCATGCTTATGGGGCGGGCAGCTAGCGGATCGTTAGGAAAGATTAGATGAATGTGATAACATTTTTGGGGGCCTGAAATCACTGATACAACCTTTAAGCGAATTCAACGGGTCCAGCAGAAAGCTGCTTGCTCTGTAAAAAAATTATATGATCAATAAGTTATGACAACATATGTTTCTACATTGCTTTAACTCATCAAAATAAGCTAAACAATTGTCTACTTTTTTATATAAGATTCAACCCATTTTAAGTCAGTTTGATGTCATTTAATTTAAAATGACTTAAACATCCAAGTTGATTGTACTTAAAAATTTAAGGCAGCAACTTTTTTTTATTGACTTATGTGTGCGGGATAATTTTTTTAAAATAATGTACTACATTTAATGTATTATGTCTCAAAATGAACTTGGGACGAATATTTGCTGGCAAATGTCGGATTTCCATAGTGTAATTAAATAAGTTGTAGGCCTATAGGCTACATTAGTTTACTGATAAATATGCACATGTCTTTTTTTTAAATACAAACATAATATAACTGCAATAGACAATAATATAAATACAATATGTTTGGACGATGTTAATTTAAAACGTTTGCAGTAAACGCTACATTAACAAAAGTTAAAGGCCCACTAAAGTGCCTTGGAACGCACAGCTTTGTATGATGCGTTGACATAATTTCTGAAACAGGAAGCTAAGGTGGGACGTATTGAATGGCTCCTCCCCCTTTTCAAATAGCCAATAGGGTTTAGTTTACCTCACAGACAGCATACTTGACAGCACCATGGAAGCGAATCCGAGCGCTGATGATACGTTAGACACTAGAGAGCATTTGATTGGACAGAAGATGTGATGAGAAGCTGAAGTCCGCGGTGATGTCATAAATCCGTGATCCATTTTAGAGGAAGAGAGAGACTGTAAGTTTTGAATGCTTATATCTCCTAAATGCAAATTTTTTCATTGTTTTGGAACACACCAGCTTATCCATAACCTTAAGGCTAATATATTCATACTAAAAGCAAAAAAAAAAAAAAAAAAAAAATTTGATTTCAGGGGGCCTTTAAAGTCTATAGCTATAGGCCTATTTCATGATTTCTACAGTCAGCTGATTTAAGAAAGCATCTGGGCCACTGAAATATGAGGTATATGATAAAATGTAATATGTTCAAAAGGTGATCATAAGTTATAATTAAACGACCTGACGCCAAATGATGCAAGACAAGTCTCAAAAGCTTGCTTTGGATAGAAGTATCTTCTTAATAATTGCTTTCTTACTTGGTTTGTGTGAAATTAACCCTTTTAGACTTGACATTTCCATAATAATATATCAGTCTGATAACTGGCTTTAAGGATTTGAGGTTCCCTCACATAGAGGGAACCTCAATAACCTTTAATATCCTGGTCCAATATTGGCTTGTTTAAAATAGCTCCATATTCATCTCCTGTTTATAACCGGCCAAATCTCTTCTCCAAACAGCTGATATTTGCCGAAAGCCTGCCAGGACTCCATCCAGGTGCTTCTGTACATCACTGAAATCAGTCTGGATTCTTTGTCTTTTTGTGGGCTTCTTTGCCATTACTCGAATAATTTGCCACTTTGTCACATGCTGGTCTATTATTACACATCTGTGAGCACTTGTATTGAATATTTTAGTAAATGCACCTGACTTTATGTAGATAATCACAAGCCTGGGCTGCAATCTAGCCGTCTTCACCTCTTCAGCACTTTACTTCCCTGGTATATCACTATGTAAATGCAATGATTAATTCATGAACCTCTAGTAAAGCCAGTTCCATCTTTGTGATGATGGAGTTCATAGTAGAGGTCACGGAAAAGCTCTTAAACCAACACTGATCCATACAAAGGAGAGTTGACTGGAATACACATGGCATTTAAAAAACCCTCAACCAGTCCGATAGTGCATTTGTTCCCACTTACAGACCATATGTATTCGAGATGGTGCACCTTTTTATTTTTTTCCCCCTCTCTTGTTTGTCTTTCTACTAAATATTGTATTTATTTTTACTGGAAATATATAAAACAGAACACATTATGCAATGATAGAGATTTTCACATGACCCCATTAAAAAAAAAATTATAATCTGGACTCCATTTTATCATGTTAACCAGGTCAGACTTTGTAAGGGCATGATGACTTCTCAGTGTTCTTTTGTCAGCATTTATTCACAATAGCCCGAGCGATGATATCAAAGATGTCCTTTCTCCTCATCACAGTAACTCTGTTGGGAAAAGTGTGTCATTGAAGTCTCTTTGATTTAATGACAGTGAAACACTTGTGCGGTTCATAAACAGCTCTTTTCATGTGTCTGTTTATGTGTGTGTTGTCTGAGAGGTTAATTAGAATTTCCTCAGCCTGCAGTTTCATCTCCAGGGTTTTACTCTTTAGCACAAAAACAAGACTCTTCTCAATAATTATGAGCACCATCAAAACAGAACGAACACATGAGAGGTTTGATGGGGTTTCGTGGCTTCCCATTAAAAAGCTGTATTTTTAGTTCGCGTTTAAAAACCCTGTCATACACTCCGTAATTACTGCTGGAGGAATATTAAACTTTATTTAATATATAACTTAAAATTTCTGATAACTTTATTTCATTTTATTTATGGGTCTATGAAGTGAGGCTAATTGTTTTGTGTCTAAATCTATTAATTAATTTATTCATTCATATGTATTCATATTATTCGTAAAAATATAATTCATATAGACATGAACTTGAATGTACCCCTTGAATGACGAACATGTTTTTAGTTTCCGATGTAAATTTATTTTTTATATTTTTTGTGGGATATATAGTAAAAAAAATGTCAATGTGGTGTAACCGTCTTGAGAGAAAAAGACGAAAATAAAAAAAAAATCTTAAAAAGTGCTTAAAAGACAAGAAACCAGTAGTAGTCTACCATTATTATTTCTAAAAACAAAACAAAACATTTCATAATCAATAAATTTATCATTTCTAAAATGTCTGTCTGCATGTCACAATGCTCTAAAATCTTTACTGATTTTAATAATTTGACCATACACATACCTTTATATTGTTATTGAAATGTCAAAATGAATATTTAGTTGATTTAAGCAACTTATGCTTGCTTAATGTTTCAATTATGGAAAACATTGTTAGAAATTAAGTGGAAAGTGGAAGATGAATATTTAGGTATATTTATTTCAATAATCAATATATTTCATTATGTATTATGTCCACCATAATAAAACTATTCTCATTTAATAATTAAATCAGATGAATTAAAAATGGAAATAAACTTGCAACTTAGCTAATATATTAAATCCACCTTAATTTTTTGAAATCAACAAAATGTTCTTCTAACAAAAATAAAAATAACTTGAACAAAGATTATTTATTTGGATGAGTGAATTTATTATCTTAAGTGAAATAAATAAGAATACTCTAAACAATAAATAAAATATGATAATGCAATAAAAGCAACAAAAGTTTTGTTGACCTTAGAATCTCAAGTTTTTGTCCCAACATTCCAAATTAAGTTATCTGATTTTTTATTTTTATTTTTTTTTACATTGAATGTTATGTTAGTTCCCAATAAAAAATGGAAAATATTGAAATATTTCAAATATATATATATTATATATATATATATAAAAAAAAAATATGAAAGCAAAGTAAATATTACATTTCTGTGAGCAAACATTACAAATAAAAAGCAAATATTACATTTCCAAGATCTTGGCAAATGCTTTTGTCATGACAACTCTTGGAGTGTTTGGTTTGGTAATGGATATGAAAATGTTATTATGTTTAGTCTTGGCGGAATAGATCTGCTACGCTGCTGCTGCTGCTGTTGCTGCTGATTATTGCTGCTGCTGCTGCTGCTGCTGTTGCTGCTGATTATTGCTGCTGCTGCTGCTGCTGTTGCTGTTGCTGCTGATTTTTGCTGCTGCTGCTGCTGCTGCTTGTATTGCTGCTGTAGGTTGATTATTGCTGCTGCTGCTGCTGCTGCTGTTGCTGCTGATTATTGCTGCTGCTGCTGCTGCTGTTGCTGTTGCTGCTGATTTTTGCTGCTGCTGCTGCTGCTGCTTGTATTGCTGCTGTAGGTTGATTATTGCTGCTGCTGCTTGTATTGCTGTTGCTGTAGGTTAGTGTTGTTGCTGCTGCTGTAGATTATTGTTGCTGCTGCTGTAGGTTATTTTTGCTGCTGCTGTAGGTTATTGTTGCTGCTGCTGTTGTAGGTTATTGTTGTTGCTGCTGCTGCTGTAAGTTATTGCTGCTGCTGCAGGCTATTGTTGTTTTTGCTGCTGCTGCTGTAAGTTATTGTTGCTGCTGCTATTGGTTATTGTTGCTGCTGCAAGTTATTGTTGCTGCTGCTATTGGTTATTGTTGCTGCTGCTTCTGTAGGTTATTGTTGTTGCTGCTGCTGTAGGTTATTGTTGTTGCTGCTGCTGTAGGTTATTGTTGTTGCTGTAGGTTATTGTTGTTGCTGCTGCTGTAGGTTATTGTTGTTGCTGCTGCTGTAGGTTATTGTTGTTGCTGCTGCTGTAGGTTATTGTTGTTGCTGCTGCTGTAGGTTATTGTTGTTGCTGTAGGTTATATTTGTTGCTGCTGCTGTAGGTTATTGTTGTTGCTGCTGCTGTAGGTTATTGTTGTTGCTGCTGCTATTGGTTATTGTTGTTGCTGTAGGTTATTGTTGTTGCTGCTGCTGTAAGTTATTGTTGCTGCTGCTATTGGTTATTGTTGTTGCTGCTGCTGTAAGTTATTGTTGCTGCTGCTATTGGTTATTGTTGTTGCTGCTGCTGTAAGTTATTGTTGCTGCTGCTATTGGTTATTGTTGTTGCTGTAGGTTATTGTTGCTGCTGCTGCTGTAAGTTATTGTTGCTGCTGCTATTGGTTATTGTTGTTGCTGCTGCTGTAAGTTATTGTTGCTGCTGCTATTGGCTATTGTTGTTGCTGCTGCTGTAGGTTATTGTTGTTGCTGCTGCTGTAGGTTATTGTTGTTGCTGTAGGTTAGTGTTGTTGCTGCTGCTGTAGGTTATTGTTGTTGCTGCTGCTGTAGGTTATTGTTGTTGCTGCTGCTGTAGGTTATTGTTGTTGCTGTAGGTTATATTTGTTGCTGCTGCTGTAGGTTATTGTTGTTGCTGCTGCTGTAGGTTATTGTTGTTGCTGCTGCTATTGGTTATTGTTGTTGCTGTAGGTTATTGGCTATTGTTGTTGCTGCTGCTATTGGTTATTGTTGTTGCTGTAGGTTATTGTTGTTGCTGCTGCTGTAAGTTATTGTTGCTGCTGCTATTGGTTATTGTTGTTGCTGCTGCTGTAGGTTATTGTTGTTGCTGCTGCTGTAGGTTATTGTTGTTGCTGTAGGTTAGTGTTGTTGCTGCTGCTGTAGGTTATTGTTGTTGCTGCTGCTGTAGGTTATTGTTGTTGCTGCTGCTGTAGGTTATTGTTGTTGCTGTAGGTTATTGTTGTTGCTGCTGCTGTAGGTTATTGTTGTTGTTGCTGCTGTAGGTTATTGTTGTTGCTGCTGCTGTAGGTTATTGTTGTTGCTGCTGCTGTAGGTTATTGTTGTTGCTGCTGCTGTAGGTTATTGTTGTTGCTGCTGCTGTAGGTTATTGTTGTTGCTGCTGCTGTAGGTTATTGTTGTTGTTGTTGCTGTAGGTTATTGTTGTTGCTGCTGCTATAGGTTATTGTTGTTGCTGTAGGTTATTGTTGTTGCTGCTGCTGTAGGTTATTGTTGCTGCTGTAGGTTATTTTTGTTGCTGCTGCTGTAGGTTATTGTTGTTGCTGTTGCTGTAGGTTATTGTTGTTGCTGTAGGTTAGTGTTGTTGCTGCTGCTGTAGGTTATTGTTGTTGTTGCTGCTGTAGGTTATTGTTGTTGCTGCTGCTGTAGGTTATTGTTGTTGCTGCTGCTGTAGGTTATTGTTGTTGCTGTAGGTTATTGTTGTTGCTGCTGCTGTAGGTTATTGTTGTTGCTGCTGCTGTAGGTTATTGTTGTTGCTGCTGCTGCTGTAGGTTATTGTTGCTGCTGCTGCTGTAGGTTATTGTTGTTGCTGCTGCTGTAGGTTATTGTTGCTGCTGCTGCTGTAGGTTATTGTTGTTGCTGCTGCTGTAGTTTATTGTTTTTGCTGTAGGTTATTGTTGTTGCTGCTGCTGCTGCTGTAGGTTATTGTTGTTGCTGCTGCTGTAGGTTATTGTTGTTGCTGTTGCTGCTATATGTTATTGTTGTTGCTGCTGCTGTAGGTTATTGTTGTTGCTGCTGCTGTAGGTTATTGTTGTTGCTGCTGCTGTAGGTTATTGTTGTTGCTGCTGCTGCTATATGTTATTGTTGTTGCTGCTGCTGTAGGTTATTGTTGTTGCTGCTGCTGTAGGTTATTGTTGTTGTTGCTGCTGCTGTAGGTTATTGTTGTTGCTGTTGCTGTAGGTTATTGTTGTTGCTGTAGGTTAGTGTTGTTGCTGCTGCTGTAGGTTATTGTTGTTGTTGCTGCTGTAGGTTATTGTTGTTGCTGCTGCTGTAGGTTATTGTTGTTGCTGTAGGTTATTGTTGTTGCTGCTGTAGGTTATTGTTGTTGCTGCTGCTGTAGGTTATTGTTGTTGCTGCTGCTGCTGTAGGTTATTGTTGCTGCTGCTGCTGTAGGTTATTGTTGTTGCTGCTGCTGTAGGTTATTGTTGCTGCTGCTGCTGTAGGTTATTGTTGTTGCTGCTGCTGTAGTTTATTGTTTTTGCTGTAGGTTATTGTTGTTGCTGCTGCTGCTGCTGTAGGTTATTGTTGTTGCTGCTGCTGTAGGTTATTGTTGTTGCTGTTGCTGCTATATGTTATTGTTGTTGCTGCTGCTGTAGGTTATTGTTGTTGCTGCTGCTGTAGGTTATTGTTGTTGCTGCTGCTGTAGGTTATTGTTGTTGCTGCTGCTGCTATATGTTATTGTTGTTGCTGCTGCTGTAGGTTATTGTTGTTGCTGCTGCTGTAGGTTATTGTTGTTGTTGCTGCTGCTGTAGGTTATTGTTGTTGCTGCTGCTGTAGGATATTGTTGTTGCTGCTGCTGTAGGTTATTGTTGTTGTTGCTGCTGCTGTAGGTTATTGTTGCTGCTGCTGTAGGTTATTGTTGTTGCTGCTGCTGTAGGTTATTGTTGTTGCTGCTGCTGCTATATGTTATTGTTGTTGCTGCTGCTGTAGGTTATTGTTGTTGCTGCTGCTGTAGGTTATTGTTGCTGCTGCTGTAGGTTATTGTTGCTGCTGCTTTAGGTTATTGTTGTTGCTGCTGTAGGTTATTGTCGTTGCTGCTGCTGTGGGTTATTGTTGTTGCTGCTGCTGTAGGTTATTGTTGCTGCTGCTGCTGTAGGTTATTGTTGCTGCTGCTGTAGGTTATTGCTGCTGCTGCTGCTGTAGATTATTGTTGTTGCTGCTGCTGCTGTTTTAGTTTGTTGCTGCTGCTGTAGGTTATTGATGTTGCTGCTGCTGTAGGTTATTGTTGTTGCTGCTGCTTTAGGTTATTGTTGTTGTTGCTGCTGTAGGTTATTGTTGTTGCTGCTGCTTTAGGTTATTGTTGTTGCTGCTGCTGTAGGTTATTGTTGTTGCTGCTGCTGTAGGTTATTGTTGTTGTTGCTGCTGCTGTAGGTTATTGTTGTTGCTGCTGCTGCTGTAGATTATTGTTGTTGCTGCTGCTGCTGTTTTAGGTTATTGCTGCTGCTGTAGGTTATTTTTGTTGCTGCTGCTGTAGGTTATTGTTGTTGCTGCTGCTGTAGATTATTGTTGCTGCTGTAGGTTATTGTTGCTGCTGCTGCTGTAGATTATTGTTGTTGCTGCTGCTGTAGGTTATTGCTGCTGCTGCTGCTGCTGTAGATTATTGTTGTTGCTGCTGCTGCTGTTTTAGGTTATTGCTGCTGTAGGTTATTGTTGCTGCTGCTGCTGTAGATTATTGTTGTTGCTGCTGCTGCTGTTTTAGGTTATTGCTGCTGTAGGTTATTGTTGCTGCTGCTGCTGTAGATTATTGCTGCTGCTGCTGCTTTTATTGCTGCTGCAGAGCAAGTACAGGACTTGCTTTTGCCAGTACTGTATATGCACAGACACAATGCTGTGATTAACTAAGACATGCTGCTGCAGCACAAATATAGCATGCATGATGTTACCTGTAGCAGCTCTATAGAGATGGAGATGGGGTATTTCTGAAAGCGCGCTGCAAACTGCTATGCAGACGCTGATCAAGTATTTGAAAGTTGAGCAGCAAGATCATTGGCTGCTGATACAGCAGGAACCAATCAGCCTTGCCCTGTGGAGGAGCAATGTGATTGAGTTATGGACCTATCAGCCTGCACCATCTAGAGTTTCACAACAGAACTTAGTATTTAAAACTAGATTTTGAATGCAATATTTATATTTCCTTATTATTTGCATTATTATACATCTTTGGCCTTGGTTAAAGCTAAATAGCTGAGATCCTGATCTCACTGCTGCAGGGAGAACAGTTCATGACAGATTGTTGAGCTGTGTGTGTGGCTTACAGAAGATTAACTCTCCTCACTGGCTCAAATCGATGTGTTTGCGCCCAAGTGGGTAATCTGTTAAACGATATCATTCATATGGTGTTTGACAGCGTTTTTTGTCAGGTCGATTTAGCTCTCCGCAGGGTTCAGGATGTGACATGATAGCTCCTCGCATGGAACGTAAATCACAAAAATCCAAATGATTTAAATTAACATGATGCAATATCGATTTTGTCACCCATTTATGAAATGTTAGATGTTCTGAACCTTTTCTTTAAGATTTTGATTTGTTTGTTTGCAGGTTTTGTAAGGCTGTAGAAAGAAAATACGGATTAAAACTGCTGCAGTTGCAGTAGTCTAGAGTGATAGATGTAATTTTTGAATATGGTGCTAAGCAGCGAGACATTTTCAAGCATAGAAACACTGGGCCTGTTTCCCAGAACAGATTAAAATGTTTCCACTGGAGGATTGCCATTAGTTTAGTCTAAGTCTAGGCTTAAGCTGTATCAAAAATTAGTGTTAATTAAATCTGCTTCCTGGCTGATATATTTTTAGACAAAACTTATGTAAACCTTCGACGCATCAGATTTTTCATGAAGGTGTAATAATTCTGCCTCTTGATGCATGTAGCATTTTCTGGCACTCTCAGTCTTATCTTGGAAACAGCGTTTCTTTCAGGGTATTTGGGAGGAGAATGTTGTGAATAGGATAGATTACCCAGAAATTAAATCTTTATTTAAATTTACTCCCCTTTATGTTGTTACAAATCTGTACAGTTTTGTTTTATTCCGTTGAACACAAAGGTACTGTAGATATTTAGCAGAATGTCAAAGCTGCTCTTTTCCATACAATAAAAGCATACAATGGTTGTCAAGCTCCAAAAAGGACAAAAGCGCATCCATGATGGAGGTAAATTTATTGATATTTCTCCTCATTTTACTCACAGAAATTATTAACAATATTAACCAAAATGTCTCCTTTTGTGTTCCACAGAAGAAAGAAAGTCATATAGGTTTGGAAAGACACAAGGCTATGGAAGCCCATTTCTGCCACTTAAGAAAAACTAAATCTTGCTTAAAATTATGACATAAAAAGTCAAAATTATGAGATAAAAATTGATGATGACATAAAAAGTTGTAATTATGTCGAAATTAAGATAAGTCAGTTATGACAAAGTTGCAATTGTGACTATTTTTTTGAGTATGACATCAACTTTTTATCTCATAATTATCTCATAATTGACATCTCATAATTTCAACTTTAATATCATAATTTTTTTACTGGATATTTTTAACTCATAATTAGGACTTAGTATCTCATAATTTTGTAACTTTTTATTATATTTTTATTCATTATATTACATTATTATATATTTTTTCCAGACAAGGCAGAAATGGGCTTCCATTCAAGGGTAAATGATGACAAAATGTTCACTTAAAATAGAGAACTGTTTTTTATTTTATTTTATTTTATTTTTAGGAAAAGTCCAGGTTTAGTTAAAGTTAAATTCAATTGAAACATGAAGTTGATTACCACAAAAAAATATTTCCTATAAAAAAATAAAAAAATAAAACTGGAAATGAATAGGGCCCATTTTGTAGTTTAATTAGTTGCAAGATTGTTACATTGTTGTTTAATTAGTATAGCAAGAGACTTGAAAAATATATACATTAAGATGGAATTACTGTAAAACATTGTTTCTGTGTAAAGTTATGTCCAATTTTACAACTTTGTTGCTTGACAACACAACACTGTAAAACATAAATTAATAAAAATTTGCATTATTTGAGCTGTACTGTTGTTGAAATCAAGTTTTAACAAAACAATTATGTAAGTGCTTTTATACAAAATTTTCACATTTCTGCTTTCAAATCCTCCAAAAATTGTCCTCATTTACTTCTATTATAAGCAGCTTACTGTTTATCACCTTCACTGTGTTTTTGTTTTTAAAGTCACCATAAAATCGAAATTGACAATTCTTTTTGTGTGTGGAATATTGCAGTATTTATTATAAATGATTTAATCCCCCCCCCCCCCCCCCCCCCCCCTCTCTTGCAGTGACTTCTCTTCTCTGATGATGTGTAAACTAGCGTGAGGGCGGGGCAACCTGTCACTCACATGAGATCCACCAATAGCAAACCTCCTCAACCATTCAACCATCCAATCAATTCCCCATGGACAAAATCAAGTCCCGCCCTACATTTTTATTTGTTCCAGAAGCTGTTTCACTTAAAAAAATATGTCACAAAAGGGAAGAAAAGACTATCGACAAAATTTCTAAAGACTAACTTTCATTTCATACCAACTTTAAAGTATTTGACTTTAAAGTGATTTTTTTTTATTATATATATATATTTTTTTTGTAATCAACATCATACCACAAATGCTGTCAATTGAACTCATACTAAACCTGGAATATTCAGAGACCATCAGCAACATTATTTCATTCAGAGTGATTTCCTCCTACAATGCCAGTCCTCTACCTTCGATCACAGGAACTTCAGGCTTCACTGATTACGGGTTCACTTTTAACTCTACCCATATCCCCAGCTGAAGCGTGCCAGCGCGAGTCGCCCGTGTCTCTGTAGTGAAGCTGTTTAAAGTGACGCCCAGCTCCACAGCAAGGACATGGGCAAAGATGAGCGCCCCTTTCTGCAATTACCAAAGGAGGCTAACAGGAGCCAGCTGGAGGAACATCAAAGAGCAGTGGATCAGAGAAACCAAGCCGCGTTGAGGTACCGAGGCTCTCAGCAGCCTTCACACTGAGCTAATACGGATAGAGCAAGTTCTCACGGCCTCAAATATCCAGTCCCCCCCTCCCAAGTGCACTAAATCAAAGTGAGCACTCGTTCGCTCACTGTAGGATATGAGAGATTCGAGAGGACGGGAAAGTGAGTTCTGTGAGGCTGTGATGGTTTAAATTGGAATATTTTAGTCTCAATGTCAGTGGAGTCATTGTAGCCTCTGGCTTAGCTAAACTTGCCATAGCTGTATCATTATGCTAATTTACTGTTCCTCTTGTTGGTGCTGATGTGTGTATTTTTTTTTTTATGTTAAAATACTTTCTCCTAGGCTAGCTTAATGTACAGAGACAACTATAAATAAGACATTCATTCATTTACTTATGAAGATGGTAATCACTGTTGTGCCGCAGTGCCTTTAAAAAAAATTTTTTTAGCGGGCTAACTTGTTGACTTCTGGCTCAAATAATGGTGTGAATTTGATCATGATGTGTTTACTGGCGTGAGGGTGGGGCAACCTGTCACTCACATGAGATCCACCAATAGCAAACCACAACCATCCAATCAATTCCTCATTGACAAAACCAAGCCCCGCCCTACATTTGTTCTTTTCCGAGAAGCAGTTTCACTCAAATATACGTCACAATAGGGAAGAAACCACTATCGCAACTCCCATTTCATGCCAACGTTCAGTTTCATCAATGCTGAAGACCTTAGCGTTTGGAGACCTTACTTGGCCAGTTGGGATTATTATCAACCTAGTCTTTAATTGTAGCATTTGTAATTATGTCAGTGCCTTCATTTCAGAGGAATTACTGACCTTAAATCATTTTCATAATCTAATGTTTGCAATAATTACCTCATTATCTCCTTTACACCTTCATTTGTATTTGGAGTCCTTTGGAAACACAGGGACTTCTGTATGTAAGTGAGGTACTCGAGTGACATTTCGGTGTATAGCATTCAAAATGCAGTGTCGACACAGGAGTCATCAATAATCCATTCACAAAATGGGACACGGTCTTATAATTCTTTGACATCATACCCAGGAGACACAGCAAATTATAGCTTCCTCGTCTACGCGGATTAATTATTAATACACTGGCATTATAACTTGTTGCTGTTCAAGAAGAATACTGGGAGTGATTTTTAGCAAGTAATGTGTGCATGTAGAAAAGTTGGCTTGGCTTTTTTGTATTTTTTTTTTTCTGACTTTAAAAAGAAGAGTGTTGTTTTCTTTTTTGAGAGCTCTGACGTGGGAAGAGAGAGTTTATACGTACTAAGCGTGCTAAACCATATGAATCATTCACAACAGACTTCAAACAACATCTTCTCCTGCACGAAAATTCAACAAACTTTCAAATGTAAGTTGACGGACCAAGCTGAAATTTCTTCTGCTGCTAAAAAAACATGATTTTGATTTCACCACCCAGTGGTACTTTATATATCTATTTTGATTTAAAACGTGGAGAAGAAGCATTGCTAAAATTGTCCTTGTTGTGCCACATTCATAGAAGTGTGACTCCTGTAGTTCTTATGAGTTTGTTCAGACTAATGTTAATGTTTGTGTACTTGTGGTTTTCCCTTGTTCCTTTCAGCGTGGGTTTATCCATTAGCTAAGTACATTAGCATTAGCCTGTTCTTGACTGATACTGATGACAATGTTTCTCCTTACACAACAGAAAATCAATTAGAAAAACACAATGGTGATACATGGGACCCTGAATGTGTGCTAAACAGTTATTTATAAAGTTTTACATTTAGAGAAATAAAGAGTAATTCATAATAGTACTAATAAATACTTTTAAAACTAGATTCCCTTTTTCTAGGCTGTTCTGGTTGGTTGTTTGTGATTCATACAGCATTTCTTGAGTTTGACAAGTGTATGCATTGAAAAGTAATAGAGTGGTGCAGGGATGATGTCAAAACCCGGAAGACTAATATGCCCATGGTTCCCTAGAGACTTTCCTATGCGGTTGTATAATGGGGTTTTTCAATTTCTGAGTAAAGTAAAGCCTGTGGTAAACAAAACTTGATGATACTTTGAAGTTTTGTTCTGTCGTGAACTGCACACACTCGCACCCCAAAGTGCCTTATCAAGTTACTTATTATGCCCTGTTTACACCTGGTATTAAGATGTGTTTTGGTTGATCGGATCACAAGTGGACGACGCTAAATACAGGTGTAAACAGGGTCTAAAATGTTTTGTGCTTGTCCACTTTCGACCACTTCCAGAGATAGTCGAAAATGCATTGGACTGGATTGGTTTCATAGTGTAAACGCTCATGTTGTCAAATGCATTTGAACAGTCACAAAAGACGTCTATCTCCGTCTACTGACCTAATAAATGAAGGAGGCGCACTTTAGCCAGATGGGATTTAAATCCAAGTTTGGTTTGAAGAAAAATGTACCAAGCACAATGTTCTCACACACACTCACAGCTTTCGCCGTGATCTTGCGACTGTCAGAGCAGAAACGAAAGCTGCTGCTCTCCTTATGTTTTCCATCAGGTTTTTTATTGTTTACAGTTTACATTGTAGACCAAAACATCAAAGTATCGTCAAGTTATGTTTATCACAGGCTTTATTTTACTCATAAATAATAATAAAAAAACATTATAAAGCCTCTTAGGAAAATCTCGAAGGAGCTAATGGCGAATTAGTCTTCCGGGTTTTGACGTCATCCCTGCCACACTCTATATAGCTGTGGGTATAAAAAAAAATATAAAAAAAATGTTAAACAAATTTATTAATGATAAATAATTATATTGTAGGATTTAATTCCAGATAATATATATATATATATATATATATATATATATTTTTTTTTACAGTATAAATGCGTCTTTGTACAAGAATATACACTCACCTAAAGGATTATTAGGAAAACCATACTAATACTGTGTTTGACCCCCTTTCGCCTTCAGAACTGCCTTAATTCTACGTGGCATTGATTCAACAAGGTGCGAAAGCATTCTTTAGAAATGTTGGCCCACATTGATAGGATAGCATCTTGCAGTTGATGGAGATTTGTGGGATGCACATCCAGGGCACGAAGCTCCCGTTCCACCACATCCCAAAGATGCTCTATTGGGTTGAGATCTGGTGACTGTGGGGGCCATTTTAGTACAGTGAACTCATTGTCATGTTCAAGAAACCAATTTGAAATGATTCGAGCTTTGTGACATGGTGCATTATCCTGCTGGAAGTAGCCATCAGAGGATGGGTACATGGTGGTCATAAAGGGATGGACATGGTCAGAAACAATGCTCAGGTAGGCCATGGCATTTAAACGATGCCCAATTGGCACTAAGGGGCCTAAAGTGTGCCAAGAAAACATCCCCCACACCATTACACCACCACCACCAGCCTGCACAGTGGTAACAAGGCATGATGGATCCATGTTCTCATTCTGTTTATGCCAAATTCTGACTCTACCATCTGAATGTCTCAACAGAAATCGAGACTCATCAGACCAGGCAACATTTTTCCAGTCTTCAACTGTCCAATTTTGGTGAGCTTGTGCAAATTGTAGCCTCTTTTTCCTCTTTGTAGTGGAGATGAGTTGTAACCGGTGGGGTCTTCTGCTGTTGTAGCCCATCCGCCTCAAGGTTGTGCGTGTTGTGGCTTCACAAATGCTTTGCTGCATACCTCGGTTGTAACGAGTGGTTATTTCAGTCAAAGTTGCTCTTCTATCAGCTTGAATCAGTCGGCCCATTCTCCTCTGACCTCTAGCATCAACAAGGCATTTTCGCCCACAGGACTGCCGCATACTGGATGTTTTTCCCTTTTCACACCATTCTTTGTAAACCCTAGAAATGGTTGTGCGTGAAAATCCCAGTAACTGAGCAGATTGTGAAATACTCAGACCAGCCCGTCTGGCACCAACAACCATGCCACGCTCAAAATTGCTTAAATCACCTTTCTTTCCAATTCTGACATTCAGTTTGGAGTTCAGTATATTGTCTTGACCAGGACCACACCCCTAAATGCATTGAAGCAACTGCCATGTGATTGGTTGATTAGATCATTGCATTAATGAGAAATTGAACAGGTGTTCCTAATAATCCTTTAGGTGAGTGTATATAGCTGACTTATTTTTTTAGGAACGGGCCCTTCACAAGGATATCGTCATATTTGAGGCTCCATGAGATCAAACATTTAATGTTTGGTGTTTGTTCAGTTCCTTTCCCTGTAAGTACAATGATATTTGCCCCGCGGTGGGCGCCACATTAAGGTCACAACCATCAATCCAACAGGTGATCTTACATGTTTTCATAATGCATAAACAACTTTACAATTATATTTATTGTAATTGGAGCTCTTTCTTGGTCACTCAAAAGTCATATTGTGATGTACCAGGGCAAGAGTACCTGTGAAGTATTTTTAATCAGCACTGTGACACTAAAGATCTGTATGGAAATGTAACTTGCCTGGCTTAATCAGAGGTCAGTATTTACATATAAATGGAATATGCAAAAGTAAATGTGGCTTGACATTATGCAGAGGCACAGATTTAATAGCATAATAAACAACTCGCACAATGAACGGATGAAAAACAGGCCTCAAGCACTGGAGTGCTTCAGGACTGCAGATTAAAGGCTATTTGTCCATGCAAAACCTATTTTGTTACTCCTTTTATGAACCTTTCAAAACAGAAACATAAATGAACCCCACCAAACAACATACAAACAAGGATACTACACTGCTTCAAATATTTAGTATCTAAATGACATGCTAATAAAATACAGAAATTTAGTATAAAGCACAGTGTTTCATCCTATCTTTATCTCATAGACTGAATACAATTTGTCTGTGAATAGTAATATAGCTCCTAAAGTAAGTTTATTTGCTCTGTGGAGCGTCTCTGTGAGTTTTAAGCCTTTTCGCTCAAGCTACCGTATGCACTGTTGAAGTTGTTGTGCATAATAAAACATTGTCCCAGAGTCCCAAAACTTGCTCTATTCCAAAGTTTTGCAGCTACGCAAGCTGGATTTCATGTGATGTTGTGTTCCAAAGTGTTTCAGTCCACAATTCATAATGCAATGTAAGCATGAGCTGCATTCTTAGCATTAATGTTTGTGTAAACTTTTCTTTGAGAGTCATTTTTAGCTTTCAGGTCAACTGCTGTCATGCAGGAGCAACATTCTGAAGACACACTTTGCTAAGTAAGTTGGTTAAAATGCTAGCTAGCTATGCCACTAACATTTGAACTCTACTGCCCCCCCCCCTTAAGTATGTACAACAGGACCACATGCTGGTACTTTGCGTTATTCTGCAGTTTAGCTCATTTTTGCAGGCAAGCTCCCGATCATTACAATTGGAATCCACGCAGTCTGAAAATTCCCATGAGGAAATCGCACCTTTTCATATTGCGAACAATTTCATATTTTGACTCGCCATTTTTGTGTGCAATATGCATCAAATGGTCAGTAAACGGAGTCTGGGTGGCACTACTGGTTGTACATTTATCCATATTTATTTTATTGCATGTTTTACTGTTTATTATTTACGCATCCTGGTTTCCCGCTTCCTAGCAACCTCCGTTCTTTGACGTTATCTGCAACACTTATCACAGACGGCTGGGTTAAGAGGGATTCACTGAAGCCCTGATGATTAATTTTGATTTAGTACAGTAGCCCTGAGTCATGTGAATGGCCTTTAACATCAGGTTATAAGGGAACAAGACTGCATGAGATCCTCATGGGAACTTCACCCTAATTCGTGCTGTGCAGTGCAGGAAGCAAAGAAATGAAGCATATGGGGAAAATTTTCTTTGCCATGGTGTATCACTTCTCGTGGATTACTGCGACTTCAGCACTGAATAACAAGTCAGCAAGTTTAAAGACCTGGTGGCAACTAGAAACACATTTGATATTAAAAATTTAATTTCATTTGAATTGCATAGAAGCACTGTGGCGATTTTATGTAGCATTTTATTTCCATGAATTTATCTCCACAGCTGAACCCCTATGAGCATTATTGTCCTATTAATGATGTAGTCTTCATCAAAAAGGCAGACACTGGAACAATGACAGATTTCAAAACGCAGAGAGCGGCAGTTAAAGGGTAACTCTCGCCAAAATGCAACCTAGGGTCTTTTTGTTAATCTATCCGAGGCAAACTTTCGTGTAAAAGCATAATTAGAATGGAAACGCCACTTTTAAGTTTGACCGTATTTTCGTTTTCGGTCAAATTGCCTTTTGAATGGGAGTGAAGGGGGCACTGATATGATGGCATCAAAAATTGATATTTTTAAAACACTATGAAGGCTCAACACAACATGAAACTTTGCTCGAAGTATCACCAGGGGCTCTACACATGAACTCCAGCATTGAGAACATTGTTTGTCTACACAGAGTTTACTAAAAATAAAGATTTTGAACAACTCACTGTAGTTGTTGTTGTTTCCGTCGGCATTTTGACAGTCAAAAATAGTTGATCTCTGAATGCAACATAACAGTGGGGAGAGTAAAGATGGAAAGCTTCTAAAGCTTAGTTCCATATAAATTCACGGATAATTTGTTGTTTTGTCGTTAGTGAAAATCAATATTGACCTTGTATTTGAAAAAGGATCCTCATATAAGAAGCAATACTAAAATTCAGAGTCAGTTCATTCACATTCAGAGACTGACTATTTTTGACTGTCAAAATGCCGGCGGACACACAGCTACAGTGAGTTGTTCAAAATCTTTCTTTTTAGTAAACTCTGTGTACACAAACAGCAAAAAGCAAAGAGCAAAGTTTCATGTTGTGTCGAGCCTTCTTAGTGTTTTAAAAATAGCGATTTTTGATGCTATCATAGAAGTGCCCCATTCACTCCCATTCAAAAGGCAATTTGACCGAAAACGAAAATACGGTCAGACTTAAAAGTGCCGTTTCCATCCTAATTTTGCTTTTAAACGAAAGTTTGCCTCGGGTAGGTTAACAAAAAGACCCTAGGTTGCATTTTGGCAGGTTGCACTTGATTATTGATTCGAATAGCGTTTGTCGTTAGCATGTTGCTAAGCTCACAAAGGTGATACAGCCAATATTAGCATACATTGGGCCAAATTAGCGTGAGGGCACAATCCCATAAAAGTGCAGATGGGAGTGAAAAATTCTGGACGTGATCTACTAGTAAATCACCTTGATTTATTTAAATCCTCTCCTCCCATAAATTTTGCGTCTGAAAGGGAAACTCCTACAAATGCATATGCAATCATTTCTACCACAAAAATAACTTTTTAGCGCATATTTTTCCACTGCGTGTCTTTAGTAAATACTGACAGTAGTTTTTTAACACCAAAAGAGGGTTTGCGCCGGCACAAGCTGTTAGTAAATCGTGCCCTCAATAATTAAAAGTTTAAATTTATAGGAAGAGACTGATTTACCTGGGATTAGCTTCTCTGAGGAAGAACAGCTAACATGCATGTTTAAAGATAAATATAGATCTATCTACATCAAACTGGTATTTAAACCGAAATCCTGATTTGAACAATAACACTGCCTTTCCTTTGGAAAAGCCTTTGAGCCTGGAGGATGCCTTGAAATTGGATTGGAACAGAGCCTACATATCAGTGTAGATTCTGTGCCAAAATCAATGTTAGGTTTACACAAGGATGGTGTGTCACAAAGATTAAGAAACTCTGAGAAAGACAAATATACCACACGCTCTACTTTTTATTACAAGTTACAAGATGGTGTAGTTGCTATCTGAATCATGATGGAAGGAGTTCTTGACGGAAAGTTCTCTCTTTTTAAACTCTAGTGAATTTACAACATTTGTAGGCACCACAGGTGTAATGGTCTCTCCCATTACAAAGGCTGTTCCAAACAACAAAGAGCCTAACTATATTGCCTTATTTGTGTAATTGCATGCATCTTTTGTGCAAAGGCAATCCCAGAATGCATTTCAGCAAGCTTATTGAACATTCAAAGATGATGGACAGATTGAAGAGTATGAATAAAACTGATTTAAAGTGACTTTTTCACACAATATTAATGTTTTTTTTTGTGTGTGTGTATCAGCTGCTAGCATAGCAACATGTTAACATTAGATTCTGTTGTGAATGCGTGTTTATGTGGTTGTGTAAAGAGTGCAATATTAGTCGATTAAGTGGTTGCGTGAAGAGCATCACTTTTATGCAAATGAAAATGATATTGCTTCCCAACTAACAAGGAACAATCTCAAGAACTGGACATTTAAATGTTCAGAGACCTCTCATACATAATGTTTTCACCACTAAATAGGAATGTTCTTAGAACATATATTTATTAGCTCGGTTAATGCTGAGTATTGAGCGGTTAGCTTAGCAACATGCTAATGTGAGATTGGAATCAACTGTGAATGTTAGCTGATCATGTGGTTGCGAGAAGATTTATGTGTGCAAGAGAATAGCCGTTAAAATTGTTTGCAATAAAGAGCTTTTCAAATGTTTATTAATTAGAAACTTCCTTTGTAGACAGCAGACAACAGTGCAGTTTACTAGGGTTTGGATGGACCAGACATGTGAGGTTTTTACCTTTTAGCAAATATTTTTCTTCTCTGAGTTATGGGGGCGGGTTGCATGGACCATAATCAGAGATAGTCTTGGGTGAATCTGATGAACACACACACACACACCCTTCCACAACTATATATCATACTCCTCTAATATGCCACAGGGAATCACTTTGACTGGTCTTCTTTAGTTTGGTGCTAGTTATGTGTGTGTGTGTGTGTGTGTGTGTGTGTGTGTGTGTGTGTGTGTGTGTGTGTGTGTGTGTGTGTGTGTGTGTGTGTGTGTGTGTGTGTGTGTGTGTGTGTGTGTGTGTGTGTGTGAGCTGACTGACTGATCCCATTTTTACCCAGCTCAGATGTAGCCATACAGATGCTCTCTCTCTCTTTCTCTCTCCCACTTCTTCTCCATCTCTCTCTGTCAGGGATGAAAAGGAACCGCATTATCTTTCCTCAGCACACAGTTGACCCAGTTAAAACTTTGAAAGTATGACAATTTAAGAAAACTGGCAAACTCCATTTCTCCCCTCACTTTAGCGAGCATATGGGAACTCCACAGGAACATGGCAACTATTTAAAGGTGGTCTGTGACTGAAATGACACGTATCAAAAGATATTTTCAAGGACTGGTTTGACTGTGTCGTGTCTGTGTACCGTGTGCATTGCACAACTCCTTAAAGATGTTTTTTTTATTTAGAAATAAACATTAAGGGTACATCTACATGACTACGATTTACGTTTTTCGCGTACAGATGACGAGCGTTCACACGCATCCGCAAAAACGACTAAAAACGCTGTATTATTCATGCCATTTTTTTTGTAGTTTACACAGAGACAATAATGGTGTTTTTTTTTTTTAAAGCTTGCACTTTGAAACCCGATTTCAAAAGTTTCCACGCCCCCAAAAACACCATTGTCGTGCAAATGAACAAACAGCATTAAAAGTTTTCCATTTTTAGTTGTAAATGGCCTCCAAGTCTTCATTTACTCACCCTCTTTCCAAACCTGTATGGCTTTCCTTCTTCTTTGGAGCACAATTGGAGATATTTAGGAGAATGTTTAGGCTGCTCTTCCATAATGAAAGTGAATCTTTTAAAAATCTATTTTAAAAAAGAAGAAAAGTTTTAAACTGTGTAAAAAGATTTGTTTTAAAAATGTAATGACTATAAAAATGTAATGTGGTGTAACCATCAAGTGAACTACAGTATATATATATATATATATATATATATATATATACTGTATATATATATATATATATATATATATATATATATATATATATATATATAATATGTTAAATGCACTATTGTGTTATAATTGTTCTGTAGTCTATGTAGTATTTAATGCAATGACATCAGAATGAACTGTGATTAAATTACAGAAAAATTAAGAGTAATCCTTTATTTTTGCTTTTTCAAGGGAAACATAATTACATTACAGTAATTAATTGCTTAGTAATGTATTACACCCAACACTGTGTGTGTGTGTGTGTGTGCGTGTGTGTGTTTGAAATAATACTACTAGAAGTTTATGACAAATTACAGTATGTAATTAGATTATCTTTTCAGAAATGTCATTCTTTTAATGAGGCTTTTTTATCATTATGAGATCATGACACTTTTGTTTTATGACCCAGGCATTTTTTGTTATTACTTTCTTCTTCACTCGGGTGCTTGTATTTATCTATACTTTTATGCACATTTTTCTTTCCAATGTCAATTAACTATTAATTCCACAAATTTCCATGCGAGAAATCTGTTTAATCTGATAAACACCGCTGCTTTTGTCCTAGATTTTCAGATCAGTCCGTTTTGCCGAGGAAGAACTTCGCGAGACAGGTGAACTAAAAGGAAACAGCTCAGCAGAATGGAGTTTCAAAAAGTGATTTTTAAGCATTTAATCAGTGTTCTACTTTTCAAACCGATTCCAGCTGCCATGCTTTGCAGTCGTATTAAAACGTTCACAGTTTTCCTGCGTCTGAACCAATGTCTGGGTTAGCACTGCAGTAATTAGCCTAAGGACACAGAAGAAATAGATTTAAAGGGATAGTTCACTCAAAAATAATGATAATGTCATCATCTTCTCACCCTCATGTCACTTTCTGAAATATATATTTCGTTCCCTCTTCTGTGGAACACAAAGGGAGAAGCTAGGCTGCATATTCAGGCTGCTCTTTTTGAAAGAAATTTAAAATTGGATGGGAATTCTGGCTGTCAAGATCCAACAGGGACATAAAATGTACCAGAAAAGTTGTCCATATGACTCATGCACACTATCCCTTGCAATAGTGTTGTATAGCAGTGCCGAGGAAGAAACTTTAAGCTTGACAAGCTGCTCGTTTAAAGTAGCTAAACTCAAGTCATGGTGTTATTTTGAAAAAAAGTTAAGCTATTTCATGGGGCAATAAAAAGTCTCAAAATGGCGGCAGAAGCTTAAATTGATTAATAATTTTCTAATTTCAACCAAATTAATCAGACTTTCCAATTATACATGTGAGATGGAACATTTTAAGAAGGCACACTTGATTCTTGTACTGTGTTTTGTAAGAGTGAATGTGCAATAGCCTACAATGTAGTACAGATTTAGCATTTAGCGCTGCACTGCTAGGCACAAGCTAGAGTTAGTAGACTGTTTCGAAAACAGCCAAACTGCTGTCACGCTACTGACAAATGTATTTAGCATTGCTGCCTTCAGTTGGTTACTTCCCAACACTTCAATCTATGCATTTGTGTGTGTGTGTGAGGCTTCATAATCAGGCATATTGAGCTTTTTTTGCCTCATGCTAGCTGTTTGAGATGCTGTTACATCTGTAACATCTCTTCATTAAGTGCAGTGGGAAATGTTATTCTCTATGAAGCTAAATTCTCAACAAAAAATGTTCTTTGTGAATAATTTATCAAAAACTTGAAACCCAACTAACAGTCCTGACAAAGTTTTAACTGCTGTATGTAAGGCAGAGTTCGCCAAGCAAGAGTAAAAGACATTCAGACGATGTTTGGAAAACAGACAGGAACAAAATGTCTGATAGAAACCTTTACAATATATCATTTGTTGCGTTTTTCTTTCAGGAAATCCTATACGACACCTACAGAAATAAAAAAAAAAGAACACGTTGAATATACTTAAGTTGTAATGATCTAATGGACGTAATAATCTTCATTACTCGAGTACTTTACCTTCAAAAAGTTCAATGCACAAAACGTTCCTTCCACATTTGGAGAACTGCTGTAGCTCAAAGTGATCTCTGAAAAAAATTTGTTTGATTACTTTTGATAATTATAATTCTGAATCAAGTAGACAACGAAATCAGCCTCCAGTTAATCTGTTTTTGCAAGCATCTATAATGCTTTTCAGCTCCTCAACAGGAAGTAAATTTCCTGACTGATTTGATTTAAGTACCCCGCTAGGTTTTATTTTTGAAGGAAAGTAGGTAATGAACTCTTCCTGTACACGTGCAGCCACTTTGTCGGATTAGCGCAGTGTCCTGTGGGTGTTTCCACGGCCTCTGGAGAACATAATGATGTTAATACTTAATTTAAAGAGCTTTCTTCTCTCTTGCCACTCTCTTTGGCTCTCCCCTTCCCTTTTTCTTCTGTGTGGGAGGGATGCAGATCGAACAACTGTGTAGAGACTCGTGATGTGGCATTTCCTTGAGAGATGATTTTCCCAAAATGTCTTAAAGGGAATTACAAAGAGATTAACGCCTTCTCGGGCCACTCCAACAAACAATTGTTTGTTAAGGCAGCTGCCAACATTGTTGCATTTGTTGATTAGCAACATCATTTCGTGGGTAGTTACACAACCCGATGGCATGAGTTTGGGGGCGGGACTTTGTGTTTGATGACAGGGATGTGACAGAGTTTTTGATCTAACAAAACAGTTTTAAAAACCATATGAAAAGGCTTGAGGAACAGTTTCTTACCTGTGTTGACCTACTTCCTGAAAAAACAGGAAGTTTGGGGTGAGTTCACATCGAAGAGCTTAGGTGTGTCCGAAATTGCATAATATCGAAACGAACTTCGCAATGGTACAAACGTATGTTCAACATATGAATTTGTATAGTGTGAATGAAATTGGGATGTAGTACATTCATCATGTTGTCATTGTCATGTGACCTACGTCAGTTGGATCACTGCTATTCATAACTCCGAATGGCCTCATGGAATAGTAAATTATCCATTCAATGAGCACTTCAGAATCTCGGCGGAAGTAGTATCGTCCATGTTTATTTTTGCCTACTGTGTTTTGCCTACGAATTCGGAAATGCCACTCATTTCACCCTACTGTTTTTCTCCTACTGTTTTATGAATACTACGAATTCAAAGGGTCTTCCAGAAACTTTTCGCCTATGGTCACCGTGATTTTGCCAATTACGACATGTTCCTGGATCAACATATTTTCTTGATCCCGGAACAAAATTCCTGGCGAAAAGTTATGTCCAAACGCTATCCCAACCTAACCTACTCATAACGTATCCCTAAAATCAGAGGGAAATGGTTGGGGGAAAACACTGATGTAGAAGCTCCTAACCCTGATTGTAAGACTAAACTTGACATAAACTGTAAACTTATTCCTCAGATCTGATTGGTTGATTGGAATGTAGTTCCAGGATCAGAAAAGATGTTGATCCAGCCCATACCTGTCAACTTTTGGTCTTCAAAATCCAGGTGATTTGTGCGGGGACCGTTCGGCGCGGTGGGGGGTGGGGGTGTTGGATGTCGGATGTCTATCGGCTCGCTTTCGGGTTAAACTTTCCGCGACTGCGCAACTGGGTTATAGGTTGCCAGGTTGAGGTGACAAACGGGTTAGAATTGTATATGGTGTGTGGATTGTGTGAATATAATGCATTTAATACAAGATCTGGCAACTGGTCAACATTAGACAAACATTTTGGTCCGATTATTCATAAAGGAGTTTGGGCCATGCAAATTACGGGAGTTTCCCGGGAGAAATAACAAACTGGCAGGGGTCCGGGAGATAGGGCTAAAAAACGGGAGAAACCTGGGAAAAACGGGAGTGTTGACAGGTATGATCCAGCCACATGATGTACTTGGTGAACTCACGTTCACCTTTCGCCTACTTTTTCAAGAATACTATATATGAATTCGGACATACTACTCATTTCCCATATTGTTTGTCACCTACTCACCTACTATGAATTTGGACATACTACTCGCTTTTCGCCTACTAGTAGGTAAGTATTCATATTCGGACACAGGGTCTGTCTCTTTTTAAAATAGCCAACTGACCAATACAATTATAATATATGCTGCTTGATATTACTTGCTTGATATTAGAAAGAAGACACCATTTGATCAGTCAAATATTTGGTTACGCCCCCAAGTGCAAGATGATCTCATCGATATTGTTAGTCTGTTTTCCCAAGAGAGAAAGGCTGTAAAGGTGTATATCTGATAAAAGGCAATTTTCCCAATTAGCTGCACATTAGCATATATAGGTAGGCTAACAAACATAGACTAAAAGCTACAAAACTCCAATTAGATGTCTTTACATCATCGAGGGGGATTTACTTTTCTGTGTGGCCACTTCACAGCTGTCGGTCCGTCCTCCATCCTAAGGTTAACCCCCCTCCACTCTTTCTCCCAATTCTAATGAGGTATTATTAGCTGATTAGAGAGGACCCTCGTGAAAAAGATGAAAGCTAGAGTGAGCGAGTCGGAGAGAGCAAGCTGGATAGAGGGAGGGAGGTAAAAAAAGATCAACTCACTGCTAGTTGTGCTGTGGAAGCAGTGGGATAAAGCTTCACAGTGAGAGAGAGGCAAACTGGGATATATTTCTGTTTATTTCCCCCTCTGCTCCCGTTTCTTGGCTTGTTGCAAATCAAATGAAAAAGGCGCAAATTTAGCATCCTAACAGCCAAAAGCGTCTCCTCAACGTGCTCGTTCAGAAGACTCTCCGTGTCTAATGTGACACGTTAGGGGGGAATCGTGGGACATTCGGTCACGCAAAGCTAAGGGAAGGATGGATAGAGTGAACCGGGTTTTAAACATCGTAAGACAGATGTCTCCCAGGAAAAGGGAGAGAGGGTCTCACTGGGAGGCGGAGAGCCCGGAGACCTGCGAGGAGAGTCTGTGCTCTCTCAGCCTTTGCATCAGCGGTAAGACCACCCCTGGCAAACTTTCTCTCTCGCTCTCTGTCTCTCTCTCCGTCTCCCCCTCCTCCCACTCTAATCCTTTTTTCATTACTGCTTTGTGGGTTTGATATTAACTTTGACCTGTGGTGTTCCGCCACAAACACTGAGGAGAGAAAACGCTCTCTCTCTTTCTCTTTTTCGGCAGTCTGGATCAGTTAGTATCATCATGTTTCCTCTGAGGGGAAGAGGGATTGAATTAATGGTGAAACTCTTGAACTTAATGTGGACGACAGGGTTTCTCGTTCCTAATGCTGTTCCTGGCGAATTGATTTTCTTTTAGGGTTTTAAATATTTGATGAAATTGATGTTTCCGTGAGGTGCAATCATAATTCTCCACTTTATTTATCATCTCAACTCGTTGACGTTTATTCTCCGGCTTTTGATTTGGTAGGGTATTCAGAGATCAGTGAAGCATCAACGATATTAATTGAGTAAAGATCAGAACTCTTCATTGAGTTATGACTATCATGAGAAATGGCTGTTTAACAAGAGAACTGAACGCTGCATTATTATCTCCAGGAAGTTTGAAGACACTTAAGTTTGTGTGATTTGGTTTGTGTCCAAATCGATTGGAAGAGGTGAATCTGTCCTTCGACATCTTTTTATCTTGAGGGTTTCATAAATCATTTCCTAGAAATCAGTGTACCAACTCTTTAGTTCTTTAGAAGTTTTTAGAATTTGGTTGAAGAAATTTCCAAAAATGAAAATTCTAAAAAACAAAAATTACCTAGCCTCATATCATTCCAGGTTTGTAGGAGTTTCTTTCTTCTGTGAAATACAAAAGAAGATATTTTGAAAAATAGAAAAACGAAAAATAAAAATCTGCAGGGTCCAATCAATGTTGTTTTGGACAAAATCATCAAAATACTATCTTTTGTATTCCACGGGAAGTTAAAAGTCAAACAGATTTGAAAACGTATTAGTAAATGAGTGAATGATAGAATTTTCATTTTTTGGGTGAACAATCCCTTTAAAGGCACAATATGGGATTTTTTCTCCACTAGGGGTCGCTAACCTATTTACAATAACAAAGGCGTAGATTGATGACGCAACATTTGCTATGAATTATGGATTTTGTCGTCAACGTCAAGCCGACCGATCTAATAATGTATATGGATTACTGAATACATCGATGCTTTTATCATTACTGTGATATGAAGCAGTTCGGGATTGCTAAGAGACAGCTATCAGCTCCAAACGCGACGCGAGTCCCGCGGATATAAAAAGAATATGGACATTTCATTCTACCGAACTACACGCAGAATTACTACTCACAGGTCAGTTTATTAGACAAATTAAACTTGAGAGGTAACGCAGCGCTGTTTCACTTGGTCTTACATTACACTATCACTCTAAACTGCATTTGAATGTGTTGAAATGTATGTGTTAACGTTAGTTTGTCTGTATGAGACTAGCAGTAAGCTAGCTAGATCAACATTAGAATAACATACAGATCATATTCTAACATTTTATCATTGTTGAACTATATAACCTTGATTAGTTTTATGTAAATGTGCTCACCTGTTTAATAAAGTACATGTAGGAGTTGTCGAAGTCTCGGACGTGGAGCTCTCGTTTATATAGTGTCCATGGGAGCTCTCGACATCTCGAAAACACCGCGCTGATATTGATTCTCGGTTTAGTTCTCCTTTTTTATCCAAAGTCTGCTTGCCATGGTCCATAATGTTTGAACGAAACAACAACAGCGTGCAAATAGACATTGCGAACTACACAGTTGTCCGCGTCAGTTTGGTTACTATCAGAGGGCTCTGGTTCATAGCTCTGGTTGCCATGGCAGCACGAGCGGAAACCAGAGACAACACGGATATGACGCCATTGACGGCGACAAAACGGAAATAAAGACACGGTCCGTGTCTTCGAATTAAAATATTAATTTCTCTGGATTTAGAAGTTAATTGGAACTGTCGGGATAATGTAAATACACAACTTTAAAAAATATATAACATAGATATAGTGATTTTTTATATTTTTAAATAAAAAAAAATACATATTGTGCCTTTAAGTTGGACTGCCGAAGGTTTGCAAATAAAATGCAAGGGGAAATATAATTAATAATAATAGTTAATAATAATTAACTGCATGTTCTTACTATAGGGTTAGGATTAGGATTCGGTTTAGGAGTTTGGTTAGTTGCATGTAATTATGCATAATTTATAGTTATTACTATAGTAACTACATGTAACGTAACAAGGGACTGTAAAAAAAAACTAAATTTGGTGCGAAAAACATTTTAATTTGAACGGCTGTTTAGATCAAACACAAACTTTTTTTTAAGAAAGGTTTTGCGGAAATGATTTGCGCTTTTCCTAACAACTGACAAAAGTTTACATAGTTGGATATATAACACCTAACATGCTTTTCTCCTTCATCATACCATAATTAATGACTGCTGCCATTATCAATAAAGAAATATAAATAAAATTGTCTGTTAAATGAAATTCCATTTTCATAGCACCAGATTTGTGCTGAGATTTGTGTATGGTGCAATCTATCATATGTCTAACTCTATTAGAAAGAAATTGTTTGCACATCTTTTTTTTTTTTTTTTTTTTTTGTGTATTCAAAGCCAATCCCAAGAATTACAAATGTTCCAGATGATGCAATCTCTCTTGTGTTTCTCTGGACTAGATGCGCAACATGAGATATGTTACATCTCAAGCTGTTTTTAAATATTTCATCTTCTATTCACTCCAGGATGATTATATTGCTTTACATGTGATATATTATTTAAAACCTGGCGGCATATACTCTCTGATGTATTCGCGAGAGGCCCTCTGTCTTTAATGAGGCATCTCACGTTTACACACAGGGGAGGCTGTCTTGCACCCTGCGACACTCTGTAATTATCAGCAAAACTGTATTATTAGGTATCCCTATTAGATGGTTGTTGAATGCGACAGTGTGTCAGAGACACAATGTCCACAAATAGCATTGAATTATTCCGATGGGAGTTGCGCATCAAACTGGAACGCATTTCAATGTCTTGTTCACAGATTTCGAGTCAGGCCCGCTTTGATTCAATGGCTATTACGTTGTTGCCGTTCTGCACTACAGTTTTAAAGGTGTCTGTGAGTGTTTTGAAAGCTTCCAATGTGCCAGTCACAGCCGATCGGCTCAGACTATGTTAAAATAGATTGTATTACAGCAAAGTAAGGTCTAAATATGGCAGCTGAAGTGATTCGATTTCTTGTAACTTGGATGAAGTCAGTGTGACAAGAAAGAAAGAGCGATCGGCTCCAGCTCAGTTGCTGGGTGCTAAATATACCCCGTATCTTTGAACACACACCGAGTGCACCTGGGAACTGTTCCCTAACCTTACAGAAGGAAAGATGTAAGAGGTAGAGATACTGGTAACTCACAAAGAAAGCCTCAATTCTGCTTCCAAGCTTTTTGGCTATACATAATTGATGCCCCCCCACCCCACCCCACCTTAAAATGTAATTGACCAATCATACCTTAGCAACTGTTGCATTCCACCATTTAATTAACATTTTGAATTAGTTTTGAATTGATGTAGCAACAGGATGCAAAATTGTAATTTTAATTTAAACAGCAGAATTGAAAATTGCTTTACGAATTTAAAAACTGCTGTTTTTTATGAAGTGTGAATTATCCATCAGCACACAACTTATGCAATCCTAGAAAGATATGGTAAAAGTACACAGTAAAAAAGAAGACGTTTTTGCCTTAAATTAAGTACAGTCAAATTGCAAATGGTCCCAGGTTCAGATCCCGGACGAGCCCCCAATTGTTTCGCTCGCAGTTTCAAAGCTAGTCTAGGGGATGGAGGGGAAACGTAACAAGATGAAAGTAAAGTCCACATGGAGCTCCTCGTTTCCAGCCCCAGCACTAATGAACACTGCCATCCATCAAATTTCAACTTAAATGACATTAAAATGACTTAAAATCAGTAAATAAGTGAATCTTGAAAGTATTAAAAACGGTTGAAAATTGCTTAACTTATTTTGATGCGTTAAAGCAATTTAAACATGTTGTCATAACTTATTGATCATATAATTTTATTTACAGTATAGTAAGAGTAGTATACTAGTATGCAGTTCTGAATCCAGCAATACATTCCATGAGAGTTTATAGCGCTCCACAATGTTTACATCGCCTCATTTTGAATAAGAATAAAACATCAGGTCATGCATAGACTATCTCGTCTCTTTAAATTTAAATCTAGATTTATTCACATTAATTTGCCCATGGAAACCTCTGTAGACAGAAATAGTGTGGGGGACGAATTTAAGTTTTTATTAAAAGTTTCCCCCAAATCCTCCACGCCCATTGAAACCTCATAACGATCTCTTAAGAAGTTCTTGTGCATATTGTTGTACATTCAGTCAGGTCTTTGCAGTGTTGATTGTAACTGAAAATGTCACAGTGCCATAATGAATGTGTTAGGAACGGTTCTGTTATCTTACAGTAATTTTATCAGTCGTAATGAGGCTTTTCTCTTTTCAGTTGACTTTGAGGAGCTTTCGCCTTTATTCTAATCTGCAGTCTCCACATTTTTTAATCTTATTACTGTGTAATTTAATTATTCCTATAAGGAAAATGGCAGATAAAAATGCTTTGCAATTCACGCTTCATTCTAGCCATCTTAGCATCCAGTATTTTATATACAGTATGTATGGAAAACAATCCAACAATTTATATATATATCATAAGATTATTTCAAAATATTTCCAATGTGTTCTAAAGATAAACCATGTGTTTTCTTGCACTGCGCATGATTTGTGTTCTTTTTTGTTCACAGTCTCAGCTGTACATTTTAGTTCTTCAGGTCAATGATCCTGTGAATTCAGGCAGCAAAGAAAACAATATGAGACCAGAATCTCTTGGGATGCCAGAGGCCGATATGACACGAATCCAGTGTTGCCTTTGACCTATGATGTTTTCGAGTGTGTGTATCTGTGTGGTCTCGTTCCTTGGTAATGCATATAATGCACCTCACACTGTATCCTGAATATTTTATGAGCACTTCACATCGAGAAACGACAACATTCCTCCTGTCGTCTGCTTTTCGGATATGTCATCGGATCCATCTCACAGAACATCCACATTCTGAAAAAAAAATAAAAAAATAAAATGATGCATGATTTCTGATGCATCATGGGAATGGCGAAGGCGTCTGAAAGATTTGTGGGAAGAAATCAGAACAAATTTGATTTCGAAGCAAATATAGAATGATGAATGCTAGCTGCAATTTGGAGCTGCAGGAAATAAGTGATCCTGTTTTATATAGCTGTGCTGTATTATAATATTATATTATATTTGATCTATCTCACAGGTAAGGAGCCTTTGTTCAGGTTTAAGATGAGGCAAGAAGTTTCTTTATTGCTCTTTCATACCTCAGGAGACTTTGACTTTTCGGTTATTGAAATATCAACTTTAACTCAGAACTTTCAGCTAAAATTCCTGTCTAGGAGAAGTTAAAACCGGACATGAATATACGAAATGTTTTTAATCTCTGGTGTTTAATTGTAGACTTTGGAGGGTGAGTACAGTTTGAGACATTATTGAGATCTCTTGTTGAGAAGCCACATGAATTTGTGTCCAAAATGGAGCAAAAAAAAAGAAAAAAAAAGGTAGATAAATATGAAAAGAATGTGTCATCTCTTACCAACCGTGAATACAGCCTCATTTGCAAGTACTTGACTTAATTCAATCCTAACCAGTCATATCCAGCTTGTGTCGAGTGAAATTAGGTCAGAGTACATGTTTTTTTCCCCACTGTTCTTTTCTCTCTAGCTTTGATTCACTCATTTGAACAATTATTTTGTATATCCGTGGCCTTGAGTTCCTCGTTTTATGGAGTGAACGCATCAGTTGGTAGATTAAATCCGCGGAAGTGCGATAATGGCATATTCATCTTATTTGATTGAGTTACTTTTGAATATTCATAGTTTGCAGAATTATTCTTTTCCCTGCACTTTTCATGTTGCTTGTCCATGAAATTATGAAACTTAGAAACCAGTGGATATTTGGTCTTTTTAGATGTTAGTTTTTAAGTCATCTACAGTATATGCCTCTACTGGAAAATTATTGCTTTAAAGTATATATATATTTGTCAGTCATAACCAGCGCTCCGACACACAGCGCAGCAAGGCCTCAGACAACCCAAGTTTGAATCCAAACTTGTCTATCTATACGATCTAAAAGGCCAAAAATGTAACTTAACGTAAATATAAATAAACAAAAATATTTAGACACTTGTCTGTGTTTGCGTGTTCTAGACAGTCTGTGCTTTAGTGATAGGGATTTTATTGACTCTTTCTGCAAGGTACATATTTACACCAACAGGTGGCGCCAAGCAACTGTCTTTACAAGTGAATCATTCACTCAACCAATTTGTTCAAAAACAGATTCGTTCAGGAGTTAAAGAGGTGTGTGCATTTATGAGGGATTCATTGAATCATTCACTCAACTGATTCATTCAAAACACTGATTCATTCAGGAATTAAGCAAGTGACTGTGGTTGCGTTGGAAATTGCCTACTTCACTACTATAAAGTAGACAAAAAACGAAATCAGAAAAGATGTATGTCTGAATTCACAGTACTTGAGACTTAAAGATGACTTACTTCTTCAGGTGAGATTCTGTAGTGTGCATACAATGGACACTTTACTATCCCATGAGGCCACAGGAGAGGATTTATAAATGGCAGTGAAGTGACAAAACTGATGCTAGTCACATCACTTGTTTATGACAACATGGCGAATGTAGTACACCTGAATTACATTCATACTACACACATTCATACTGTATAGAACAAACTTTTATTTTAGCACTCGCAAAGTCAAGTCAAGTCACCTTTATTTAAATAGTGCTTTACAATACAGATTGTTTCAAAGCAGCTCTACAGTGATAATAGGAAATTAATGCAACAAAGATTGTATTGACTGTACAGCAGCTTTAGAAGAGAGTCATTGTCCAGCTTAAGTAAGTTCAGTGATGGCTCATTTTTGTTGAAAAAAGTTATTAATTTAGTTCATTTATATATATATAGCCGCTCTGATGAAAACAGTGATGTCATTGTTCAGCTCAGTTCAGTCCTCATATGACGTTGTCAATGCAGGCAGATAAATAATATTGTTGAATTTTAAGTGTCCATAACTAAGCAAGCCAAAATCCAAAGGCGAGTAAGAGTAGTACACTAGGTTCTGAATTCAGCAACTGATTTATTCATGAATTACACAAGTGACTATGTTAATGAGTGATTAAAGGGGTGGTATAATGCCCTTTCCACAAGATGTAAAATGTGTCTTTGATGTCCCCAGAGTGTGTATGTGAAGTTTCAGCACAAAATACCCCACAGATATTTTTATATAGCATGTTAAAGTTGTCACTTTTTGAGGGTGAGCAAAAACGCATCGTTTTGTCTGTTCCTTTAAATGCAAATGAGCTGCTGCTCACAGCACAGGGGGGCGGAGCTTCAATGGCTTGTGTCAATGATGGAAAGACTCAAAAAGAAGTGACAACATGTAGAATGCAACAGGACATCTCTGAATGGTTAGTTGATGAATTTATGTAGTTGATGTGTAGTTATCTTAGTCATTGATTAGCATATTCTGTCTTGATAATCTATAAATCGTGTTCAGGGGGCGGGGTTTATGTAAATTCTAGGGTTGGTGATGTCACTAACCCGTGAAGAATGTTGTAGTCCTTAAAAAGCAATTTCTTTAAAAGCAAATATCTTCCTTTGCTTTGAACTTTGAGCGTCGTAACTTTGCAGATGTTGTTTATGCTCAAACAGCAACATTACACACTAACTAAAGTTAGAAAAGTGAAATCATAATCAACCAGCCCTTTAATTGAACCATCAACTCAACCGATTCGTTCAAATCACTGTTTCATTCAGGAATTATACAAGTGACTGCATTTACAAGTGATTTATTGAAACTCTACCAATTAATAAAAAAAATTTATTTATTCAGGAATGAAACATACAGTATGTGACTGTCTTTATGATTGATTTATTGAATAATTCATTTAACACAGATTTATTTAGGGATGCCATTACTGTGTGTTGCTTGAAGAAACACTATACGCGTGAATTTGTTCAGAAATAGTAACATTGGTGCAGCAAAAGTAACAATTTACTCAGTATTATATATTGTGATGTTTATGAAACCATGTGTGGTCTGAAGTTGCTTTACAATGGTCCTTATGTTTACATAAGGAACCATAATGTTTCACTCTATAAAATGATGACCATTTAAGATATAATATTGAAATACATGAAATTGGATATTTAGACCTACTGTATCTACAAGTTGTCAACATTAAAACGCTTTTGTTCATTAGTTGGCTAATTTTTGACAGAATTAAGTGATAAAAATGATCTTTTCGACAACCTTTTTAACTAATCTGAAAATCTGCACAGTTGCTACTTTTTAAAGTGTGCTGAGGGACACGGTGGCTTGGTTCCTCCACTCACAGCTTGTTCCCTGAGCGATAAGTGTGAGCCGTGGGAAGCGCGAGATGACATACTGTTGACAGGATTACAGGATCCTGCTAGTAAAAGAAACCTCCTGTCATCTCTTCTTTCATTTCTGTATGAAATGGCACAAAGCTGCAAGGACTCGATGAAAAGGCAGCTTGAGAAGCTTGGAAATCGAATGTCCTTTTTCATTTGGCATGTTGCGTAGAAGTTCTTTTTAATCACTTTTGATATTTTTTGGGGGGGGGGGCATTCAATGTGCATTTGGCAACTATGTGACATTATTTGTCTCATGCACTCCAATATAAAAAGATCAGCACTTTAAATATTGAGTTCACCGCCTTTATATCCAGAGATAAAACTTCTAAGGCGATATTAAAAGAGTTATCATATCTGAAATTAACTCTCTTCGTGTCTCATGGCTCATTTCCAGCAGAATTGAGTGTTGTGACTTTAATAACAGATTACCTTTTTTGAATTTCTCTTTTTGAATTTAATGTCATTTTGATTATTTCTATAGTGCATTTTTATAGTGCCATAAACAGTGGCTTGAAAATGCTTAATTGTGAATCACTAATTAGTTTTGACTGATTCAACTTTTATTTTCTAAGAATTTATTATAAAAAAATAAATAAAATAAAATTATTATTATTATATGAAGATTGTTTTAAAATTTGGAAAGTTCTTAGTATGCGTTCATAATTTATTTTTTGCAACTGCAATGTATTTAATATGTGTCAATTTTTTATTTAGTCTCTTTTTCAATCTTGAAATTTAAACAATCTTAAACTATTTGAATATTTATTGTGTGTTAAGTTTTGTTTTGGGCAAGTTTGTGCCATGCTTATTGATTTGAATTTTGACTAAGAAGTTTAACCGTATATGTTCTCATAATGGCTTTTTGTATCATTCCATGTAAGAGAAGAGCTGTTGATAAGCTTAACTAATGCAGATTTATTCTGTTCTCATCTGAACCTCGAAACTCCTTCAAGTGATTATTGACCTTTCTGAGGTTTCTTTCACAAGTTTCCATATTCCCACAGATGACAATTTGATGACCTTTATATAGGGATGCACGATATTGCATTTTGGCCGATATTCGATATGCCGATATTTTCAAACTAATTTTGTCCGATGCCGATGCCGATACCGATACCGATGTATATACACATTTTCCCCCTGATATATTTACACTTTAATTTTACTGAAGAGAATTCCAAGTCTCTCTCCTGTACTACCTTTACCGTATTACACTCATGTGTTGTAGATAAGGCAATACACAAGACAAATAAAACAACATTTGATTCTACCGTAAATGTATAATTTTACAAATGTAGACAGACATTCACCCCTGAAAAATAGGTAAATTATTTCACTTGGAGAATAAATGATATGCCAGTACCACATTTTATTTTTAAATTCAGACTTCAAACTTCAGTCCTTAGGAGTAAAATAAATAAAAATACATTTTCAAATAAAAAATTTACATTTTCTCCTACTTGAACAGGTCTACCAAATGCTCCCCTGTTTTCGGAGCTGATGCGGTGGTGACCCGTTCATGTAACATGTAAGGGTGGCGCTGCCAATAAAGCAACTAAAAGCTGTCACAAAGAACCGCAAAAGTAATGATTATGAATATGTCAAATATAGCAAGGAGACATTTTAAATGTTTATTAATAAACAAGTGTTTTCTGTGAAATTGACGATGCTGACTCGCGATCTTCGCAGTAGTGAACGCGCCTGAGAGAAATGCACTTTTCGGATTACATCGTTTTCTTTCGTTTTGAATTGTTCTGTTTAAAAATATGATTTCAAGCGTTCTGTAGATGATAGATATATTTCTCAGGTCTGTGAGGCAAGTAGGCTATGCTGAGTTTCGTTTCATTTATGAGACGAACTCCAGTTCACGCGCCGGCGCCTCCGTGTCGTGATATCTATTATCTATTATCTGCTTTATTTATTATTGATTAAATCCAGGCAATTGGTTGATGAAACATTGATTAAAATTAAGATACAATTAATACAAAACGAAATTCACTTAGAAAGGCTTTGTGCTTTCTGTTTGAGGTCTCTGTGAAAGTTTTAAAGCAGTCTCTTTTAGTGCCGATTTCAGAGCGCTCACGTCCGTTACCGAGAACTGTCACTGTTTTTCCTCATAAATGCGAACACGAAAAATAAAATAAAATTAATGTTTTATGCTCTGTGGAGAGCATAGTAGCTTGGAGAGCTTACATTAGTAAGCTACAGGACATCGTCTTTCAAAACATGACCTGCACGAAAGAGAAAAAAAAATTACTGCGTCATTGTACCCAGCACTTCTGAAAATGCACTTGCGAATGCGTCTCTGTCCCCAGCACATTTGGAAATGCCTCCACATGTTGGAAGTTTAAGTTGCTGGCACTCATGCTACGTTCACGGTCGTCACGTGCACATAGGAAACACGCCACCCTATCGGCAAGGCTCATGATGGTCATTTAAAGCTTTTATCGGCCGATGCCGATGTTGTGCCGATATCATCGTGCATCCCTACCTTTATACGTTCGTTTCTTGGTTTAAGGTAACTTCCATTTCCTAATAATTGTACATTTGCACTAAAAGTGGAGACTCTACTAAATTTACTACATTTCTCGGTTTCTCGTTTTTTCCCCCAGCTTTTCCAATAAAAAAAATGGTTTAGAGAAACCAAATGACGCAATGCTATTTAATGTCAAAAAATAATTTAATGCTATAAAATGCTTTCTCCTATGTAGTGCTGGAAAGTTTGATTCATTTTGGTTTGCCAGTCAGTTTGTTTGGATAGTTAAGATGGACAGAGAATTAGGGAGAAAACTATACTTTTAGCTTGAGTATAGTTTAACTGACACCTTTATCTACACCTACATGAATGAATTTCCTCTCAATTTGATATTAGCAGTTACACAATACACCCGTCAGCCTCTAAAATGCACCTAAGAAGATGAAGTTGCAACTTGAGCGTCTAGTTGTCAACTTCATAGTGATTCAAGACTCAAAGTGTTGTTTTTTATAAAATACGTTCTGACACTTTCAAAGCTTCAAAGTATTCATCACCATAGCTTTGTTGCACAATTTCTTTTTTCATCCAACAGTTTCTCATAATCATTCCTGCCATAAATATTGTAGCATATTGGCACTCTGTTGGACTGGCAGTCAGACATTTGACTTCATTCCCCATTCTTTCTTTTATCATTTTCTTCTCGATCTTATGTATTCTCTTCTGTCTTCCTAGCAAAAGGATCACTTTCAAAGAAGTGCCTGTACAAAACACTGGGATCTTCCCCGAGGCTCCAGGTCTCTGTTTGTCTTTCAGTGGTATGAACTACAGAATCCCTCAAGTCTCTTTTGTCGTGGCGGCAGGGAGCGAGTAGCCTGAAGCTCGGATCAAAGAGCTACGATTCACCCACCGTGAGAGCAATCCAGCTCTTGTACATGACTGATCTCAACTCTTGATGTTCAACCTTTGTCAAGGGAATTCAATAAACCAGCTGACAGCATGAACAAACAGTCTGAATGGGCAGCGACGTGACGTCAGGATGGGGACGGTTGTCGAGGTCTTGCTTTTCCGTAGGATTCCTCACATCCAAAGTTGTTAATGAGCATATCAATAATTCTCGATTTCCAGAATGTGTTGGATAGAAGCAACAGATCGGTGTCTAACTGCTGTTTCACGCAGTTGCGTCAGAGAATGAGGTCTTTAGCTCAGGGATAAGTTGAGATGGGAATATGAAGGAATGAGAGGAGAACCTGAATGTGAATTAAGTGAAGAGAAGAATGAAGTTTCCTGAATGATGCAATTTATACACACAAACAGTATAAATCTACAGGACTGTATAGGGAACATAGAACAAAATACAAATTTGACAACAAATTCAATGGGAAAAGTTACACAATTTCTAAATTCAGTTCAAATTTCAATATTTTTTTATTTGCTTGAATTTAATTTCAATAACTAAGACACTATAGGATAATTAAAAAACTTTTTTTTTTTAAACAACTGGTCAATTTTGAGATTTGGCATTTCATATCATGTTATTTCAGACTAGTGAAAAGGAAAAATACACAATACACATTGTAAGTGTTTATTTTATTTTTGCACTATTTCCATTTTTAAATGCCATTTTCTCAAAATGTTTTGTTTTTTCATATACCAAACTTTTCCATTTTATTTCTATCTATCTACTGTATATTCTGAAAGTTTGTACTGAGGAATGTTTGCTTTATTTTTTATTTTTTATTTTTTAAAGATTATGATTATAATTTTTTTCTCTGGCTTTCGACAGTATTTTCTAGGGAAGCTTGTTTCCGCCATGGACCGTCAGTCAGGTTTTAGAGCACAACATAGTACTGTATCAGCACTTTTAAAAGTTTATAATGATATTTTATTAAGCGTTGATTCAGGAGCTTCGGCAATCTTGGTATTATTAGATTTTAGCGCAGCATTTCATACCATAGATAATAGTATCTTGGTTTCTCGTCTGGAGCACTGTGCTGGTCTTCGAGGAATTGCCCTTCAGTGGATTAAGTCCTGTTTATCTAACAGAAGTTTTGCAGCTAATCTGGGCGAAATTCTTATCAACTCCCGCTCCACTAACTTTTGGGGTTCCACAAGGGTTAATCCTTGCTCCTGTTTTGTTTTCATTATATGTGCTTCCTTTGGGATCTATTTTTAAGAAGTATGGTGTTTCTTTTCATTGCTATGCTGACGATACGCAGATTTATCTGCCACTGCAACATAATAACAAGAGTGCCCTAACTCCTCTTTTAGCTTGTCGAAATGACATAAAAAGCTGGATGTCCTTAAATGTTTTAAAACTTAATGACAATAAAACAGAGGTCATTATATTTTGGCCATCTAATAATTATGTGCCTCTTAATCTCAGTTTTGGCCCCGTATAATAAAGCAGTTGTGAGGAATCTGGGTGTTTTATTTGACAAAGCTTTTAAATCTGAAAAGCAAATAAACGCTGTTGTCAAATCCTGCTTTTTTTAATCAGAGACTTCTGGCCAAAGTAAAGCTTTCCATTGACGATTTTGAGAAAGTCATTCATGCCTTCATTCTTCACGGCTTCACTATTGTAACTCTCTTTAGCCAGACAGCACTACTGCGGTTGCAGGCCATCCAGAATGCGGCCACTAGACTGTTGACAAGTTATATGACAAGTTCTTGCAAATATGAGCATAGTACACCAATTTTTATCCTCACTTAAGTGGTTGCCGGTGTGTTTCAGAATCGAATATAAACTTTTATTATTTTGTTTTATTTGTTTTTAAATCATTAAATGGCTTGGCGCCACCATACCTTGCTGGCCTACTAAAACGGCACACATCTGCTAGATCTCTTAGGTCCTCTGATCAACTGCTCTTGACTATTCCCAGATCCAGACTGAAACTCAGGGGTGATCGGGCTTTTTCTGTCGCTGCACCTAAACTGTGGAACGAACATATTACCATTGCATATCAGAATGCCTCCAAAATTATACATATTTTTAAAACTTGGTTAAAATCTGTTTTTAATCTCGATTAGGTGCTGAGGCATGTTTTACTTTTCATTTGTGTCTATTTATTTGTATGTTATTGTTGTACTATTTGTTCTTTGTATGATTAGTATTTTATTTACTGTAAGTTCTTTGTACAGCACTTTGGGCAACTATTGTTGTATTAAATTGTGCTTTAGAAAGAAAGAAAGAAAGAAAGAAAGAAAGAAAGAAAGAAAGAAAGAAAGAAAGAAAGAAAGAAAGAAAGAAAGAAAGAAAGAAAGAAAGAAAGAAAGAAAGAATTTAAAAGACAATTGCGACTTTTTATCTCACAATTCTGACTTTTTTCTCAGAATTGAGTGATATAAACTCGCAACTCTGAGTTTTTTTCCTCACAATTACAAGTTTATATCTCACAATTCTGACTTTATTACTCGCAATTGAGAGATTATATCACGCAATTGCAAGAAAAACTAGTCAATGAAGATTGCGAAAGGAAAAGTCGCAATTAGTTTTTAATTTAATTTTTTGGTGACGGAAATAAGCTTCCATGATTTTCTGATTTCTAAAGATATATCCCAGATCCCCTCTGTAAAAACCTTTGACTCTAATATGGCGACAAAATGTGTGTTTTTTTTTACCTGTATTTATGAATGTTCAGATTTCTCTTCTAGAGATTTATACAAATTTAAGCTTATTTAATTAGATTATGCCTCATTTGCATATTTAAATAAAGCATTTCAGAATACTTGTAATATTTAAAAAAATCACAATGCAATCGATCAACTGGGAAAGTATGGTGATATCTATACCCTATTCACCTGGGGTGTCACCTTAAGATTTGATTTTTAATTGTAATTTAATAATTATTTCACACAATATTTAATTAATTAATTAAAATACATATCTATTTTTTTTTTATATAATATGTATAGCCTATATTAATTAACTCCATGATACTGGTCATTTATGACTAGACTTAAAATAAGCTTTTCCCCACTAAACTTCTACACACAATCTCCCCCCAAAATGAGCTACGGCCAATCATAGATCGATATCAGTGACATTCACCTTGGCTCCTCCATATCATTACCGAACAGACTTTCTCCATTAAGTCTGATAGCGGATAGTCTCAGCGTTGAAGCAGCAGGACATGTAACCGCACGACGGTCCTCCTACCACCGCGTCCTCACTGCGGAGACGTGGGCCGAACCGCCGTCCTCATTAGAGAAATGATGCAGCATCTCTTTCAGGACCGGGAGTAAACTTCTGCTTTTTGTGTTCTTATTGCTAACTGTGTACAATGTGACAGTTTCATCTTAGTATACAACAAAATGTCTCATGAGAAGAGAGGAAGAGATCAAGCAAGAGGAAAGGAAACAGAAAGATGCATAATGTGGCTGGCAACATTGTGAATATTGCTATTGGCCATTAAATGACTTGATCTTTTCTTGTCTGGCAGTGCACAAGTATAAGAGCATTAGGACGAAGATATTTTAATAGCACCATTTAAACTTAACTAACACAAATGCTCTATGAAAGTTGGTCATTTTAAATGATTTCTATGAATCTGTTCAGAATGTCTATTGAACAGAACCTCAATGATTCGTTTGCATCATCACCCCGAATTGTTTACTGGACATGCCAAATTAAATGTTTGGATATGTTTAATTAACATGGTTATAAATTTAGTTCTTAATTAAATTCTTTTATATATATTTAAATTTTTGCATGCAAATAATTTTTAATATACTTTAAGTGACTATGTCTTTTAGCACTAATTCATAGAGAGAGAGAGAGAGAGAGAGAGAGAGTCATATAACAGGAAAGCACACGCATGCTTTATTAATGGCTGAATAATTTTCTATTTGGCAACTTTATTATGTAGCACAGAATAGGCCTGATTGCTGCTATTCTGGAAATGGCCTAGTTTTTGGTCTGTTTTTTCTCGGGGTGGGCGGCAAACATGCATTTTAATCAGAATTTATGAGTAAATTGCACGGCAAGCCCAGAGATCAAAATGCAGCTATATTTCCTTCACATTTCTTTGAGTAAAAAGAAAGGGGGGAAAAAAGACAAATCTTTCAATTTTAGAGGCAATACGGTTACCTGAAAATCTGCGAAGCAGGGCTATAAAAAAAGTTTAAAGGAAACAACTTATATTGTGAAATGTTCATTAATCTTTCTTGTGGAACCAAAACCTTACAAGTTTTATGTAGACGGAAAAAAAAAAATCTGTAGCATGGAAAAGTTGAGATGCTTTTTAGAGAAAAAAAACCTAAAACAAAGCCTTTCATCACCTTATTAGCAGCACATGAGCTATAGCGGATGGAAATGTGATTCATTACCGTATAGTGAAAACAAAAACACAATTAATGTATCAGCTTCTGTAAAATACATCTTTTTGGAGTAATTATGAAAAGAATTTCATACAAATGATTCATTTACTTTTGTTTCATTTCTATTGTTTGTCGAGTGTTGCACCCAGGGGAAGAGGTATAATTCATTATGAGCTGAAGATGAAACAGGGCCATCACTTTTAGAAAAGAATGAGAGAAGTAGGCGTACTGACAGCAGAATCTATCAAAGACATTTTGCTTTCATAACTGACGTATAACACCGTTTTCTTCATTCAGTTCGTTTATCCGTTTCAGGATTTGTATGCTGTAACCTGCCTTAAGTTCACAGTAGGGGTTTGCTATTGTTGCTCTACAAGGTTTTATTTTATATATTATTTTGTTTGGTCATTTGAGATATCATTTGGGTCACTTGTCCAGCTCTAAGGGAATGCCTGGAATATGCTCTGCGTATACATTTACGTAATAATTTACGTACTTTTGTGAAGCACTGTATGATTCTGTATGGCCTAAGGGTTTCAATCGACTGAAGATGCATCAAAGACAATGTTTTAACTCTTTGCAGCATCTAGATGAAGCAGATCTGGTGTGCTTTGATAATGAGGCATGACAGAAGCCTTAATGTCTCCAATGGTAATGGCTGTGGTTTGTTAAGAACTTCGTAGATTCATATTGCAAATAATGGCCGAGGTCAAGTTAATCAATCAGCCAATAACGTAACTGTGTATTGTGGTAGTCTGTAAACTTGAGCTATTTTGTGAACTAAGGGCCAGATTTACTAACAGCTTAACCCTCTTAAAAACTACTGTCAGGATTTACTAAACACAAGCAGTGAAAAAATAGCACTGAAAAGGTGTGGACAGTTACTTTTGTGGCCATGCATTTGAAGGAGTTTCCCTTTCAGACGCTAAAGCTATGGGAGGAGATTTGCTAAAGTTTGCGCTAGTCAATTTACTGCACTGAAAAAAATTTGGAGTAGGATTTACCACTCAGAAAAAGCTAGTAAATTTACAAAGATTTGCCAAGTAAAAACCTAAACATATTTATCAGTAGCTTTAATTAGAAATCTTTAAGTTAAATGTACTTGGAATATGGAATTAAGTAAACTTTACTTAACCTAGTTAAGTGAAAGTAACAAAGAAAATAAGTCATTTTAACTTGGCTAGTAAAAGGTTGATTATTATCGATTTAGTTGAAATTTCCTTTGCATTACATTTCACTCAAACAATAATATTGAATTATACCAGTCATTTATAGTATGTGTTTTACTTAGATTATCTAAGTAATTTATACTATATCATGTCAGATGTTAAAGGTATAGCGGAGGATGTTTTACTTCCTGGTGGGTAACCTATACTATTGGTCCTCCTAATTGTCAATCATTCTGGTGAATCAATCAAACTTTTCAAAAAGTGGAAAGGGCGGGTCTTATCTAAAATTTGGAAAGATCCTCCGCTATACCTTTAAGCATCATGTGAATGCAAAGACCTCAATACTTGGTAGACAATACACAATGACGGTAACATTTGATGGATCGTTTTTGTGTTTGAATGTGTCATTTTGAGCAGAAAATTTACTCGAAATGTCACAAAATGGCAAGTTACTAATCCTGACAACAAAAGCAATGATAAAACAGTGTAAATACAGCTGGAAACCAGTGAAAAATGAACCTCATTAATTATTCAAGGTCCAGTGCATGATGGGAACCCCAGTATCAGAAAAGTTGAGTAATTTTTACTTAATTTTATTGAGTTGATATTTACGCTTTCATTTCTACTCGCTTGAATTAAGTACTAATATGGAATTTACTTAGTTTTTTTAATTCTTGCCTGAACTAACTTTTTCATGTAAATTACAGTTTTTTTTCAGTAGTATTTACTTCACCAAAAAATCTTTTTTTACAGTGTGGTATTTGCGCCATTATTTACAGCCCAAAAAAAGCATGTCTTAAACCAGACGCTTATTGATGCTACTCTTGGTAGATTGTGTTGGTCATTGTGGAAATGATCCGGCTATGTCTGTGTTCTTTAATTTGTGCGACATCAGTAGATCACGAGCAGAACTTTCCACTCCCATCGGCACTTTTATGGGACTGCGCTCTCACGCTAATTTGCCCTGTTTTGTAAATCTGGCTTTATATGTCTTTTTTAGTCAATGAAATGTAATAGTTGAGAAAGTTCATCTCTGAGGAACTGTGTTAGCCTTTTGATGAGCATGACGGAATTGGTTGAGTGTGCTCTCTTCTTAAGATGAAAGAAAATATCTACTGACATTTCTCTTCTCATTTCTCAGTTTAACACATGATGTAGATTTAAACCAATATTATGTTACAAGGCAATTGTTATAATGTAACATTTAAAATGAATGAATGAGCTTAAAGCAACAGAAAATCAGTTAATCATTATATTTAATGTTTCGTGACTTTATTGTTTTTCATTATGCATGTGAATGAATTTGAAATCGATATGATATATTGCATGAAAAGATGTCTCTGGACTTTCAGGTAAGCGCCGCACATCAAAAGGCAATGTGAATATGGGGCATGATAGGCAGCTCATTAATGTTTTAGTAAAAAGCTCCAGTCATTTACATATCTTCATTAATTATGAAGAACTATGTGATGTGTTTTATGTGTAGGTGTCTTAGAATGATGAAAAATTAAAGAAGGTTGGAAACTTTAGTTATATATGCTTTAGTATCACGTTATGTATTTAATGCCTCTAGTTTGTGTTAACGTGAAAACGAATACACTGTGCTACATGAAGTCATGCTTTATCTTGTCGATTTATCTTGATGTTTATTGCCTTTAATAAATTTGAAGTTCATCCTATTTGAAATCTATGTAAATCCCAAAGCATACAATCCATGCTACAAAGTTTAATTGGGCCAAGTACAGAGCCCAGGGGAACTCCTTGAATCATGATTAAAAGTCATGCCTCTCTAGGTAGCTTTTTATTTTAGAAACCATTATTATGCAAAAGTCTCACACTACTAATGAAGGGAGATTCCTAAGCTATTTTGATTTACAACTATTGTAAGTTAGCAACTTGTACGCTGCGTTTATATTTAGTACAATGCAAGCAAGTACACATCCACAAAGTGCAGTTGCATTCATCCCTACCCCTGCTTCACTTATTAGGAGTGTTATTGTTATGTAAGTTGATGCATTGTGTGGAGTATTGCTATCATCAACTCGGCGCTGCTGTGATTAATTGTAGCAGAATTCCAATGTGGGAAAAGACAGGAGTAATTCTATTCAATTCCCAAAGGCTTTTCAGTGTTACCGGTTGTGCGTGTGATCTAGAAAGAGAAAATGATAAAGACAGAAAAAAAGTGATCAAGAGTGCAAAAAAAGGCGAAGGGCAAGTGGCGCACTGGAGGATTTGCGAAGAAAAAAAAGAAGAATACTGCAAAAGGAGGGAGCGATGTCAGAAAAGATAAGGAGTTATAAATATTGATTACCATTCTTGTACCGATCCAAAGACATGACAAGGAAGCACTCAGATGCCGAGGTGTTCTTTGGCAGGAGCTCGAACAACTCGTTTGTTCCCAGGCTCGTTTTTTTTTTAACTCCCTCACTCGCTCTGTCATTCTGACAGATGCTGCCTTGCCTGAGAGCGCCACAACTTTCCTCAGCTAGGATGGGTATGTAACGTGTGGAGAGGTAGAGAATGAGAAATTGCCTTTTCTTGTTTTGTCTCCCTGCCTTTGTGGAGTGGCGGACTGCTCCTGAGAGTGCCATGTGACTCCTACCACAGTGCTTTGGAGCTATTCTCCCCTCTCCCTCTCTTTTTTTTTTCTTCCAACGATGAGTCGCTGAAGAGGAGAGGAGGCGGTAAGAGGAGGATATGTTTTCCGTTTCGCTCAAGTGCCGGATGGGGGTCATCAGACGCAGGATCAAGGGTATTGTGCAATGCACCACTTTAAAACAAGCTTTTGGGATGGGGGTCCGAAACCTTTCTAAGTGTTGAGTTTCAGGATTATTGGGTAATTAGGGAGTGTAGTTAACAGTCTGTTTTGGACGTATGCAATCTTGCCTTGTCTACTGATTCTTGAAACTTGATATAAGAAAAGTCAGGGTTTTTTTTTTTTCAAGTACCAGGAAAGCCAATCAAAAAGCTTTTTGTTTGAGTCTATTGTGAACATCCTTTTAAAATCCAAGGACGGTGATACTTATGGTGTGCTTGTGAGTGCTTGAGTTGTGTTTGCCGTATTCATAAACCTCTTCTGGTATTTTTCTTTTTTAAACGAGTGGCTTATTTATAATTTATTCTTAGCATCAAGAGTCTTTCAATGTTTATAATTTCTTTTCATTAACGTTTCATTACAGCGAGTGGTATTTTTAGTCTAGAATTAAAAGGCCTTCACACTTTATAGTGACGTTCGAGGCACAGTTTTGCAGGGTGTGATTAGCTGCATGTTTTTGACTACAAAACTTAAAAGCATCTCAGTGTTGTGCTGAAATCTTCTCTCTTTTTTTGTTTTGTTGTACTCATTAGCCACTTTATTTTGCTAGCATGGCAACAAATGCAGATTATTCATTTACAGTTATCTATCTAACTGTGTACAGATCACTTATAGTACTCTTAAATGCATAAACCGCTCTTGGCTGTGATCTTAAATGTACCAGGCCTGGGCAGATATCAAGCTGATAAGTTTGACACTTCTTCTGATCCATCCGTTTAGAAGAGCTCGTTTTTATGCATCTCGGGATCTCTTAGCCTTAAGCTACTATGCAAGAAATCAATAAAGCAATGCCTACAAAAGTTCAAGACTGTAGAAGCAACACCAGCTGTTGATGGCAAGCTTGTGTGTGGGGGTGCAGATAGTTTCAGTGTTCTGGTCCTTGGCGCAAGTTCAAGTTTACATGTTCATGTATCAATGGTGGGTGATGCACTTTTTCTGGGGTTCTTACTCTTTCCTTGTGCCTTTTCCATTTTCTGGTTTGCATAATCCATTTTTTCTTCAAAAACATCTATCTTAGAGACATTTTATTCCCAAATTTTCGGGGGTTTTTTTATGGTCGTTCCTCAAACTGACATATCATATTTACAGACAAAAGAAGCTGTTGGCCACACACAATGAATCCCAGTTGGCCATATTGAGGAAAATAGATTTGGGCAGCTGGGAACAATGCTAAGAACACATTGAATACACAATCATAAAGTGATTAATGATGTAATGGCCACAAATTGGGTGGGGAAAGTCTTTAGATTGAACCAATAAAACCAGTCTGTTTCCAATGTCCAAGTGAACGAATGATTGATGAAGGGAATTTCATGGATTGGGCCTGTGGTCCTCATGTGACTTTTTTTTTCTTTCTTTTTTTTTTTGCAATAACATTTCATTCCTAGTCTACATGCTTTATCCAAGCTCTAGGAAATCTTAAAAATCTGCAGTTGAATGTTTTTATGTCACTGAATATGTGCTATCTTCATGAAGACTCAATCTAGCGAAGACTCGAAATTTAATCTGAGAGGCTTGATCAGCCACGGCAGTTTCATTGAATATATATATATATATATATATATGGAGAGGTGGGGTCGGGACAAGCTTGATACAAATGCTGAGACGACTGACTACACTTGGGATCTCAAGCTGAAAATCAACTTCTCACTCAATTTAACTATGCAGCCAAGATACTAACTGAAAGCAGCAGGCCGTAGAATTGCAATTATATTAGAGTGGCTTTTATTTTTGCTTTGTGTAACTTGATATCCTATTCACATTCTTTGAGAAGATACACATCACACTGATTGAATTATGGCATTTTTTCTCCATGGACATAGAAACCATTGTTGAATGATTGGAGAGAGTTGTGTAAATCCTACAACTTTGATAGCACAAACCTACTGTACCTACCTTGCCTTTCAGAAAATCAGCTTGGACTACTGTGTGAACTGCTTATTTTTTTTTTTTTTTTTTTTTTTTTTTTTTCATAAAAAAATGTGTAATCGTCTTAGGGGCCAATCACACAGAATGCGTTTTTCCATTCCACTGTACTATTTTCCATTGTTTTTCAATGTAAACACGCAATAGTTGGCTGTGTTTGATCGTTGCACTCACATTTTGCGTCTCGCGCATAACGCAGTGTTTTAAAGTCCCCGTAAACCGGAAGTTGCAAACGACTTTTTTCCAGTGCTGTGACGTATTTCCAAGTGAAACGGAATATTGAACAGAGGGCAGGGTTTTACTCTAGCGCTCATCCTCTCCATGTCTGCTCATAGCAGACTAACTGTTTGAGGGGAGTGGTTAAGCGTTTTCAACCCAAGCCGTCAAACTGACGTCATCAGAAAAGGAACGTCATTCCAGACCGGAAGTAACTTTTCAGACTTTGATTAAAGATTACCACGGCAAACATTTTTTCAATCTTCAAATTTTTCAGGGTCAATTTTGATTTCATGTCGACTTTAAAAATGCGGCACTAAAGATAAAATAAGTTCAACTCATTTGCGTCTCTAGACCTTGCATTTTTCCGCTCCACTGATGCGCCTTTCGTTTTTAAACCGCAAAAATGTATTGTGCATGGCCCCTTAAAGATAAGAAATAAATGACTTCAGAAGCAAATTTATGTACGAAGATTTGCTTCTGTGAAGCAAAGAACAGATCAAAGAAAAGTATGATTGTGAGAAAGATAAAGATAGTCTCCATCCCGACTGACTGACCTCTTATCCCAATAATATGAGTATGGATGATGAAAGTACGTTTAAGGATTGAAAACGTTGTTAACGCCAGAGTTCTGAACAGCAACTGATTGAAGAAGATGGAATAAGAGGCAGATTAAAGCGAGGAGATGAAAGATGGAAGTGACTTTGTCTAGATCTTCATTTCCAAGTGGCTCGTAAGAGACCTTGCACAGTACATCTATTCCTTGTTTTTTCAACAAAAAGGACATACATGTTGAGGGTGTTTGCATGGTGCGGCACTTTTCCGAGAAAATGAAAGCTACAAGGCCATGGCTAATGAGTACAAACAAAAGCTCTTCCTTTTGATCCATGTCACAAGTTGCTAGCATAGAGGATGTTGCCAGATGGGGGTGATTTATTGCTTTCTCGCACATGTATTATTTGACTACCTGGGAATGCTTTAGGGGCCTCGCTCTGCACACTTTCATTTACTCGCCGTTGTGCAAGTTTTTCTGCTAAGGGAATGTTTGCAAGGCAAAAAGATTGCATAGCATTATATGAAAATATTGTTGTTCACGTTCACCTCAAGGTGCATTTGCCTTTGAAATTGGTTTATTGTGTCTAGCTAAAGTTCGTGGATGGGAAAGTTTGAAACAAAGTCTTGCACTGGGAAAGAGAGTTCAAAAGACGTGCGCTTTGTGTTTTGTCTCTGGTGTAAGTCGTAAGCGTAACAAATCCTTTGACTCAAAGGTTAATTGTTTGTAGTCACAAAGAGTCAATATTCAAAGGACCTTTTGTATTTTTCAAGTCTAAGTTAATCTGAAAACATTTCAGTAAATTAAACCATGATCAGTCAAGAGTGAGATGGTGTTTTCATTAAATTGCAAAATATGTTTTCCTGATGGCTGGAAGCCAACAACTGTGCTCTTTTATGTGTTTATCAAAGTAAATGAAAAGGTATTTAGCACAGAAAGACTGTTTGCTGTAACAATTATTTTTTAATGATATTGTTGTCAGTGTGGCGATGGTGTTGGCCCGAGGCAAGGCTTAACTAGAGAAGGGAAACCGCTATTTTTGTTTGCATATGTTTCACTGCACATACAGCATGTTTTGATCATTTTTATACAGTAAAAAAATCTCACATAGTTGAAGGCTTTTGCAGAGTAATTCTTTGGCTTTTTTGCATTTTTTAAGCCCAAAAAATGGTAACGAGATAAAATGTGTGATGTGAAATATCTTGTAGATCACTTTAATTCATTAATGATAACTGCATCAGCACCTACTAAAGAGTCTATATGATTAATAGATTAAGTCATATGAATTGCTATTAATTAAATAATACCGTTGCAAATCATTAGCAAATGATTAATTAAAGCAGACATCCGGAAGTTGAAATATAGCTTCGACCCATTGTGTTAATTAACACATTAATTCACACTATTAGTTAAGTTATTAAGGAGGAACATTTAATTAATAATAATTCATACATTACTTAATCTATTAATCATATAGAATCTTTATCAGTTGTTGATGCAGTAATCATTAATAAATTATTCATTTCATGAGTCATACATTAACATGTGATCATATTGATTATATAATACTTGATTATGATTTTAACTGTAGTGTTTTGCAATATTACTTTTAAATTGCTACTTTATCATTATAAATGTATAATTATAAATACATCACAAACATGTGTTAGGGGTTAACAGTTTAGGACCCAAGGACCAGATGTTTGAAAGAAGACCCGGAGTCAGAATTATAAAAAATTGAAGAGAAGTTTTACTGAAGATAGTTTGCAGTTTCATCAGCAGAAGTTCAGCTTCAAGACTCACACAGGAGTTCGTAGGCCGCCCCGCTTACAGTTACAAAGATCACAGCAGTTATACCATTTCAAAGGTCTAAGCTAGGTCATTGCTTACAGGTTGAATGATTCTCATTGGCTAAGAAATAGATAGTAATTTTCCACACATATACAGATAGACTGAAGCATATCTCCATCGATTATGCAGCTGACACTCGGACCCTGAAGTCAGGCACGTCGTGACCTTCCAGGTCGCAGATTTGGGTTGCTGGGCGCCAGCATGTCCCGAACAACAACTCAGTCAATTTCCAATAATGCCTGTGGTTCCTTAACCTGTAACCAAGAAGACTAACACACACACCGACACACAGCTTTTCCAAGGTTGGATTTGGCCAGGCTCTAACTATAAACAGGAGTCTCGTCTCAAAACATCAAGATAACAAGTTATTTTTCTCAAGGATATAGGACACTTTAAATAGACAATATAGGCTTTAACTGAGAAATGGTCCCTTAAACTATAGACTTCAATGACCCCTATTTGTTTTAACACGTTGAAGACCTTTCTCAAACACAAAACATTTCTCTATTTCATTTCTTGAAGCCGGGCTAAATGAGCAAGCACTGTTACTGCATTCAGATATCAAATACAGACATTAAAAAGAATACATGAAAAGAACATTTCAGTAATCACACTGGTAACTTCAATAACAAAATAAAATCTCCAGAGAAGTAATTCAACCCATGTGATATTTAGAAGGAAAAATATTGATTAATACCTTGATTATAATCACTCATTACATATACTTTGAAGCAGCAGTGGATTCCAATCCACCCCCTTCACATGCTTCAACAGAAATTATATTAAAGTTTATTTACATATAAAATTATTTATATTTATATGAAATAACATATTCACATGTCCTTCTTGAGTTCTAATTACAAATTCTAATTACATTTTACATTGAATTAAGTGTCTGAAGACATTTCTGTACATTAAGTTTCCACTTACAGGACTTCTGTGATCATTCGTTCACCCTCACGTCGTTCCAAACGTGTAAGACTTTCTTCTGTGGAACACGAAAGAAGATATTTTGAAGAATGTTGGTAACCCAGTTGTTTTGGTTTCCATTAACTTTATTTGTGTGAAAAAAAAAAAAATAATAAAAAAAATATATATATATATTATTTCTGAAACATTTCTCTAAATAACTTGTTATATTGCAAATAGGAAAGAATGTCATTAATAACATGAATTTTCATTGCAAACTTTTGTATATTTTCCTTGCAAACTTTTTGTATATTTGTCAAGGATATTCTGCTATTTGTTTGTTTAGTTTCATTATCATGGACTTTTAGTTAGTTCACAGTCCGTTTCCCGTTTCCTTTGTCTTAGTTTCTCAACATTAATCTGTTACGATGGACACTCATTTAACGATCACACCTGCTTGACATTTAGTTTGTTATCTTATGTATTAATGGTTTCTGTTTTCAGTTCCTCATTGTCCAGTATTGTTTGTGCACAGCACACTGTTTCGTGGAGTTTGTTTGTTCTTTGAATCACCTGTGTTGTATTATTTAATAAGCCTGGTTTTATTTTCATCCTTTTGGTATTCCTCTTCATCGTCATCTGGACCTTAACGTTACAATTAAAGTATTTTATTTTCATAATAACAAATAATAAAAATAGTCTTATCAAAAGTATGTTTAATTGTACTGTACTTTTTCACACAGGTTAAAGGGATAGTTCACCAAAAAAATCAAATAATTTACGTACCCTCATGTTGTTCCAAACCTGTATGACTTTCGTGGAGAAATTCAGATGACAAGATCTTTTCGGAGAATCAGGCCCCGTTTACACGAAGGGAAGACGGTTTGGCCTCTCATTTACACGAAAACCCCATTTTTATCACAAAAAAACGATTATTTCTAAAAACTCCGGCCAAAGTGGAGATTTCTGATAACGCTGGTTATGTGTTGCCGTGTCAACTGGGAGAAATGGGTTTTTATGCGCCAGAAAATGCTTAACGTCATGTGAGCGCCCTATGGATTCCGAGGATTCTGATTGGCTTGCATGGCTTTATCCTTCTCCCTACACTACACCATAGGTTTGGCATAGTTATGATGGCGCTTGATGGCGTATTTATGCGGGTTGATGTAAATGACAACTTTTTTTGAAAACGATGTTGTGTGCATGATGTTATTATTGAAAACGGAGGGGGGGGGGGGGGGGTGGGGGGGATATTTGTTTCACTAAATACCCGGCTATGTGTAAATGTAGCCTCAGTTGATCCGGTTCACAACCTGAGCCGATTCTCAAGATCCAATCCCTGACCCCGGTTATTTGTTTACAGCACTGTCATCCGAATATCTTCTTTGTGTTCCACATTGTGAATCATACAGGTCTGCAACGACACGAGGGCGAGCAAATGATGCCAGAATTTACATTCCTGCCTTAGTCCTAATCTTAAGTCTTTGATTTTTGACCTGAGAGGACAAGGTTGGCAGTCATTAAAGAATCAAGACTTTTTAATTAGGAATATTAATTGGTTTTTAATGGAGATAATGAAATCGTCTCCCTTATATCATCATAATTCATTCCACGGTGGCCCACATTACTAACAACCTGAGCTAACGTTGCCCCTCTCGCCTTTTAAATTATGCCGCTACTTGGCAACCTTCCAGACAAGTCTCCTCTCAACCCATTTCACTTCCCCTATTTTAAAAAGACCCCTTCATGCAATCAATTCCTTCATGCTTATTTTCTACATCCATCCCCTGTTCTGGTGCGGCCCACTTGTCCGTTCTCAAGAGGCCGTGATGGTGCATTGAGTTAATCAGGCACTGTGTCTGGGCTGCTCGCTGGCGCTGAATACTGAGAGGATGGTGGCATGTGTCCCGTGTGCTGATATGAGCTCCAGCGTTCGAGAGCCATATCTCAGTGTGCTGTGATGGCTATCAGACCACCTCCTCACTGCAGGGGTTTGTTCGAAGCTCTGCGGAGACCACGATTGGCATCCTGAGGCGTATCTGTATTGATCTAGCTTTGTTTGGCTCCATTTGAGAGGCAGGAAAGCGAATGAGGTTTGGCAGAGTAGCCGAGTCTGCCGATCTGATAGACTGTGAGGAAACTGGTGAGGTTTGCAAATTGCAGGAACTAAGGGCAGGGTTGTAAACCCTTACCATGTTTTAGGGTGTTTCACAGACGTTCTTTCACATTTGGAAACTCTTGGTTCAGCCTAGACCCAGCTGTTACTAAAAGCAACGTGCCTTGGGGTCTCGATTCTACCTCCGACAGATTGAGAAACTTGATTACAAAATGGATTGTTGTGGACTGTAGGCTATATCAGCTTATGTTCAATGACATGGAAATAAACAATATCTTGACTCCTGAAACCATTTTAATGGCTGTATGTCTTTTAAATTCTTTACTTGCCTTAGAAATTGATATGCACAAATACTTGTAGTTAATTATATTTGTAATCAGCAAATAATCTAATTTAATTTGAAACTTTTGGTAAGAACTTTGTTGGATTTTTGTTTAGTGATGCACCGAAATTTCCACAACAGAAAATATGGCTGAAATGGTTACATTGCCACTTTTCAGACTCTATTTCATGCACACAATGTCGATAAGCTACAACGTGTAAACATGTCAGCAGTGTGTTATGCTGTAAAATTTGGCTGAAATATCGAGAGCCGGCTCTTTTCTGAAGAACTTTAGTACAGCTGGTTTAATTTATCACCTGAGAAGTAAACACCCTGAAAGTCAGATCAAGTTGCCCAGATATCCAGATTTAATTAAATTTTTGGGGGGCTTAATGAAAACTTTAATATCTTTATTTTGTTATAAAAAAATTATTGGTACATCACTACTTTAAGTGGGATCTTTCTTTGTTCGGCACTCATGGTTTTGCAGAATCTCTGGATTTGGTAGAAGTCTTGGCGCGACATGAATCTCTAGACACTTGGGTACGATATGTGTGTAGTCTACGATGATGACACTTATTGAATCGTAGGCTACGACGCAAGTAAGTATAGAAGAATAAAACGTCATCGGTATGTGCTAGTGGTAAATTTGTGGTTTTTATGTGCGGTAAAAAAGAGGAGGCGGCCAAAGAGCAGAATATGAACTTTTAGTAGTGAGAGTAGATCAGCTGTTTTTTCCAACAAATTCTTGTATTGCAAAGGCAACTTTACGGCCAAGCAAGCCCTATTTTGTTTAATTTTTTGAACTATTTAGCTTTAAAGGGGTGGTATAATGCCATTTCACAAGATGTAAAATAAGTCACTGATGTCCCCAGAGTGTGTATGTGAAGTTTTAGCTCAAAATACCCCACAGATATTTTTATATTGCATGTTAAAATTGTAAATTTTTGAGGGTGAGCAAAAACTTACCGTTTTTGTGTCTGTTCCTTTAAATGCAAATGAGCTGATGCTCCCGGCACAGGGGGCGGAGCTTCAGGAGCTTGTGTCCTTTTACTTCACACAGACATGCAATGAAAATTTCAAAAACTTTTAGCCTTTTATGTTCAAACCGGATTCAGAAAAACAAAGATGGAGAGACTCAAAAAGAAGTGACAACATGTAGAAGCAACAGGACATTTCTGAATGGTTAGTTGATGAATTTATGTAGCTTATGTGTAGATATCTTCTAGTCATTGATTAGCATATTCTGTCTTGATAATCTATAAATCACGTTCCTGGGGGCAGGGTTTATGTAAATTTTAGGGTTGGTGATGTCACTAACCAGGGAGGAATGTTGTGTAGTCGCTTCCAGCTGTTTGTTGTAGCCTAGTCCTTAAAAAGCGATTTCTAAGCATTGTAACTTTGCAGATGTTGTTTATGGTCAAACAGCAACATTACACATTAACTAAAGTCAAAAAAAGTGAAATTATAATCAACCACCCCTTTAAAAACAGCAGATTATCACAGTTTTGACTTAGTTAGGATGCCTTCTAATTGTTTTTAGTATAAATGTATATGTTCCCATTTAATACTGTCACACTATTAGTCAAGGCGATTACTTTGTAGGCCACACCAGAAGTCTAACTGGTGATTGCTAATGGATTTTTACAATAATAGTTTGCTATTTATGAGTGAAAAAGCTTCCACAGGGCTTTGAGTTTACATGCTTGACAAATTCGACAACAGTTAGCAACTCCTTATGTAACAACTTGTTTCCAGCTTAAAGGCATGGAAGTTTCAAAATTCTGTATAGTTTAAGTTGTAGAACAAAATGAGAAAGTTTCTTTAAGTAATGTTAGCTACAGACCTGCATTTACTCTTAAATCCAAAACCACTTTTCTAGATAAACGCAAGAAATCCCAGAGGCAAAATGCTAATTAGCTTCCAGGTTGTAGGTCTATTGAAATCCTCATTGTTTAAGTGCTTCATAAATGCTTCTTATATGTATATATTTACAAAAACATTGCACACGTACATACATAGATTCAATGTAGTTGGCTACTTTTTGTTTGTAGCTTGTAATGTTGCTAATATTGACTACTTCATGTCACTCTCAACTCTCAGTTGAATGTGTTTATTAATGTTTAATGTGGTTGAAATGTATGCTCTGGATAAAAGACATTTGGCCTTACTTCCTCCTGTGACTTTTCCCTCCCTGTGCACATGCAGTCCTTCATCTGAATGGATTGGCATTCAAATTAGCCAAGCTTATTTTAAAGACAGGTTTATGCCTTTTCATTATGGCCATGATTGTCATTTTAAATATATGGCTGGAGTAAAATCAACCCCTCATTTTAGGGATGGCACCCTACTCACCTCAAATGTCTCATTATCATTATTCTTAATCCAGCAAATGCAGTTGGTTTCTTCTGACATGTGTGCACCCTTACTGCCCTCTACTGATTAATACCTGTCATACAATATTTATGTCCCCTCCTCAAAGACTCAATTCACTTATTTATTGGGAAGACTGCATCTAATTTAGATCAAAATAGTCTCAAAATGAATATATTAACAAAATATGACTCACAAGTGCAAAGCAGCATTCATAAATACACATTTGTGGATCATCTTGATGTTGATGGGACTTTTCTGACAGGTTTTTCTGACATAATTTGAATGTGGATAGCATAACTAGGAAAATTTGATCAGCTGAAATCTCCAATTTATTGTTGTCTAAAATTGAGATGTTTAATATCTCATGTGCAATGTTTTATGGGTTAGGATGGTGCAACTGCTTAGTTATTCAGAGAGCATAAATAGGGATGGTCCTCCTGCGCTATTTAGAGGGTAAATGAAAGTTCTGTTTAGTGGTTTTTGAACCGCGAACATGTCAATGACAGACGCAAGAGGTTAAGTGTGCCTTGGTTCGGTGAGCAAACAATTTTAAAGCGGTGAAGTTCAAGGCAAACTGAGAGTGAATTAAAATGGCTCATAAAAACACTGTGCTGTCAAAGATCCAAAATATATCGTTTATGACTGTCCTCTCCAACTGAAGCACCATGGCATCGCACAAGGCTGATACTAATAAATATCAGAACATTACTGCGGCTTCCAGATGCGCAAAGAGGCTGTTGATGGGCCTGCTAGACCTCAATCTGCTTGCTCTTGCAGTGCCATTATAAGTCATTGCCACATGTTTTACCCTTCCTTTGGTGCTTGTACAATAGAGCGGGTCACCAGCAGCATCTTTCTTCTAAAGAAGCATCATAAGTATCTTTCATAGAGAAGGCGATCCCTGAATGCTTTCTGCTTAGGTCAGTGAAACAAATTCATCCAGGATATTGACTGTAAATATAGGCTATACTAGATTTAATTAAATACTGAAATGCATTGATACTAATAGTTTTATTAAACTTTATTGGATTTTTTTTTATAAACAAAACTTTTAAAGTCTTCTGCACAATTTGCATTCTGGGCAACATGGTAACATTAAACTATTAAAATCCCCTTTAAGTTGAGTTTTCTGCATTTTACATTGTTAGTAAACATCAAACTTTACTGAAATCACTTTTTAAGTCTTCAGTGTTTTTTTCTTTTTGTTAACTGTTGACTTTTTTAATCACTTTTGAATTGTGTCTTCGTCTCTTGCATAGTTTGTGCGAACAAATCTTATATAGATGCAGCCAGTTATAGGTGCATTGAATTTGTGTATGATTGTATGTTTTGAGATTTTTTTTTCCTGAGAAAATGAATGTGGATAGCATATTGCAGCATTCAACTTTATTGAAATTTGTTTTGTATTGTGTCTACGGTACACTTTGTTAGGTTAGCAACATGCTAACAAACCTTAATTGAAATCACTTTTGAATTAAGTGTGCACTTAGCATAATGTTAACATCCAATTTTAGCATGTACAGTTCTAATATTAAACTTTATTGAAATCACCTTTGAGCTGTCTTCTGTGCAACTCATGTTATAGGCTTGATAACATGTAATCAGACTTGTTTAAACACTCTTGGATCAAGTCCTCTGTGTTCTTTGCATTGTTAGCTAAATGCTAGCATTAAACTTTACTTAAATTACTTGTCTTTAGTTTTTTTTTTCTGAATCAAGTTTTGTCAATTTTAGTTGTTAGCTTAGTAACATGCTAACATAACATTTTATTAATCTCATTTTAATCTAGTCTGTGCGTTTTGCATTTTTAACTTAGCATCATACTAACATCCAATTTTAGATCTAAAATTCTAACATTTCCTTCTTGCTGTTTTTCTGTGCAGTTTGCATTATTTATTTTTGTGCAGTTTGCACTTGCAATTGCGAGTTATATAGTCAAATTCTAAGGAAATATTAATTCTATAGTTTAAATCTCACAATTCTGACTTTAAAACACGTAATTGCAACTTTATATCACGCAATTCTGACTTTATAACTCCCAATTGTTACATTATATCACTCAATTCTGAGATAAAAAGTCAGAATTGTGAGATAAAAAATCGCAATAACCTTTTTTATTTTTTATTTTGTGGTGGAAACAAGCTTCCATAGGAAGCTATGACGTTTTGTGACTCACTTACTCCAACCATTTGTTTAGTTCCCTCCAGTCTAGGCCTATTATATTGAGAGCCCGTGCATTATTTGTTAAATAAACATAGGATAACATAGGACCCTTTGTCATGTGTTCATTGTGCCATGTAAATCTGGATAACATAGGATAAAATAGGACCCTGGGAACATAGGAATGACCTATTAATGGGAATTAGCATGTAGACAGTAGATAGCAAGTCAGCTCAGTTGAATTTAAAACACAGCCTGTCCACATCTCAGCTTATTCAGACCAACCTTGTTAAATAGACCAGCAAACCTATTCAATAGCAAACCTCCTCTGGTGCCTTTGAAGTAAGTTGAATCACAAACCTTGCAAAATTTGGAAAATCCAGCAATACATTCTTATTGTAGCAGACTACAGATTATATATGACTGTGCACAGTGACTTACAAAAATTCAGACCAATCCTCTTTAAGAAAGCCCTTGCCACTTTTGTGTGCTCTATGCATCAGGTGGTCTGCCAACGGTCCTTGGGCGGCGTGCCAAGCTGGGTTTGAAGCAGCGACTACAATAGATCTAACAAGACTTGAAACTTTTCGTTCCATTCCTTGTTGTTGCAGGGAAGGTGACACAAACAAGAGATAATTCCACCTTGAGCGTGTGACCATGTGATGTGTGGAGCTCAACGCAGCCCAGGTTTTTCTCTCTGTGAAAGCGATATGCTTGAGTCCCGGTGGATGGGAGCAATCAGGATGTTGCAGGAACAAGGGAGCGCTCCAGAGAGGAGCTGATCAAAGCCGCTTCTCTTTCCCCGCCGCCGTCTTGTTGACTTGCGATGACACAAGCACAGACTGATGAATATTTGATCCCATCCGGGGTTGCACTTGACACAACTAGCGCAAACCCAAAGAGCAGCAGCTCAACAATTTGGAACAGCATGTGAAAATATCTGCTCACGTCTGGCGCCCACCATATTCTTTTTTTCTTTGTTAAAAGAAGGACACGCCGAGGGAATGTGAGGGGAATACGTAAATGTCCTATTTGTTTATTGATGCCATCTGCACCAATTTCAGACTTTTCAAAAGAAGATAGCTCTATTTTAGAGACACAATGTTGTGTGCTAACAATGATGCATTAGTAAAACATGAAAGTCGGATTGTAGCCTTATTGCTGAAAAAAAAGGCAGAATAAAATGTTTTTTGCAGTGTAGAGCATGCTATGAAAAAGAGCTTTGGTGTTGTATTTGGGCAATGCAATTTTGAATTCAGATCACATTTTATCAGACAGAGCTGTCCACATGATATGCAGGAGAAAAAAAACAACAACTAGATATCACGGTCTAGTTTAGGAGCCATACCATTTGCACACGAGAAGTAAAAGTTTAAAATCCACTCTGTAGCGCACTGGCAACCAGTGTAAGGAACGTAAGATAGGAGTGATATGATCCCATTTTTGTGCACCCATCAGAAGTCTAGCTGCCGCATTTTGCACTAATTGTAATCGTGACATAGCCTAGCTGAATGACTAATCCCAATGTAAAGAGAATTACAGTAACTCAGCCTTGAAGAAATAAATGCAATAAATGAAGAAATGTCTTTACTTTTGATAGCAGTCAGAGCTGGAAACCCTTTGTGTATTCCAAACCTGCAACTCACACCAGGAGCATTTCAGAAGCATTTCAACTGGATTCGCGAGAGAGACCCTTTTGGAGTGCTTCTGAAATGTACCATGGCGTGGCTGGGATAAACACAAGCATTGATAGAGTGGCTGCGATCAGCTCCGGTGGCCGCGTCAGAGCCGTAATGCACCGAAGACGTGTGCAGTGTAAATAAGGGGTAAGACTTTCATTCATCTTCGAAACACAAATTAAGATATTTTTAATGAAATCTGAGAGATTTCTGTCCCTCCACCTCAGGAAGGGATGGAAATCTCTCCATATCTCAAATGTGCTGCATAACACATGAGAATGAACCTCAATGGTTCTCTCTGAAGCTCAAACGTGCTGCGTAACAAGAGAATGAACCTCATTGGTTCTTGCAGAAGCTCAAACGTGCTGCGTAACACGAGAACGAACCTCATTGGTTCTTGCAGAAGCTCAAACATGCTGCGTAACACGAGAATGAACCTCATTGGTTCTTGCAGAAGCTCAAACGTGCTGCGTAACACGAGAACGAACCTCATTGGTTCTTGCAGAAGCTCAAACATGCTGCGTAACACGAGAACGAACCTCATTGGTTCTTGCAGAAGCTCAAACGTGCTGCGTAACACGAGAATGAACCTCATTGGTTCTTGCAGAAGCTCAAACATGCTGCGTAACACGAGAACGAACCTCATTGGTTCTTGCAGAAGCTCAAACGTGCTGCGTAACACGAGAATGAACCTCATTGGTTCTTGCAGAAGCTCAAACATGCTGCGTAACACGAGAATGAACCTCATTGGTTCTTGCTGAAGCTCAAACGTGCTGCGTAACACGAGAACGAACCTCATTGGTTCTTGCAGAAGCTCAAACATGCTGCGTAACACAAGAATTAACCTCATTGGTTCTTGCTGAAGCTCAAACGTGCTGCGTAACACGAGAATGAACCTCATTGGTTCTTGCAGAAGCTCAAACATGCTGCGTAACACGAGAACGGACCTCATTGGTTCTTGCAGAAGCTCAAACATGCTGCATAACATGAGAACGAACCTCATTGGTTCTTGCAGAAGCTCAAAAGTGCTGCATAACATGAGAATGAACCTCATTAGTTCTTGCAGAAGCTCAAACATGCTGCGTAACACGAGAATGAACCTCATTGGTTCTTGCAGAAGCTCAAACGTGCTGCGTAACACGAGAATGAACCTCATTGGTTCTTGCAGAAGCTCAAACATGCTGCGTAACACGAGAATGAACCTCATTGGTTCTTGCAGAAGCTCAAAAGTGCTGCATAACATGAGAATGAACCTCATTGGTTCTTGCAGAAGCTCAAACGTGCTGCGTAACACGAGAATGAACCTCATTGGTTCTTGCAGAAGCTCAAACGTGCTGAGTAACATGAGAACGAACCTCATTGGTTCTTGCAGAAGCTTAAATGTGTTGCGTAACACGAGAATGAACCTCATTGGTTCTTGCACATCAACCAAACATGCTTGAGCTTCTGTTTACTATATCTGATGTGTGTTGATGCATGTTACTATTTTCAAGGATAGTAACTTAGAAATAACATTTTGAATGTATTTTAACATTCATGACATACCAAAGACTGTTCACTTTATTATATGTTTCCATCTAAGTTGCTAATTTAATCCATGAGAAAAATAACCATGTCTTTGACATGAGGCAAAGTTACATTTGAACAAATCTAGGAATTTCTTCGATAATTGTGTTTGTAATCAGAGATTAGACCCGCATAAAAATGTATTATCCAAATAGAAATATACCTACCCTTAAATGTTTTGCACATTTTAAATTTGTATTAGCATCTACTTGTTTTCACAGAGCACTTTTTTATATAATTTTTTTATATAATATAAAAAGTACGGGCATTTGTTGTCTTCTGATCCGGAGTAGAGTAAAAATGTTCAGCATCCTCCGCTGATTGTGTATAAACGGGCTAGGAATTTAAAAGATTGCCAAGTACATGCTCATTTTCAGAGTGTTAGTCCGCGTCCATCTCAGAGTTTACTCAGTCCTATACAGAATGGTAATTATAGGTGTGGTAATTGTGCTCAGTGCAATAATACATTTAAAACATCTTTTTTTTTTTCTTTTTTTTTTTTGTCATCCAAGAACTGGTAAAAATATATAATCAATTCTGTGATTACTTGTGTTTCCTTTTGGTTTAGGTTATGTTGGGAAAATGTCACCTCAATGAAAACAAAGAATTAGTGAGCAGTTGCGGCTCACTTTCTATCTTCGAATCATGATGTTTCCTCCTTACGTTTTTGTAGGATTGAAAAAGTGAGTGCGCCACCTAGAGGGGGCGATATTGAATTGCTCTTTTTTACCCTTCAGACTTTATCCCCTAGAGGTCTGAATGATGAAGCATGATGTTATAAAGTTCATATTATTATTATTATTACTTTTTTTTCTCTCTATCTTTGATATTGTGAATAATTATGTTTGTAACTGTTTATGATGATGTGATGTTAATTATGTATTCAGTCTAATTGAGCCTAATTGGTTACAAATGGATCTTTACGGTGATTGGTCATGTGATCATTTTAAATGGGATTGAGTTTGAATAGTTGTATATTCCTGATGAAGGTCGTGAGACCGAAACGTTGCTAATAAAATTGATACTCATTTGAAAGTATTTAGTGGTTAGTGTGTGGGAAACTTGTTTTTTTATATAATATCCCAAAATCTGTGCTTAATACATACATAGATGGAAACCGCTGTGAATGGTATAACCTTTTTCCATTGATATGCACAGTGCAGCAATTTTACAGTGCATCCATTTATAGTAGAAAGACAATAGCCCTTCAATAGACCTCCATCACTCACAAATATTAACCACTCATTTCAGTCTCCCAGCAATCTCCTCTTCTCAGCAGTTATTGCCTCTAGTGATCAGTATCCTCAGGGTGGATCAGACAAATTGCATTCCCTCTTACTGTTCCCATGAGGAAGCTTTCGGCTCAGGCCAGAGGAAGACCAATAAACCACAGGAGGTGATGTCGGGTAGAACGGACAGAGCTGTTGAAAAGCATATACAAAATGCGTTCATATCTCTAGCTGTAAGTATGAGCAGAAGTTACAGTGATATTCACTTTAGCTCTAATAACAGTGATCTGGTCTTCTAGGGGTCTTCGCTACGATGTAATTTCCTGTTTTATTTATATATGCTTGTTAATCGCACAATGTACGGAGCCCCCCTAGTCCCACTTTGTCAAAAAAAAAAAAAAAATTATAACTATCTCGTGGCCTCAAGATAGTAACTCGTGGCCTCAAGATAGTATCTCGTGGCCTCAAGATAGTATCTCGTGGCCTCAAGATAGTAACTCGTGGCCTCAAGACAGTAACTCGTGGCCTCAAGATAGTATCTCGTGGCCTCAAGATAGTATCTCGTGGCCTCAAGATAGTAACTCGTGGCCTCAAGATAGTAACTCGTGGCCTCAAGATAGTAACTCGTGGCCTCAAGATAGTAACTCGTGGCCTCAAGATAGTATATCGTGGCCTCAAGATAGTAACTCGTGGCCTCAAGATAGTAACTCGTGGCCTCAAGATAGTATCTAGTGGCCTCAAGATAGTATCTCGTGGCCTCAAGATAGTAACTCGTGGCCTCAAGATAGTATCTCGTGGCCTCAAGATAGTAACTCGTGGCCTCAAGATAGTAACTCGTGGCCTCAAGATAGTATCTCGTGGCCTCGAGATACTATCTTGAGGCCACGAGATACTATCTTGAGGCCACGAGATAGTTATAATAAAATTTTTTGACAAAGTGGGACTAGGGGGGCTCCGTAAACAATGTGACTTTATTGCACTTTTTTGAGTATTAATAAGCGACAAAGCAGTTTTGTAAAAAAATGAAATTATGTTTATGTACAGAGCAGGACAGTTGAATCACCATGACATTTTTGACATTATGCCCCAAAAACTCTCAAAAAGTATTTGAATTAAATTTTTTTATGTGTTCATCTTAAAAGAGTGGTATTTACGTCATAATATGTATGAATTGCATTTTTAAAATCACATTCACCCAATTCTCATTGCCATATACACTGACCTGCATTAAAATATATTTATTGTCGTTGAAAGACTTGACCTGCCCGCTTCAGTTCTGTGCACATCAATTCAACAGGGTTAAGATCTGGACTTAACTCGGCTTTTCCACAACCCTCCATTTCTTGGGTCATTATCTTATTTCAAGGTTGACTTAAGGCTCAACCATCATAGCAGATGGAATTCAAGTTGGCCGGGCCTTGACGCTGAAAAACAACCCCAAACTCCAAAATTGGGAAAAAGTCCCAAAGATTTACAATGAAGGAAGAGAGTTTTGATGCAACCCTTTATATTTCCCTCAGAAAATTTAAATATCCAGTTTTCTGAAGATGTTTTGACACCAATACTTTAATGTCTAGAGTTTGGGGGAAACACATTAAGTAACGTGAGTTATGTAATCAGATTACTTTTTCAAGTAACTAGTAAAGTAATACATTTCTTTTAAATTTATAACTAAATATCCGAGTTACTTTTTCAACTAAGTAACACAAGTAATTTTGTTTTCCCGTATTGAATGACACCTCTCCTGTCCCTTATGTTGAGACAAATCGGCAGTAAGTGCAGAGGCGTTGTGTGCGCTGTGTGTGAACATGATGGTTATTGTAGTTCTAGACTAAATGTGAGCATCTACTCATCTCACTTGTGCAAAACAGATTCAGTATTCCTCAAAATGAATAAAAACAGTGAAATGCAAACTCAGAATATTACGCAAACCTGCAAAATACGTTAAATAACAAATATAGGTTACATTTTATTTTAAGATGTCATTGTTACAGTGTATTTATATATGTAAGTACTGAGTAATATTAATTAACTATAGGGTTAGGGTAGGATTAGGATTCGGTTGAGGGTTAGCATGCATAATTTACTGTTATTACTATGGTAAGTACATGTAACAATGTAACAAGGACACTGTAAAATAAAGAGTTACCCAAATATACTTTATGTATTTAATCTCACTTTATTAACCAACGTCTTTGCTGCTGACCTTTGATGATCAAATTCAACCATGCTAATAAGTAAAAATGACTTTAGATGAAGATAACATTTGTGTTTCTTTCTTTTTTTTGTATTGCTGAAGAAAGAATGTTGAACTTTCTCCTCCTGTGTTCTCTTCTTCTGCATTTCTGAGGCTTATTAATTTCACTTTTGGCGTAAAAGGCCTTTACATTTGCCAAAAAATAGACAGATTTTTCCAATAGAATAGAAAAAAATTGATTTGTTTGTTATTAAAAAACAAGCAAGACCAGCCCAGGTTAGAAAAAGTAACTTAATGCATTACTTCCCATAAAAAGTAACTAAGTAAGTAACGCAATTAGTTACTTTTTTAAGGAGTAAAAGTAACTTTCCCCAACACTGCTAATGTCATTACGATCCAAACTGGATTTGGAAGCAGGTTGAGCCAGATCTAGTGAGAGACTGTGTGTTGCGTGATGAAGAGATGCAGTAATTCTCAAACATCTCCACCCCGTGGCTTCTCTCTTTCGTGGCTGAGAGCTGAATTAATAGTTGTCGTCACATAATAGCTCGCTGAAGATCACACACACACACACACACACACACACACGCTGCTCCCCACATGCTTCAGGAGTCCCGAGGCTTTGAAATGACGCTGTGCTGTATACGGTCATTTAAAGTCAGTGTATGAAGTCTCTGTATCACACTGACACTTTGATGTCTTTTAAATATCTCTCACTACATCTTTCCCACTGGAAATCCTTCTGGATGTGATGCATGTGGACTTTCTATATGTTTATTACCAGCTTTTATTTCTTCTCTTCGAATTATTTACCACCATCTGTTTGAGAATTATGGAATAACATTAGATCAAATGTTCTTTTATAACAATACACATCTGATATTGTCTGCGAAATATTGGAATGCTTAACGTTAAGACATGAATAAAAAGTGATTTATCGCTATTGTTTACATCTATTTTGGCATTACATTCAGAGCCAGATTACATCACATTAAGTATATTAACTGTAAACTCAAATAAACAGCTTTTTTAATATTTGCTGTGTGTGTCCCAGTTAATACAACAGTGTTAAACAAATCAGACAGCGTTTGCCTAGCTCTCTCCAGAGGTTTGCGGATGCACTCATACTGTGTCACACCTGAAGCTGGGAGTTTTAATATCTGCAGATAATATATGTTTTAATAACTGGGAAACATGAACATTTACATGCGTTCAGTCCTTGTAAGGCTCAACTCAAATGCATATTGAAAGAAATGAAATAACGGCTGTGAGAATTGCACTCGCTCTCCTTCCTCGTGTAACATTTCCTCAACTTAAAGCTGTTTCTCAAACCACTTACTTCTGGAATCACATTTGGACTATTGATGGAATTAAAGTCATTACATCAGAGACTATAGCTTGGGGCGTGAAAGCCACAATATACCCATGATCCTCTTGTTCCTGGTTCCTGGTGATAAAGAGAGCAGCGCTGCATGTTAAAACGCTGACACCGTAACTTGTGATTCTTGGCTTCTCTGGGAATAACTGTCTCTGCACTGGAGCTGAACTACAGGAGCCTGATTCAGGGAAAAATTACAAGTCTATTGTATTTAAAACATTATATTATAGTAATAATTCAAATCTAAATTGTTCGTTACTGATCCATGAATAAGAAGAAGAAAAAGGAGATGGATAAGGATACAAATAACTATTATTATTATTATTATTAATAATAATAAAAAGTGTAAAATATATGTGCATATTTTTCAAAACTTATGTTAAAATATTATGTTATAATTATTATTTAAAAATTAATATAAATATGCAAAATGTGTCTATTTTTATAACAACAACAAACAACTATTATTAATAAAAAATGAAAAATATATGTACATATTTTAAATAACAATGATATAAGATATATGATTAATATGTTGTTGACGATAATAATAATAGTAATATAAATGGTATGTATATATTTATTTTCAAAAACAATATCAAATTGTTATTATTATTACAGACATATTAATCATATTATTATGACTAAAATACTATTAATAATAAAGATAATATGTAATAATATGTAATAATAATGTAATATATTAAAATATAGCTTTTATAAATAATTTTAATATTATTATATTAGTTCATGTTATTTGTAATAATAAAAATAATTATTATAAATTCAAATTCAAATATTATAAATATAAATTCAATACATTTATTAAAAGTAAATTAGCAAAATGTTTATTTTTTAATAACAGCAAATAACTATTATTATTATTTTTACTAAATATGTAAATATTTTTAAATAATAATGAGATAAGAATGAAATTATATGATATTTGTTAATATGTCTGTAATGATAAAAATAATAATGAATACATTTATAATTTTTTTATTTTAAGTTAAATATTTTTATTTAACAACAATTACTATTACATAATATTATATTTGTATTATATTATAATTTGTTATATTATGTATTTGTAACTATAAATAAAAATAAAAATGCTAATATACTTATATACTAATAATATTTTTATAATAATTCTAATTATATATATTCTTATTAGTGGATAACAGTAAACAGTTTGGATTTGAAAAGCATCCCTTATAGTGCACAGCATCCACTGCTGTTATTTCTTCTAAGGGTTGTGTGTGTGTGTGTGATTCATTAAACTGCTGAGGTGGTTTCTCTAGGGTCCTTGTGCTTGGATTGGATTGTTCACAGAACGGGACAGTTTTACCATTTCATAAGAAATCCCCTCAAGGGTCTGAATTCAGCACACTTTCTGCAGTGAGATCACAACATCAGAGTAACACCTGTACATCGACACACACACACACACACACACACACACACACACACACACACACACACACACACACACACACACACACACACACACACACACACACACACACACATCAGGCCACGGCTGTTAGTCATGCTAGAATCTGAAATATGTCTTTTGCTGGATTACTGGCTGAGCTTTATAAAACTTACAAGACTAACTTAAGGTCATGTTTTGATAATAATTGTAATGCTGACATGTCCTGGGCTTCCCCCACCTATTTTATAAATATGTACAAGTCATCGCAATAAGATACGGTGGTTTAATTTGCACATTTATTGTCACAACTAGCAGAGGATTCCTATACGTTTATAACTTAAATGTCGTTTTGTTGTCGATAATTTAATTTAGACCTTTTTTGTGATATGAATTATGGAAATCTAGGAGTAAAACTTAATGAAAATCAATTACTGATTTATTAATTCAAATATAAAATAAGTGATAAATGTAAATTAAATAAATGTAAAATATATCAATCAAATATACATTTGATAGATAGAACACATAGATTATTGGGATTTATTACATGATTTTATGATAATGTAATGAGGTGCTACAGATGCCCATTTCTCACTATCAAAATCTTTTGGATTCCATTTTTTTTGACTTTTCTAAAAACTTTTTGGGGTCTATTGCATATGATCAAACAAAATCAACCATTGATCTGCAAAAGATGGCAAGTGGCCAGAAGAGTCAGTTGGTGGGGTTCATTAATTAAATACTGCATAAACACACACACACTTACACACACACACACACACACACACACTAGACGAAATGATTTTATACTGTAGGCCTACAAACTGTATATTCCATATAACACCTGAGCCAAAACTTACTGAAAACTTCACCATATAATTCAATGTATCATCTTTCAATGATTTTTTATTTTTAGATTAGCCAGTATCAGTATCACAACCTTACACGAATCAGCTTGATTGTGCTAATGGTGTGTGTTTAGCTGTGTTGAGATGAACACACAGATCAGCTCTGATGCAACAGAGATCGAACAACCCATCAGACAGTTGCAGAGTGTGTTAGTGTAGTGTAGTGCTGAAACACGGAAACTTACACTTGTGTGTAAACCCTTATCTTCAAGTTTATTCAGGAAGGCAGCCGTTTGAGGGCAGAGAGGAAAAAAAGGCAGAAAAAACTAGGGCATCAAAAGTCCCGAAGGCTTTGAGCATACATTTTGCATTTATTAATCACAGCGCGCGCGTGGAGGAGAGAGAGAGAGAGAGAGAGAGAGAGAGAGAGAGAGAGAGAGAGAGAGAGAGAGAGAGAGAGAGATGGTGACTTCGCATATAATCACGGTTAATAACGACTAATGATAACGGCTCAGATGAGTCATTTAAAGAGACAAAGTATCATTGCGCCCTGGTGACGTGGATACAGTGGTTTTTTTATTTTTTTGATCCCAAATCTTTGATTTTGACATTGACTGACAGAAAAAAAGTAGCTCGCTGGATCAGACGTGGCTGGGAATCGTAGGGAAGATCGTATCAGATACGGAGCAAAGCAGGAATCAGGGAATATTTGCCCAGCCGCAGGAAAGGAGAAGGACTATGCTCTTCCTACAGGCTATCCTAAGGAAAAGGATACTCAAAGGTACTCAAAAGTGTTCATTGTGATCAAAGACTTTCTTTCATCACCATCTAATGTTCAATTTAGGCATTGCACTGTGACTAAACTGGAGTAGCCTTCTCAAAATAATGCAATTTACGCCGCGAAGTTTTCGGTCATTTTAATACTTGTACGCGCAGGTCATCGTGTTTGTTGTTGGGTAAATGTGATTATGAATTTATGATTTAATCTGGCAAATAAGGCCTATCCCTGCTGTGGAGGGCTGGGGTTTCTGATGGACACTGGCTGCACCTTGTATTAGGATCATTTGAGATGAGTTTACATAACAAAGCTCAGTTCAAATCCTGAAATATTATTTGTACATAGCCTACTCGTGTATGCAAGTGCAAATGTTTGTATTCTATTAGACAAGGAGAATGTGCGTTCATTTGATTATTTGCTTTTCTGGGTAGGTTTGTCTTTCTTCTTAGTCACTTCTTTGTCGCATTCGCGCTTGTGTTAGTCTCACGGGTGAAATATGCTCAGATGTTTATGGGACGCTGATCAGAAATGTCCATGAGCGGGGGGAATCTGACACCTGTTGGTGACGCAATCACGTTTTTTTGTGTTGTTTTGTGTTTTACGTTGTGTTGTTTTGTGTTTTATTTTATGTTTTTTTGTGTTTATTTTTTGTGTTGTTTTGTGTTTTATTTTATGTTTTATTTTATTTTGTGTTTTACTTTGTGTTGTTTTGTTTTATTTTATGTTGTTTTGTTTTTTTGTGTTTTGCTTTGTGTTGTTTTTGTTTTATTATGTTTGTTTTTTTTGAGTGTTTATTTTATGTGCTGTTTTGAGTTTTATTTTATGTTGATTTGTTTTGTGTTTTGGTTGTTGATTTTTTTTTTTTTTTTTTTTTTTGCAATTGTAAAACCAAACAAACTTTTTTTTGCTGTTGTTGTTGTTTTTTAATGGCACTTGGTTTTGTATATTGTATTCGTTGGTTTGGTCAGTATAGTACACAGTGTTATTGGTATACATGTAGCCTATATACATATTGTAACGACACCTAAATTAAAACACTTTACATAAAATATTCCGTAAAATATGGCACATTCAGTGAAATATTTAGCAATTAGTGCTTTGTTGCTTTTTGTGTTTTGTTTTGTAATTGTAAAACCAAACAAAGAAACTTTTTAATGGCACTTATACGTGTGTGTGTGTGTGTGTGTGTGTGTGTGTGTGTTTATGTGTGTGTGTGTAATACATAGTTAATGTTAGACGGCACCTAAATGAAAAGCCTTTCAGTAAAATTTTCATTTTTATTATGAAAAAAAAAGATGATTGCCTCCTCATTATTATCACCTGTGTTCAGGCAGTTGAAGATGACAACCAGCAGACTATGTGTCATAATCCTAAAATTATTTTGACATGTTTATGTAGACAGTGTCTGTCAGTGTCATGATTTGTATTGTTTTACTAATAACGTTATTACTAATTAGTATCACTTGAATAGCACAATACAGAGCAGCCATTTTCTGCCTTTTATTTGCATATGTACATGTAGGCTGTGCATTCATTGTGAAGATTCAGTGGACACTTGTGTTTTAGAGAGAAATTGCATCTGGGCTCAGTCTGTGTGTGTGTGTGTGTGTGTGTGTGTGTGTGTGTGTGTGTGTGTGTGTGTGTGTTTCACTATAAAATAAAGGAAGGGAGAAAGATACGTTCTGCTTTTATCTTCCACATTCACAAACTCCAGATGCCTCACATTCTCCACACACACTTGCTGTGTGTTATGGTGCGTCTGCGACTGCATTCTGCTTTAGTTTGCGCATGTGACGGCACCTGCTATTGTCAGCGTATGCGCTCCATGTTGTTCACCATAGATGTTCACTGTCATTTCCTAAGAGCAATAATGAACTCCCATTTGTGAGTCAGGTGTGCATTCGGTTGTTTCAGAAGTGCAAGAACTGTCACACACACATGGATATGATTAATTAGAATATGCATAGGGATGCACCGCTGTAGATACACTGCTGCCTCAGAGTATAAATCTCCTGTCATGGACAATATCATATGGGAATACAGTGCTACACTTTGTATGCACATATCTTTCCTTTTCGTCCAAGATGCTGAGGTGGCATCTCTTTTTTTCATTTTTCAAAATGAAAATAGTGTGGATAATACTTGGAAAACTGAATTGTTTCCCTTGTTTTGTCATTAAAATCAGCCCCTCAGGATGTTCGAATTTAATTAGTTGGTTTTTCATTGTTGAGTTTGCTGGGAACGAATGCAGTTTATACACTTTAACACTGGTCTATCTGTGGCCAAAAGCAAGAAAAAATGTGTTTAGTATTTGATGGATATGACTATGTGTTTTGTTTTGCCTTTTTTATATATATATATATACTTTGACTAAGCACATTGCCCCACTCTATTATTTTGTTTGGTCTTTTGTTTGTTTTGCTTTTTCTGTTGTTTTCTTTAGTTTTTAGCTTTGCTTTTTATTTTTTATTTGACTAAGCACATTCCCCCAGCCTATTATTTAGTTTTGTATGTAGTTTGTTTTGCTTTTTCTGTTGATTTCTTTAGTTTTGCTTGTTTTTTACTTTGACTAAGCACATTGCCCCACCCTATTATTTCACGAGTTCACATGTTAATGAAATCTGATGTAATATTATAATGCATATTTGGCTTGCTGTCCGGGGGGAGGGCTCCGAGCTCAGAATTCGGCCCGACCCCAGAGTACTCCCCCCATAAATGTATAGATCATAGGTATCTATGAGCAGACCCAGCTGAATGTGAGGTTTAGTCATAGAAATTAGTCATGAGACAGGAGGTAAGGGAAGGCTTTATTTATACTGGCTTCTTCTTGTGCTGATTGGATGATTACCTGAACATGCTCCTCCCGAACTTTGTTACATAAAACTTCATTTTGTTTTGTCTTTTGTTTGCTTTGCTTTTTTTTTTTTTTGACTAAGCACATTGTTCACTCTATTATTTTGTTTGGTCTTTTGTTTGTTTTGCTTTTTCTGTTGATTTCTTTAGTTTTTATTTTTGCTTTTATTTTATTTAATTTTTTTACTTTGACTAAGCACATTGCCCCACCCTATTATTTTGTTTGGTCTTTTGTTTGTTTTGTTTTTTTCTGGTGATTGCTTTTTTCTTTTTTTTTAATAATAAAAAAAATTGTTGACTAAGCACATTGTTCACTCTATTATTTTGTTTGGTCTTTTGTTTTGTTTTGCTTTTTCTGTTGATTTCTTTAGTTTTTAGTTTTGCTTTTTTATATATTTTTTGTACTTTGACTAAGCACATTCCTCCACCCTATTATTTTGTTTTGTCTTTTGTTTTTACTTTGATTAAGCACATTGCCCCACCCTGTTATTTTATGATTTTGTTGTTTTCTTTTCTTTTCTTTCTTTTTGTTTATTTGTATGTGAATGTTTAATCATACCCATGTAGCGTATAAAGTGTGTGTGTGTGTGTGTGTGTGTGTGTGTGTGTGTGTGTGGTCCTCATCCCTCATGTAGAGTCACAGCAGGCTTCATCTTCCAAACCTCAGTTGCTCTGATTTGAAGCTTTAAAAAGGCAGATTTCATGAGCTTGCATCTGAAGTCTTTCCCTCACCCCATGTGATCGTGGTCAAACACTCCAAAAGGAATAGCAAATGTCTGGAAGCAGTGCACTTCCTTTTAACTGAAGGTGAAAACAGGACCATTACTTCCATATGATTGGGATTAGGATATGCCACTTCTGAGCAAACTATACACATTAGGACATTAAATACATCATTTGTGAACCAATTTAACAAAGCAAATTCAGTTCAGATTCGAGTACTGATTCGTTTTCCTGAGTCTTTTTGCTAAACAGAATCCTATAGATTGGAGTGACTGGGATGAATCAAATTTCCTTCTAATGGTACTCGGAGTTCGCACCAGGTCCTTGAAGTACTTCAGGTGTGATGCCACCCACTTTTTGACCTATTGAATACATCTGGGAATGGACCAATGGACAAGTGTCGATGCGTTGCTCTGTCGTGTCACACCTGAAGACACACAGTCAGGAGTCAAACCAAATTAGCGCACATTAGTGCCATTTAATTTTCATAGTGTGGCACTAACGCAAGACTTAGAAAAAATTTAGTTAGTTGTTCAAATAATTTATAAACAGTTCATGCATCATTAACTGATAATAATTTAAATTATTCCCTTTGGCCACATTCCTTTTGTTAAATTCCTGTAAGTAGCATCTGTTATAGATAGCAGTTGTAGCTCTTCTCTGCACTGCTTGCAGTGCTAATTAATTTTTGCCCGATTCCACAGGAGATTAATTAAAATTTTATTGGTGATCATTCTTGCATGTTGGAAGAGCTGCATCGATGTGAGAAACTTTCATGAACTCCAAGAGTTTCCAGAATAATGCAGTGATAAACAAATGCTGGAAAGAAGGTTGGACTTTCTTAAAGGGATAGTTCGCCCCAAAATATCCAGATCTCGACTTTCTTATGAATGGCGCGTACGGCCGTTGCCGGAAGCCAGTGATTATAATTTATTAAGATATTAATATGGATATTTTTCTTACAAAAACACATTTCTTCTCTTCAGAACGCGTTTATCAACCACTGGAGTAATAAGGCTTACTTTTATGATGGATGAATGCACTTTTTTGGGCTTCATAAACCCTAAAAAGGCACTGTTCAATGCCATTACAAAGCTGGGAAGAGCCAGGATATTATTTAATATAACTCTGATTGTGTTTGTTTGAAAGAAGAAAGTCACATGGCTTGAGGGTGAGTAGATTATGAGATAATTTTCATGTTTGGGTGAACTAACACTAACAAATGAAACCTTGTTGTAAAGTGTTACCGAAACATCTTAAGTTAAACATACCTTCACGTAAGTTTCTTGAGCTATTAAAGCAACTTCTCAACAAAAAAAAATCTTCTGGTGTTGGAGCTAAATGTTGTTAAATGCACTCAGTATCCAAAATTGTTTGTTGTTGGCAGGGTGAATTCTTACTGTGGCACATTTCTGCTGTTACAGCCTTTGAGGAACCTAAAATCTGGAAGAGATTTCAAGCCAATGCCTTAATAATGTTTAGCGGACGGCTATGTTTAGTATTGGCAGAAATTTAGCACTGGCACAAAGTTTTCTGAAAAACATTTTGTTACCTCCTGTTAGCCCTCTGAACAGCAACGCCCTACATGTAGTTTGGCAATGTAAAGCTCATTTCCCCAAAAGAGCAAAGACGCTAAGGCCCTTTAGCTGCCTTGTAGCTAAAACTGCAAAGAAACAAGGTTTAGTCGTTGCCTAATTCTTCTTTGAGCTTCTCTATGCTCACTAGCAATCCAGATTACCAGAAGTTTTTTCTTCAGGGCGAGAGTTCGCCGCATCATACAAAACGAAAATGTTTAAAGCTGTGGAGACGTGTGTGCCTGCCCTCATTGTGTCAGGCTGTTGTATGTTATCTGTGGAGAGGCGAGAGATTCAACAACAGCTTTAATTTCAGGGAGTAAGAGGGAAACGTGGGAAAAGGAGAGAAGCAGCTTTTGGGGATCCATTTGCATTTCAAGTGCAGCTTTGAAAAGGTAACATGCTGCTTGTCTAATGGCCGATTCTTTGTTCTCAAATGTGTTAGGTTATTAAACTGCAGGAGAACAGCAAAAACTGAATTAGCCACTGAATTACTGAAAACATATGTCTCCCATGATACTTTGCTGCACTTCTTTCTGGGTTAAAGACAGCGTATATACTCGTATGTCTGGGGGATTGGCTTGGCATGCAAATTTCGCTCTCTAATCGTCATTGGCCCATTTTCTTACAACCCAAAGGTGATTGGGCTCCCAAGAGAGACCTCATAACATCAGTATCAATGTAATGAACGTGACTGACTGAAAGGGAATTGAACATTTCATAAAATGTAGGTTGATAATTCGTTTTAATCTTTTTATTTTGTGATGGGACAAGTGCAAATATTGGCAGGGCAAGCAATTACGACATTGTGACAGCGTTCATTTTCATTCATATTGTAAATATGATCATTCCAGCTTTACTGAAAGTAACATTTATTCTGATATTTTAAGATATTGAAGATCGTCTAGGTTACAACTGTAACCTCTGTTCCCTGAGAATAGGGAACGAGACACTGCGTCGATTGATGCTAAGGGGAACGCCTCAGGCGTGAGGGGTTGAAGGGGTCCCTTCTAGGAAATGTGGCTAGGGAACCCGAAGGAGCTCCAGCCAATCACTATTCAGGGGAACATACTCATCCGAAATGCCACCAGGAAGGCCTGACCTGGCGTCACTTACATTGGACACTTCAGCTTGGCCAACTTCCTGTCTGTCCGAAGACAGAGCCTCTGGACACTTGCCTTTAGGTAAGGCATCTAACCCGAGGGACTGCGAAGCTGACAGTGAACCACTCGGCCCAGATCTCAGAGACGGGGTATACCGGAGAAAATAACTTAGCATAGTGCTTACAACCCTTGCTAGCGAGGGGAGTTTCTCTGCTCGATCCACGGATCTACCCAGCGTTTGTGTTTCAAAACACTGAGGAGGCCTGAAAAGGCCTAAGGGCTGATCTAACTGGGAGGCCTCACGAGAGGCGTGCGACCATCTGACCAGACTCAGGAGTCTGCATACTCATAGTGACTCTTAGTAAGGGGAGCACATGGTCTGCCTGGTAGGCAAACCAGGCTGTAGGCTAGATAAAAGATGTTCCGGGAGGGAACCAGTAGCAGAAAATGACCATTAGTCATGCTAGGGTGCAAGCTCGCCTTCAGAAGCTGCCTACTAAGGCCAGCTGAACTGAAAGCAAGTGGCCACTAGCTGCCAGAACCCTGCGTCGCTGGGAGACCACTTACAAGAAGGCCTGGTGAGGCCTACTACCTGATAACCAGAGGGCTTGCTACTTAGTGCCCGTATTTTGGTTACTCACCTTTAGGGAGGCCTAGTGAGGCCTACTACCTGGCAGCCAGTAAAACTAGCTGTGCAGTTGTCCATCCTTGGGACTTCGCCTTCAGAGAGGCCTGATGAGGCCTACTACCTGCCTTCAGGGAGGCCTGGAGAGGCCTACTACCTGGTAGCTAGCTAAAAACTGGTTATTGCTATGAATCCTTATTCCGGGTGTCAGTCCCAGGGCGGCCTGCTAAGGCTTGCCAGTCTTGGGTCTCAGTCTCGGAGCGGCCTGTTTAAACCGGTAGTCTGAAAGTTTTCTTTAGGTAAGAAACTGACTGCCATGGTCGGGGTTGGGGACCGAGCTACATGGAGGCCTGATAAGACCAACCGCCTGACAGTGGTCGATCGGGGCTAGCCTCCAGAGAGGCTCACTGAAGCCAATTGTCTGATTGGCCAGCGAATTACCAGTTGTGCACCCCATAATGGGGCTCAGGATCAGGGAGGCCTTGCTAAGGTCAACACCTGACCATCAACACCACTGTTTGTATACCCCGTAACTCAAGACTCACTTAGAAGATTTGAGAGGCCTACTAGGCCTGAAGCAAGTCAGTGCTGTCAGCCAAATTCTTACATCCGGGGACTCACCATCAGGGACGTCTGGTTGGGCCTACTAGCTGATAGCCAGTCTATTCTGCTACACACATATACCATTGGGAACCATACTACACCAACACAAAAATTGAGGCCACCCACAGGAGGCCTAATAAGGCTAGCTACCTGGTCACAGCTATAATGTATGTCCCAGAACGTTAGGACTCCCTTCCGAGGAGGCCTGTTTAAGGCCTACTACCCATCAGTGAGTCTACTGCCCGAACTACTAAGGCCAACCACCTGAGGTAATCACGATATAATCTGCGATATATTCATGCCCTCAGGGAAGGTGATCCATCACCGATGCTGTGTGTGTTTGTGCTGGATCACCTCCCTTAGATCCCTCTTCTTGCGGGAGTCTCACCTTCTCTGTGACCTACTCCTCCACGGAGGGGGCTCATGATACCCCTTTTCCACCAACAAGAACCGGGTGCTGGTTCAGAGCTAGAGCTATTGCCAGTTCGGAGTTGGTTCTACTGACGAGCTTACTAAGAACCGGTTTGCGTTTCCACCGTCCAGAGAGCCACAACAGAGCCTATATCTTACGTCACTGCATACATATCATGTTGCCCAGCAACGCTAGTGCGGCAGCGCCAAACACAAACACACCAGACTTGTTCGAGATGCATCGGCTTCTCGCAGAACGATCAGCACATGAAATCAAAGCACTGCGAAAGCGATCAAAAAGCACAAGGAGTCGTATGATCTCCAAACACTCCCGCAGCTCTGATCGGTCCACGCTGCTCCGATGCATCTCGAACAAGGCATCAACAATAATAGACGTTGCGTTACTATGAATGCTCATGGGTTTGCGAAAATAAATCGGCATCCAAACACGGCGAATCCAACGCGTTCGTGCAGCTTGCCATAACTTACATAGACGGATATTATAATCGAGCTGCTATTAGCTCGACTAGCTGCTATTTAAAAATGGCGGTCACAAGTTTCTCTTCAGTCTTGTTGGCCACGGTAACCCCGCCCCCAGCCTCTGACGCAAGCGGTTCTTTCTTGGCTCCGTTCTAGACCCTGCAATGATTTGGTGCTACTTAAGAACCAGTTTTACTGGTTCGGAGCTGGTGCTTTGGCGGTGGAAAAACAAAGAACCGATTTGAAACTAGGCTCTGGCTCCGAACCAGCACCAGCTCTGCCTTGGTGGAAAAGGGGTATGAGAGGCGACACTGGTTCTCTGGCCCTGTCTACGGTCCTCGGACCGTGAGAGACCAGGCCCTCCCGCTTGCCTGGGGGTGGATGTGGATCTCAGCGGTATGCAGGTCCTAAATGCAGCTGAGCGCGCCTTCGCCTCTCTGTTTCAGAGTTCAGAGGGTGAAACCGGCGAATCGAGGAGAAAGCCCTTCTCTTTCTCCTCGAACTAGCCCGCTGATGTTGGTGGATACGGGCCAAATATGGGTTCTTCCATGCCCTCTCGATCTCCGTATGGAGATCAGGAAGGAATGGAAGGCTCACCTGAGCTGGTGGCTTTTGGCCGGGAAGAAACCGAAAGTTAAGCCTTCTGTGAGCGACCTCTCCCCTAACGCGCTGCCAAGGCAACCGCAGCCTGCCCGCAGCGTGATCCATCACATCCACCAGCTCTGCATACACGGGGCAGAGTGGCTGAGAGGATTCAGAATCTATCTGAATATCACCACCCTCATCAGCCATCTGCAGCTCACCCTCGTCAGCCGCCGAACCGTCTGAGAGGGTTATCCCCCTCTCAAGGCGATCGGTGAGCTTCATCTGGGAACCCCATGATGCGCGTCGCTGCTCTGCCTCAGCACGAGCGGGACCCGAACCCCGAGGTCCAGATGCTGAACCCTCTCCGCTTGAGAAGAGGGCCAGGCGAGAGCGGAGCGTTCCCAAGGGAAAACTCTCACAGTTTGCACACCTGTGCGTGCTCTTCTCCCTAACAAAAAACGCATAGCTTGTGTGTGTCACTCGGCACCAGATATCTTGGCAGGGGTCCGGACACTTCTGGAAGCTTTGCTTCTTCTCAGTGCATTCCATTCTTACCGTAATTCTCAAGCGCTTTACAGACAGAACAGTCCCTGAACACGAAAAGATAATTATCATGTTTGCAAGGCACCCTTATATACTTCCAGGTTGCACGTTAATGATTTATGGGCTGTTGCCGGTCAATAGGATTACTGTGATTTGATTGTGATTTCATACACCTGTAATGCCTGAGGTGTTCCCCTTAGCATCAGCCGATGCAGTGCGAGTTCCCTTCGCAGGGAACAATTTTTTTTCAGTCATATAACTTTTTTAATGTTTAATTATTTCTAGTTAGACTAAACACTGTTGACAGGAGTCCCTTAAACTGTTAATATGTCAATATATCAAATTGCAAAGTCCTTTGTAATTGCATCATTAACACAGCCACATGATAATTTATTCTAAGCTAAACCGGAAAGGTTGATGGTGTTTGCAAGTTTCTCTGTGGGGCCTAGAATTGATCTGCCACTTGAAAGTGAATCTGTTAATCAATTTTGTCTGTTTTAATTGCCATTTAATTATCTTTTGCATCATCAAAGAACCTCAAATAGGAGTCATTATCAAAGATGTAATGTTCATTTAATAGTCTCTAAGTTATAGCAGCCATTTTATTTGAGGAAAAAACAAAAACAAAACAAAGAAACACATCTGTAATCGCCCACCTCTGGTTTATCTTGTATTCTGCCCCACTTCTCTATATCCAGTATGTTTTTTCTTCTATTCTTTGATGGATGGCAGACCATCTGATGAATAATCCTCAGACACATCAAACGTTTCCACTGAGGTAAGGGAATTGTGCTGGGATAGATATTCATCGCATTAGGTCTAAAAACTGGATCCGGCGCACCAATAAATCAAAATAAAATCTCAACTTCCCAGATAACGATTCAGGAGTGTTGTGTAAGAGATTGAGGAACCTAGATTATTTTAGACTAGAATTTAGTCTTAATAATTGATGACCAGGATGTGAGAGGAGTTTAAAGATACTCTGAAGAATATATATATTTGTTTTTCTGGTTGCAGTTTGCGCAAATTGTAAAGCCATTTTTTATGGGCTTACAGCCATGTTACTAGTGCGCCCTTTTATAAGTTTGGTACTATTTTGTCTAAATATATTTGAAATGAAACCCTAAAACTAAAATTATTCTAATAATAGTATTATTTTAGTAATATATTATTATATAATATTTTAAATGTGAAACTAAAATAAACCAATTTTCATTTAATTTTATTTTCAACCAATAATAACCATTAATTGTGCCCTTTTTTTAAAACTATTTTTGGTACAGAAATGAAACTAACTACGATACAAGTGATTTTAGGCATCACAATAACCCAAGCAAAAACCAACAAACAACAACAACAAAAAGATTTTATACTCATGACTTATTAATTTGTTCTCTCATTCAAATACAAAACATTTGTACAATGTGGTCACAGTTTAACTAAGACCTGAAACAGTATGTATTGTGAAAAGCGCTATATACTTGTAAATAAATGTGAATTGAATTGAATTAAGCTAGTTATTGGCTATAGCTCAGTGTTGACAAATGCTAATAAAAATCTTGGTAAGTAAAATAGCATTATGATGTCATCTGAACTGTTATTGTGGCCATTAATGTATTTTAAACTGTTAAATATACTAGCATAACATAAGCTATAGATTGTGAAATTAAGCATTTTTTTAAATAAGTTATTCATTCAGCTGAGTAGCTTAGCATACTGCTAGTATAGCATTCTAGCTTAGCCTTTATCAAACTGAGAATGACCCTTCAGTATTTGTTCAGACTATCAAATCCAAATCAAAGCCAATGTCTATTTCAAGCAAACCATTCATCATACTAGCTTAGTATTCTGTTAGCATAGCATTCTAGCTTAGCCTGTATCAAACTGTGAACAAGTCACCCTTCAGTATTTGATCAGACTATATCATATCCAGTGTCAATTGGATCCAATGTCAATAAGCAAACCATTCTGCATACTAGCTTAGCATAGCATTCTAGCTTTTCCTGTATCAAACATTTTTATTGCATGGGCTATTTAATAGATTCATGCATCCTGTTTTCGAGTCATTATTAGTGTACGCTGAGGAATCATGGGATTGTGATTGCGAGTTTGTCACAGAAGTAACCTGAAATATTTAGACGTTCACCAACCCGAGGCCGGAACATAAACCGAGACCACCTGGAACGAATTCACATTCTGATCCGGTCTTGATGTTCTCCATGGAGTGAGTTCGAGCACAATGCAATTTTGGTTTAAGCCCAGCATTTCAGAAGATTTATTTGCGCTTTGATAAGATTTGATCCGCATCCTGAGTTATTGTACAGTACATGTATGGTTGTGGCATATGAAGTTGGTCAGAGGATTTGTACGTGTCTAAATTTGGTTGTACTCATACACATAATGTTTTCATTTTATAAACTGTCAGTATGGTAATAATGTACGCTTTGCAGATTCTTTCGTAATTGCTGGACTACGAGAGACTGATATACAGAGGCAGATGGAGGGAAAGGGGGTTTATTAGTCATTTATGTCAGAGGGGTATGTTGGGTCATTGAGGACAAAGTGTAAGGAGAGGCAGAACGCTGATTCAAGGGGCAGGACCGCAGGTCAGAGTCGCTCTGCATCGAGGAACGGTTTGGAGCTGGAGCTGCTTGGTGTCATTGTTGGTATCTGTCTGAAAGGGGTCCTGGGGGAGACCTGCTATAAGGACAGAGAGGGAAATAATGCCTACTTGTTCTTTTAAAAAAAGTTGTTTTCAGTCACAGAACTGTTCAGTGTTTCCATCTGAAACCATAGGTCAATTTAACATGTCTTTTTGTTTGAAAATACATGATTTATCTTCTATAAGTTAAGCTGTATTTGATCATTTAATCAGAAGGTGGAATCATATCTATTGAATTTGATATAGTCTAATGAAATCCTGAAGGGTTGTTCTCTGGAAATGGTGGTACATTTGTATTCTCACTGATATAACTGATCTTATGATATAACTTTATTGAACTTAGACATATTATTTTATAGAATAGACCATGTTATGTGTAATTGCAAAGATATACTATAGGCCTACTATAAAAAATTATCTATTATTTGTCAAAAATGCAATTGCGAATTTAGCCTATATCTAATTCTGACTTTTTATCTCGCGATTCTGACTTTTTCTTTCTATTCTTAATTTTTCCTTGCCATTGTGAGTTTATATCTTGCAATTCTAAAAAAAAAAATTCTCTAATCTCTAAATAAATGTAAAATATTTTCTTGCAAATCTAGAAATTCTCAGTCAAATTCTGAGGAAAAGAAGACTGAATTTTCTCTCAGAATTGGAAGTTTATATCTCGCAATTCTGACTTTATAACACGCAATTGTAAAAAATAAAATAAAAAAATAAATAAAAAAGAGTCAGAATTGCAATTTTTTATTTTGCATCCACGGAAACAAGCTCCCACAGCATCGGCTATCGTCCAACATGACTTTAAAAATATCAGCATATGGGATATCCACAAAAATCATAAATTGTGCATCTCTAGTTAAATGTTTTTAGCCCAATTTTCCACCCTGTAATATTTATTTATTTGTATTTCTTTCAATTACAGTGTGACACTACCAGTATTTAAACCATTATCTATTAGCTACATATTTAAAGTATGGACATTAAAAATTTATGGCAACAAGGTTGAAATAATGTAGTGGGGTTTGGTACACTTTATTAATTACAAATTTGGAACAAATTTAAACTGTTATCAGTTTACAGCAACAGTAATATTTTTTTTAATTATTAGATCAAATAGAAGAACTACTTACTCCAAGTAACAACTGCACATATTCAAACTTAATAGTTTACTTCATAAGACTGTCATTACATTTTTCAGGCTGAGAAACCATTGAGGAACAGTCCCTGTTACTCCGAGCCTGAGGCGGGAAAGTAGTTTTTTGAAAGTTCAGCAGTAACCTTTTCAAGTGAAAGGAAAAGAACTGACATTTAAATCTGCACTTTTTTTCTAAAAACGATAGCCTGAAGATAACAGAATAGACGTCCGCTCGTTTCTTATTCGACCTGAGTGTTTTTAGCTGTCTTTTACATCCAATAGATTGAATTCCTCTTATTCAGCGCAAAGGTTTACATCCGCGCAAAGCAAATCAAAGGAGAAACCAACAATATGTATAGGGGAGGAGGAACCGTATAGCCTCACACGACAAAAAGACAGCTTGCGTAGAGTTAGAGGAAAGAGAGAGAGAGAGTGTGTATGTCCCTAATACGAGTGTGTGTGTACACACACACACACACACACACACACACACACACGGAGCTGAACCGTGTGACCAGACAGGGGGGCGCTTCTGTTGCTCACAGAGCTGCATTTCTGTCTCTCAGTTGGTGTGTGTGTGTGTGTGTGTGTGTGTTTGAATCAAGCACGCCAACATGCTCTGTGGGCTACGGAGAGAAGTGAAGACCAGTTTTGGTGAGAATTGCTCTTTACTGAATTCTTGATTGATTGTAAACTAAAAGTGGATGCTTTAGTTTTATAATAGAGATATGTGTGTATTCTCAGCATTGGGCAATCTGACAAAGGTGAGGTGAAGTTTGCCAAAGTCTGTTTGATCTTGTTATTTGGACTGGGTTGGTTCTTCATGAAGTTTTGAATGGAAATCTTATCTGTAGAAGTCAGTCTCTTAAGAGTTTATTGTCGGTGTTGTAATGCCTAATGAATGACATTCAGGAATAGTAAGGCTGACACTGAATATATGTTGTCTTGTATAGTGTGTTCTTGCAGAAACAATTTTTCCATCTTTTTTTTCTTTTTCATTTGCTGTTATTGTATAAATGGCATTTTGCCTTTTAAATAATGTGTACTACAACAAAGTACCATAGTATTACCACGTCTTCTCGGATATAGTGCAATGGTAAGCCTCATGAATCAGTCTAAAACAATTCATATTTCACCCCAAATTTGAAAGAAAAGAACTAGACAAATAAGAATAATGATAAATAGAATTATCATTAATATAATGCAGAAAAAAAAAATCTAATCTAAAATCTAATCTAATATATATATATATATATATATACTGTATATATATATATTTTTGATTATATATATTATATAATATTATAGAAAGGAGTAAAACATGGAAATTCGGAGCAAAATATAGTTATTTTTTTGTGAAAATAATGTCACAAAATGCCCTAAAACAGACTTATTTTCTATATGCAAAATTTAATTTCTTCATTTTTTGGTTGTATCATGTAAATTCAATGGCATTTGAATACGGTAATTATCCAGTGCCATGGTATACAAGTACCATGATGCCATCATTATACCACATTACCCACAGTACTTTGTGTAAGGGTTGTGTAATGTAAACGAAATCTTTCCCAAAAGCTGCCGTTACTATGGCAATAAAGGGTCTTAAAAAATTAAATGCAGGAAGCTGTCTGACTCCGTGTGTATCCATTGTAATTGCCGTTTCATGCGTTCAGGTCGACATACAGTAACATGTATGTTTTTTGCTGCTTATGAATGACAGTGTTTGGAGATGAAACCATATTTATGGGCTCCGTTGAGCGAGTCAGGGGACGCTGATCTAATGAAGAGGAGCAGAGGAAGCCGTCACGCAACAGAGCTCAGTCTAATGTTCTCCCTGCGGGGGCCAGACGCAAAGTGTGTGTGTGTGTTAGTAATGATGCTTAGACACTAGCTGAGATTGAGAGATCTTATCATCCTTAAGCATGCATTGCTTTTCTGTTACCTGAGCTGGAACAAGTGTTTTCAATCCCATAATCCTGTGAACAATTGCGATCCTGTAAAACATATGCATGAGAATCTGCTGATTTACGCTCTTAATAAAGGATCTTTATTGGAATCGAATCGATGGTTCAATGGAGAACCTTTGAATGAATTGAATGCACCTGATAACCTAAAACTGTTTATCCGTTTTGGCCGTTCATTTACATGACAACAGCGTTTTGGGAGCCTGAAAACGCAAGCTTTTGAAAACGGTTTCAAAGTGTTTTTTTTAAAACGAGGCCGTTATCGTCTCTGGATAAACTACAAAAATACGAATTTGTGAAAACGGTGACGTCACGTGGATGTGTATTACGTGTTCAGTCTTGAGCGCATAGTGTTCAGTCTTGAGCGCATAGTGTTCTTTACAAAGTGACATCGCCAACTAGTGGCCTGACATGAATAATACAGCATTTTTTCGCAGATCAGTGTGAACAGGGATCGTTTCGACAACGTTGTCATCTGTACGCGAAAACTGTGAAGGAAAAACGTTTCCGTTTTTAGTACATCATTTTTGTGTAAACATACCTTCAACTGCTACTCCTCATTTCGTAAATTCGTAAACACTGCACAAACTTCCCAGGACGACTTATATACACTGATTATTCCGTGGAACACAAAACATGTGAACTTCTTTCTTGTCAATTAATTTCTTTCGCTCATAATGTCTCTCAACGGAAGTAAAATTGTCATCTCAGACGTATGCTGACACCTGGTGGTGTGGATGCCACTTCATGCCAAATTAACAGTTTTCAGTATAATCGACGCCATTGTCGAAATACTTGATTCACAGTCATCCATCCATCATTTATTCCAATATCATAACAGCAAGGCTTATCAAGATAAAGCTAATTTTTTTTTTTTTTTTTTGGCTTGTCATGTGATCTCAACATGGCCGCCACCATGAGGTGACCCACTTTGTGTAAAACAAAAGCTTTTTTTGATATAACTAGAAACTTTATCTCATGTGAGTCTGTATGCTCATAAATATTTTACAAAGGTATTTATTTCTGTATTTTCAGTCAAACTGATAGTCCCGCCCCAAACTCACACCATTGGTTGAAAATAATCAACATCAAGAACCTAAGTAAAATAGTGGCCACTATTTCAAGCACTATTTTATAATCAAATCTTTTTCTAAGCTTGACAAAACCCATGTTGTAGGAAAGGTCTGAAACTCAAGATTCCATATTTGGACACTGTTTTGTGAAAGAAGTTATATTGACAGAAATGTATTCATTTTTGACAGGCGAACGTATGAAAAAGTTTTAGAACAGGGTGGGGATCAACGGATGGCTATTTTTGAGAACAAAATCTCACAAAAACCTAAATTTCTCTGATATCAACTTCAAATTTGGAGCACAACTTGGCTATACATATGGCTTTGATTTTATAGCAATTTTATAGCCCAAATAATTACTTCAAACTTCTATAGCTTGCTTCACTTTCATTTTTTTTGGTGTGCTATCACTTCAGCAATAATCTGCTCTGCTACACAGTTTCTAAGTACTTATATTTTACTGTTATATGCTATCAATTATTCAAACATTTCCATTTTGCGAAACAACGCATCCTAACACAAGCAAGATTTTTCAAACTTTAAAAGCTCAACATTTGATTGAACCCAATAACAGTGAACATCCATGATAATTGCAATCAAATAATCCATCTTTAAGCATCTCCACTTGAACAAACAGCGATTACGCCAACGGCCACCTTTCTCCACCGCCCACACAATGGTTTGACACAACTTATAATGTTGAAGAGCACAGCGTCCTCCTTTTCTGTCTTTCCTGTGACTAATCTCCCATTTACATTTTGAAACTGCTCATTAAACTAATTGTGCCTTGTTTGTCCAGATGCTGCTTTGCTTGTTGCATTGAGTTATTCAGAGGAAAGTGAGTTATGGCGATGGAAGGTGGACTAGGTGTAATTATATGTTTTCAAAGTACAACTCTTTAAATTATAATGGGTGTAATCATTGCATTTTGTAGCGCTGTGAATTGCTTCGCAACTGTGGCAAGTAATGACAAGTTTGATGAGAAAAGACGAAGCAAGTGTCGAACGTGCCCTGAATTAGAACGCTTTGTCTTTCTCAGCACCTCAGGGAGAATTATCCACAACTCTTTGCTCAATTAATAGTCTTTCTTCAGAATAAGAAACTCCTGGTGAATATGAAACAAGCTTTGTGCCAAGGATACAGTGCGCTTGTATCATAAAAGCTCCGTAATTTTCAGGAGTTAATACATCTGTCACCCACAGTTTTTCTGTGTAATTCTTAGTCTTTTTGGGTTTCAATAATACTATATACCTTTTTTTTTTTTTTTTTTTTTTTACCGTCTCATTCTGCATTCAAGACACTGGTCGGAAATCATTAGATTTATTTTATTGTATTACAAGTAATTTGATTCTTTTATTTTGAAAAGGGTCAACCTTTTAATAGCATTTAGCATTCTGAACTTCTATACGTGGTAATTGTTTTTGCTAAATCAGTCAACTAATCTATATATTCATATATTCAGCTTAGTTTTCAATCCCACGAAATACAACATTGAATTGGACAGCCAATATAAACACGACAGGGGTTTGCTTGTACTTATCTGGCCATCTACTATGTCCTGATGTCAGGTTGTTAGTCTGTCTGTTTAAATTTGCTGTGAATTCTGGTCATGTCCCGAGGGTGGTAATGCATTACATCTCCCGTGGTTAGCGGGAGACAGCCAGAAGGAGGGGTCAGGGGTTAACATGCTGAAATTCGTTCCCTATTAAACTTCCTACACCCCTGTTGTCAGACGAATAGCTCAAGCTGTCTTACGTCACCTTATAACAGTCTTGGAAAGGGCATCTAAAAGCATCTTACCTTTTTTGTCAGAGCAATTTAGACGGTCCCTGTGGAGATTAAGCATTATAACAACATCCTGTCACACGAAATGGGTTTCACTGGTTCTTAAAATATGGGAGAAAACATGTCCCGCAATTTTACCAGCTGTCAGTTTTGAAGTTAGCATAATTTCCACTTTGTTAGATGATCGGCAAAATGTTAACTATAACTATAGGGAATATGTCTGAACATTTGGAGTTCCTAAACTAATTGATTCAAATAAGGTTTGATGTTAGCATAAGCTAACAAGAAGCTAACAAAGTGGTACTCTAAGCATAAAAATACAAAACTTGCACAAATATTGAGTAAATTGACGTTAACATGTTTGCTAAGCTAACAACGTGGTTATGCCTAATATGTATGTGGTGGGGGAGGCGTGGTTTAGCGAGGTTGGCAACAGGGAGATATGCGGTGGGTGAGCGAGTTTAGTGTGTATGACAAACACCTGTGTCGTGTTTCAGTTATTGGCGTGGAGAGACCGGGGTGTGTGTGTGTGTGTGTGTGTGTGTGTGTGAGAGCGTGTGAGTGAGTGTGAGAGTGAGCGAGAGAGAGAGCAAGCAGAGTTTTTATGTTTCAGCGCAGTGAGCGTGACTTTGTTTTGATCTTTTGAAAACATCAATAACACACACAGTCTCCGTAAGCCGACCCTGTCCTCTTCCTTCCTTACATCTTGAACCTCGTTACAATGTAGCACACACAAATACCCATTGAGTAAATATTTCGACAAAACTGTTCTTCTCATGAAGCGCACATTGACTCTAGACATAGACATAGACATAGACATAGACTAGTAATCTCAAATATACATAGCACACACACATGTCAGCTAAATTGATTCCAAGTTACACGTTAGCACGTTGCTAAACTAATAATGTGATACAGTAAGTTTAATATAATGTAGCCCACACAAATATTGGGTAAATATTGAGACGGGAGACTCAACTCTCAAATGATTTCACTAAGGTTTGATGTTAGCATTTTACTAAGCTAACAACGTAGTATTCTAGAGAGCATAAATATATAGCACACACAAATATCAGGCAAAATCTTATGATGTGTATTGCTACTTTGCAGTAATGTAGGCCTATTGTCCACCATATTGGCAATCCATTCTGGTATTGACTGGCAATGATTGGCAATGCTGGCTGCTTAATTTAGCTATAAACAACCATGAGGTTTTCGCCTATACATTTTGGAATTGGTAGCTGTCAAATGATGTCTTGGTAGATGGCACACTAGGTTTTGTAACTGATCCAAAATCTTTGCTTTTCCTCACTGCAATGCTAATTAGCATGTTTGATTTGAAAGCCATCTTATTTGTTTAGTCCAAAGCACGTCCAATGCATATTTAAAAGGAACAGCTGTGCACACATGAAAGGATGTGATTGGCAGCTGTGAGGCTTAATGGTGTACTTTAAAATACTGGTTTGGGTTAATGTACCTGTAAATATTGCTAAGCGCTATTGCGTTACATTAAACTAATGGATATTTAAAACAAAACAGTGGCAGGTTGAGTGCTTTCAAACGCAATTAACCCTTTTATCAAATACCCATCCATCAAGATTTTGGCCGCAGAAAGCTTCAAGAATGTACTAGATAATGACAATGTTTGGATCATTAACCACAGAATGATGGGACGGAATAAGTATGTTATAAGTATTATAAGTATACTTATTCAGGGAATGTCTCTCTCGATTGCTGAACTTAAAATGACCCAAACTCCCTAAACCCAAATCGCATGGAAAAACTTCCAGTCCCAGTTCATTCATGCCCAGAAACCCTGCAAAATTCCTTTACCACATCGCTCTGTTCCCATAATCCCCAGGAAAATGAAATATGTCAATGTGCATATGACAGTGTGGCACCGCTCAGAGGGGAAACTGCAGGGTTCCCAGTGCGGTCTTTGTGCAGACGTGCTTTGATCTAAAATGCTGGTTCCTACTCACCTCCACATGGTTACAAAGAGCATTTACTTCAGAGGCCTAGACATAAGGGCGGTGAAACCTCGCTGCCGTTGTGTTCCAGAACACACACGCCCCCGCCAATGGTTTCAGCTCCCTGAGAGTGTTTCTGAACAAGACCCTGGATGATTACGGTGGTTAGCCGTGACAGTGTTTTAAAAGCCTTTTCTAGTAGGTTTAAAAACCCAGTGCTGCTATTTCATAGTCATGACTTAAACAAGTGTTAGCAGTCAGTTATTTCTTTTCATTTTTCTTTTAACTATTGGTGTAAGTACCTGCTTTTTGGCGTGTTCGCACCGCAGGAACAGGGAACGATTATAGTTATAGGAACGCTTTTGGGGAGGACTAGTAGGGTCTATCCCAGCACAATAGGTGCTACCAGTCACGTAAGTGTACGCTGATTGGCCGAACGCATGCAAAACACTGGCACCCGCCATTTTTAAAAAGCCATGTAAACACACAGTTTATAGCCTATATTTACTCCATGAACATGGAAAACAGCGATAGATGGACCGACGCCGAAGTGCAGGCACTTCTCAAACTTTACGCTAACGAGGAAATCCAACGCGAGTTTTGAAAGGACCAAGCGAAACATGTTTATGTATTTCTCCTTAGCTTGGGCATCAACCACATGGCATCCGCTATAATACTTTTTCGTATACCGTTTAACAGTTCTATCTAATAACGTATTCGATTGGACTGTTAAACTGATCAGAAACTAATGAAGACAGAAGGGGGGGGGCGCTGTGTGCTAAGTTGTTCTCAGCACCGTCAAAATTAAAATTGAAGTCCCAAACAACAACCGGGGGTCCGTACAACGACGTAACTCACTGCTTAACTACCGTAGTACGATGCAACGTTGAAGTAATCAACTAGCTAGTCACGACTGTTTCCCGAAACCATATTGTCGCAAATTGGTCGTTCAACCACGTTGGTTAATGATGTCTCGCAGGTGTTGGAGTAATAACTCCTTTTAATGAATCTGTTTGAGATCGAATTAATGCTAGATGTTTTGCTAGAAATTACAGACATGGCATCTGAGGACTATTTCTCATTTTTCTCAGTTATTTTGCTTTATTTCCAGATTCAAACATACACGCGCGATATCCGCATTTCAAGATCGCAGAGCTTGATGTAATTGTAATAAGATAAATTACAGACGTTACAGATCTCTCATGAAAAGGCAACAGTAGGTTCGCGTTAGCTACATGATGATAACTGTAAACCCTCCGAATAAAGTACCGTATCCCCTGTAGGCTCGTTCTTGTTTACTAGAGCACGTTCGCACATGCGCACTATTCAGAAACGCTGCTTTACCTCTCATGACAAACTAAAAGACGTAAATTACATTTGTATGTATTCTAAATAAAATATATAGATTGTACTGAATGTGAGCTTGCTTATTTGACTTAAGATAAGGATTTATTGACTCCACATGTCATGCAATCTAGAAACTATGCTTCTAACCACAGGTCAAGAGCTGTCGTTCCAAACACACAACTTTGCGATTCTGTTTGCGAACGTTCATTGGAACGATGGTTTCGGGAAACACAGACTCGTTGAACTATGCTGATGACGATGGTTCTTGCGACCATAGTTGGCTAACGATGCTTTTGGGAAACACACCCCAGTGCGAAAGGCTGTAATGATAAACATATTAGTGTTCACACCAAGGTGCGATAAAGTTTTGTTTATTATAAGGCCAGCACAATTTTTCAATTGTTTTCAATGGGAGCCGCATGAGCACTGAGCGTCTATGTCACGCTGAATGTTGCACGCTTGGGGATTTTTCACGCAGAAGAGTTTAAAAATGTGAGTACATTTTTACCCATTCGTCCAATCACGTGGAGGAAGGGCAGGACAAATACCACACTTACGAACCGTCCTCTCTTCACCAATGGCCCGGCCCTAGTTTTGCGCCGTATAGTTGCCTCATTCATTGATCAGCCAAAGGTGAAGTCATGTGATCAATTGTACCATATACAAGAAAAGCCTATGTATGTAAATTTGTTTGTGGGTGCGCATAGAGTTTGCTAGATTAGTTACTATCGTGTGTGTGTGTTTTGTTGGTGTTCCTTGGAAAGTTTGAATGTGTGAGCATCTTTGCGTGTGTGCGTTTTTGCAATCGGTGTGTGGAGCACATATCACCCAAGTCGCAGGTTTCCTTCCTGGGCAAAGCTTCTGGCTGTTTGGTGCTGATAATGGAGAGTAATTACTGGAGGACATGTGGAGTTTAAACAAAGAGAGACTTGAGCTCGCTCAGATTATAGCTACCGTATCTTCAGCTTAATTAGAGCCATTCATTTCAGCAGTTTATTTAAAAAAAGAGTAACTAAACGGTGTTCTTGCTGAATAGCCTGCATTCACAACAGTCTTTGAATACAACAATTTCTGGTGTATCATGATCTGCATATTGTTACAGTAATGTGAAATTTTGTTCTGTAATGTGCAATAATTAGTGGTGCTTTCTAATGCAAACTTCACTGATACTATCGCTCATGAATTATAACTCAAATTATTCAGCAAATCTGTTGTCCCCTCAGATTGACATGAATAAAATTACATTATAATGTATATATATATATATATATATAGTTTTTTTTTTTTGTCTTTATGCATGTAGCTTCAGTTTCGTTCCAGGCCTTTGAGGTGAAGCTATTGGATTATTTTTATTTTATTTACCTATTTTTCTGGAATGGCACTTCAGTGCATGACAAAAACAGATGACTGTGTGCTTTGCGAGTTAGGTACCCGTCACAGCTAAATCGCTTCCTTTGATAGGTGACTCGTGAAGGTTTCCAAAACCCTCGAGCAAGCGGATTAGACGAATGCTGCTCATGTGAATGCCGATATGCTGGAGTTTTCTGTGGGCTAGGAGGGAGTTTCGTTGGTTTGGTCTTGTGCTAGCGCTGTAAGCTAATCCCACCGTTGAGCCCTGTCAGTAATAGCTTTCACAAATACAACAATATTGCTCCCTGCAGACTGTCCTCGCATTCTCACTAAGGCATGTATGTTTTTTTTTAGCACTTGTCTGGTCTTATTCTGTCCTGTACGAAGTATTCTATTCTGTTTTTTTATTTGGCTTGGTCACACAACATGTCACATAAGGGAATTCATGATTGCAGGATTTTGAATGTATTGCTGCGTTGTGTCCTGTCTTAATGAGGTTGTGTTTTGAGGCGTGCAGTTCAACGAAAAACAGTCAAAGTCAATTATGGTTATTTAGTGGTGCTTGCTAAGGCTTATGAATTTGAACAAACCCCTTACACTAAGCACTAAACTTTGGCACATAAACTATTTGTGGAAAATGCTGACATTAATGAAGGTAATAAAACAATCTAGAGTCCAGAATATAATTGAGATTTGAGGGTGGGCTGCTTTGACTTAGGCCATTAAGTAACCACATAGCAACAAGCCAATCATGCTAAATCCCCTCAGAACACAACAACAATATATCAATGTGCTAATCATGCAAAAAAATAAAAAAATAATAATAATTCTTAGAATACACTAAAAACAGTTTAGAAATGTGCTAATCATGCTAAAACCCCAGAAAACACTAACAATAGCAACAAGCTAATCATGTAAAAAAAATAAATAAAAAAAATAAACAGAACACACTAACAACAGTATAGCAATGTGCCAATCATGCTAAAAACCTATCAGAACACTCAGTATAACAACAAGCTTATGGTGTTAAAAAAACAACAACAACAACAGTATAGCAATATGCTAATCACGCTAAAAACCCCACGACACCAAGCGGGAAGGAAGTCGACCGGAAGTTGAAGCCGGCCGCGTGCCACCATCTTGTAGCAGAACTTCACCTGCTGTTAGCATCCCATTGACTCCCATTCATTTTGGCGTCACTTTGACAGCGAATAACTTTACATCTGAGGCGTTTGAAGACTCCATTTGTCCATTATTTATTTCTAAAGAAACACGACAATGTATAAAATGCTCCATTACCTTGTAGCTTACGTTATGGCCCCGTAAAAACAGTTTTTGTAAAAGTAGGCTAACGATTGCGTCATAACCACGCGACTCTCTGTCGCACAGTAGAGAGATTACCGTATGGACAGGAGGAGAAGCTCGCGGGCAATCGGGGAGACGTGGAGGCAAAATGACAAAATAATTAATCAGAATACCTAGCAAAAGTTTCTCCTGCTCCCAGCCCATGGACACCTCATACTCACACTCTCCGTCTCTGCAAGATTCAGAAGGGAATGATTCAGATTTCTCATGCCACAGCCACTAGAAGACAGACGGGTTGCTCACGTCACATCTACGTCGTCAAGCTCAGTGTGAGTCTGCGCGTCAGGAACGGAAGTCCTAAAAAATCGCTGAAAATGGGCTTCACTTGTCTCAATTGAGTTCCAATGAGATGACTCTGTCCATTTCTTATACTGTCTATGCACGACACACTATAGCAATGTGTTAATCATGCTAAAAAAGCTTAGAACACACTAGCAACAGTATAGCAATGTGCTACAATAACAGTATAGCAACAAGCTAATCATGCTACCCACCCCCCAGAACACACTAATAACAGTATAACAATGTGCTAATCATGCTAAAAAAATAAATAAATAAAAAAAACAGAGCACACTAACAACAATATGTACCAGTTATGTGCTAATCATACTAAAAAACCCCAGAACACACTAACAACAGTATAAGAACAAGCTAATAATGCTAAAAACTATTTTGAACAACTTAACAGCTGTTAATCATGCTAAAAATAGACGTTTTAAAAAACCTTTGGAGAACAACTGAGCGGAATCCCAGAGAATCCCTTAGAGGACCCTTACAAACATATAACAACATCCCAAGCATGCTAAAGCCCCTAACAATCACATAACAACATGCTACAATTCCTCAGAACACCCTTACAACCATATAACAACATGCTAAACTTGTTAAAGCCCCTAAAAAAACACATAACATGCTAAACATGCTAAAGCCCCCCTGAACACCCTTACAACTACATAACAACATGCTAAACAAGCTTAAGCCCATCAGAACACCTGTATAGCATGCTAATCATGCTAAAAACTCAACAACCACATAACAACATTTTAAACATCAAAACACCTCAACAACCGCATAACAATATGCTAAAACTTATCAGAACACCTAAACAACTCTATAACAATGTGCTAATCATGCCAAAAGCCCAATATTTTAAACATGCTGTCCCACAAAACCGTGCTAAAACACGCTTAAGCATATGACAGCCTCATTTCACACAGTCGAGCACAACACACTTTCAGAAGCTCTTCAGAAAATCTATCTTTTAATATAATATTTAAACAAGTTGAGCTTTCATAGAGAATTTATAGGTTGCTTCTATATTAAGGTTTTTAAAATATGTGACAATTTTAGAAGTAGGGTTGAAATTAAATCAGTATAACGTGATCATTTGCAAAGTAGACACTGCAAACAAGATTCTGTCCTCCATATCATCTTGCCACTACAGTAATATGGACAACCAATATCTGCAATCAAATAATAAGAAAATACTTGTAACTGCTGTCGGAAGACTCTTATCTCCAGACAACAAACTCTTATTGCCTCTCACGCAGCATAACCTCAGTCTGGTGATGGTGTCGTACCTTATGCCAGATTCCTCATTCAGTGCAGCTTCTCTTCAGCGTCATAGGCTTGTGAGAGTTTGTGTCTATACAATATTAAATATTTCACCCAAGAATTTAAGTTCTGTCTGTAACACTTTAGTTAATGGTCCAATTCTCACTATTAACTAGTAGCTTATTAGCATGCATATTAGCATATTGGCTGTTTATTAGTACTTATAAAGCACATATTAATGCCTTATTCTGCATGACCATATTCTGCATCCATTAATCCTACCCAATACCTAATCTTAACTACAACAACTACCTAACTAACTATTAACAAGCAGTAAATTAGGAGTTCTTTAATAGTGAATATTTGTTCCACAAACTAAAGTGTGACCGTTCTGTCATTATTTGCTCAACCTCATGTCATATCAAACTCAACTTACTTTCTTCTATAAAACACAAAAGGAGAGATTTAGCAGATTGTTCAAGCTGCTCTTTTCCATATAATGAAAATATTGCTATTCACATTACCTAGTTCAAAAACTAGTTAAAAGGATGCAGGAAAAATGGAGGTGCATCACCTCGCTCTTCAAATAAGCGCCCTACAGAGTCGCGGTGCAGAACTCCTCAGTCGCACATCGGAAAATGGCGAAATCTTTGTGGATTCTATTTGAACACCGTATGAATACTTCTGGCATTTCCGTCAGCGTTGTGTTTTGCGTTAAGAGTGATGATTTGAGAAGCCAGAGCGTCCAGAATGAAACACATCTGTAAAAATCTGATTGGAAGTGCATTTCTAACCACCTCCATATGTGGTTTGAGTCAGATTTGGGGGGGGGAAATCTGATGTCATGGATTTTTTAATTATTATTATTTTTTTATATTTTTTTTTCTGTCCAGACTTTCAAAAAAAACCCATCTGAATAAAATTTGGAACATGGGCTTTAAAACTTTGTCTTTAATTGAAGGAAAGTCACAAGCAAAAGTGTTTTGAGCTTATTAGTATAATAATGATGGCAACAGGTGTTACCTTATTTTGTCTGAATACATTAATAGTGTTTGTCCTGCTGGCGTTAAAAGATGAACTGAATTGTGCCGAGCCGTAAGGAAGCTCCAGAGACGCTTAGTGCTGATGAGCCCAGTGCATGAGAGAAAAAATATAATTCATGTAGAAACCTTGAAGAAATTAAAACTATGCTGCTCATGAATATTTGATCCGCTCATTCAGTGCTTTCAGGCGTTCGCCTTGACAGAAAACAATCCAAAAGAAGTCTGTCACACAAAGGCTTTCTATTTAAAAAAATTATTCGGTTTCTGTGATTATTACCATCAAAAGATAGCAAATCCTTATTAGCGTGTCCCTGGATGCTGATACTTACTACAGTCAAAAAGACACAGTTCATCTGTGTATTAATACAAACGTGACACTGCGTTTATTGTAGACTGTTTTCTCTAAGGTCTTTTTATTGATTGTGTGTCTCTCACCCTACAGATGATGGGCCGTACTCTAAGGGGAACAAGGACTCGATGGGGCCAGACAACTCGCTCACATCCAGAAGACAAAGCATCCCAGGTACGCCTGACTCCCTGTCTATCCCTTCTTTTGTGCCCACACAAATACTCCCACCATAGGCTGATCCAGCCTCGCTCCGCTCCCTCAGCGTCTTTTGATCTTGGGGATTGTGTCTGTGTCTTTTTCCATTGGGGATGTTTGAGTTCTTCTTGCCACATTGGTTTCGATGGCTGTTTGAGATGCAGAACACTGGGGGTTCGAGGGCGTTGTTACAGCTTTATCCAGATGTTTCCTGCGGTTCTCGAGAAGTGTCTGTCTGAGTCATTCTGCTACTGTAGCTGGAAGCGTTTGCTGATCCAAGACCTCTTTCTTCTCTAAAGCTAATTGGATTAGCTGAGTCAACTCAAAGTGTTACTTTGGAAAAGTTTCAAAAGGAGGTTTTAAGGCATAACAAACATTTTCAGATGTTACTTTACATGTTGTAAAATACTTGCACATTTTGTGTGTATAATCATTTTTTTATGTACCCTACTGTACATGTAAGAGGTCCAAAGCAGTTGTAACTGTTATTTCATGCTAAACTAATGCTAGAGAAATTTTTTATTGTTATTATTCTGCTCACCAAGTATGCATTTATTTGATCAAAAATACAGTATAATATTGTGAAATAATATTACAAATTTAAATAACTGTATTCTATTTGAATATACAGTAAAATGTAATTTATTCCTGTGATCAAAGCTGAATTTTCAGCATCATTGCTCCAGTCTTCAGTGTCACATGATCCTTAAGAAACAATTCTAATATGAGGATTTTATGATCAAGAAATGCAGTATTTCTGATTATTAGCAATGTTGAAATGAGTTGTGCTGCTTAATATTTATGTGGAAACAGTGTATTTATTTGAAATTATAAATGTCTCACTTTTTTATCAATTTATTGCATCATTGTTCAATGAAAGTATAACTTTTTTTAAAATAAATTGCTAACCCAAAAATATAATATGATATAACATAACATAATATACGGAGGTTTCATAAAAAATGTTTACCAAAATGTCAGATTAAGGCTATTTCAAGACAGGAATCAATCATTATCATAGTTTCAAAAGATGGAGCTGTGTGCAATCATCCATTACATTTTTACTTGTGGAAAACTTTCTAGTTCCAATCTGTTCACATTTAAACCCACACAGACACTGATTAGATTAGATTAGGCTCTGTGAGAGATTTCATGACACGGTTGGATTCAGAAGTGTAGCATTACAATTTCTGCTGCAATACTGGTGTTTGATGGATGCTTTCTTTCATGTGTCTCTTGGTTTGGATTGTCTGTTTAAGAATTCATAAAGTCCCAGCATGAGCTAGAGATTAGTGCAAGTTAGTTGTGGTGTAACATTTTAAAACAATCTCGAGCATTTGTAATATTGAGAATTAATAAAATTTCTCATCGTTAGTTAGATGGGAGAAATTCTGCTCATTTGCATATCTGAGAGATTTAGTGTCATAAAACCATCTTGCCATCAGTGCCGACTCTCTCTCTCTCTCTGTGTGTGTGTGTGTGTGTGTGTGTGTGTGTGTGTGTGTGTGTGTGTGTGTGTGTTGTGTTTCTGGGCAGAAGAACTGCGTGGGGTTACACTGGTTGAGCTGATTAAGAAAGAAGGAAGCACTTTGGGTCTCACCATCTCGGGCGGCACAGACAAAGACGGCAAACCACGCGTCTCCAACCTGCGGCCGGGTGGACTAGCGGCGAGGTGAGGACTAGATCTGAAGTCAGTGCAACCTTTCAGAAAATAACACACATATTAACATTATCAGCCAATCACAGAATGACAAAGTGATCACCTGACTCAGAAAAACACCATGCCTAACAAGTTGGAGTTTGCTCTTGCAATTTAAGTGTGCTAATGCTCGCTAATGTGACATTTACTTGTGTTGCCTTACGACTTGCGTTTTGACACATTTCAGAATGCAACAGTGCAACTTAAGTGTGTAGTAAGATGCGTCACAACTTAAAATGACATCTTGTTACAAACATAATTTTATTTGCATATTGTTTGAGTTTTATGCACACAACTTTAAGTCACACATTCTCATAGCATAAGTATCCAATCTTAGCATATATTATCTAGTGCAATCTGTAAGGCTACTGCTTAAGTCAGGATTAATTTATGTAGCTAACTACAAGTTAAACATATCAACAATTTAACCAAATTTAGCTAATTTACTTACTGAAAACTGACCATAGAAGCAGCTAATTTATGCTAATGCTTGCTAATGTAGCAACATGTAGTTGTGTTGTTATACTTAACATTAGTGTTTAGCGTGAGCATTTTTTTCTTACTGTGGCAGTAAGCATCAATACTCAAATGATCGATAGAATTACCTTCAAATTAGGCTATTAAACAGGAAGCTAGCTATAAGTTATACATAGCAGCAATTTAGCTAGCTTTATGTAACTTGCTCAGGAAGATTCAAACTACAGTAGTTGACTAAAAAAGAGAAAACTAACCAGAGGATCAGCCAATTTCTACAATGTACTTGTGTTGCATTACGATTAACATTCGGACACATTTCGAAACACAACAGTGCGTAAAATCGAGCGTGTAGCTAGAAGCCTTATTCACATACGGATAGATATGGATAGATATGATGTGATAAATTGGCGATAAATTTCTTTTCCCTCATACTCACAATTGATTAAACTCATTTCAGCGATGTGTCGGATGCATCAAAGTTTTCCCATCTTGAGTCATTCCTTTTTTCCTCGTGGCTGCATGAGGATGTTATGGAGCACGTCTGGGCTGATGACACATTTTTGTCAGGCATCATTGTGCAAGCTCATGTACGCCCAGAGGACAAAGGGAATGAATAGCATTCATTTGTCTAATTAGCATCTAAATGAGAATATTTATACTCCCTGTGGTGTGTTCAACAACAGATAAGGAGTTCTTACTTTGCATTTACTTTCCATTCAAAATATAATTGTTTTCCATGTTTTTGTGACCATTGACGGAAAGCTTCTCTGGACCATCAGATGTAATCTTGTTAATTTCTCTACATTAACTGTTGAATGCTAACAAAGCTAATTGAGTCAAATGTTTGAAAAGCCAACTTTTACGGTGTTAAACAAAATATGGTGTGTTTGCAGGTATTAGCTAAACTGTTTAATTATAATATTCAATAATTACAATACAAAACTGTGATGTTTGTAAGGCAAGTCTTATACTATTGCTAATCTTACAGTTAGGGATTTCAACAAACCCATAATCCTCCTAAGTACTATTCTGTGATTATTCAGTTAAATTCTGATGTGTCTCAGGAGCGATCAACTCAATGTGGGAGACTACATCAAGTCAGTCAATGGCATCAACCTGACCAAGCTGCGTCACGACGAGATCATCAGTCTGTTAAAGAACGTAGGCGAGCGCGTTGTGCTGGAAGTGGAGTATGAACTACCTTCAGCTGGTAGGAAGTTGAGTATTCTGACTTTTGCCTGTGTTGTGGCATGTCCCCAATTTAATAACCCTGGTCTGAACCAATTCCAGACCTCATGAATATCATCATGAAAATGTTTTTGCGTCAGTATGTAGCCAAATTGGAAGTGCACTTCAGGTTGTGTAGATATAATTATACACGGTAATGCAGACTGCATGGCCGCATGCTGAAAGCATTTTTTGATGTTAAAATATTTTCTCATATATCATCTTATCATGCAGAGACATCTATAAGTAAACGATTGGGTGGTCGATTCTTTTGAAAGGTTAAACGCTTTGATGGTATCAAAATCATGGCGGGGATAGCAGCATTAGCTTGACCAATGGGGTGAATTTGGGTCCGAAGGGCAGAGCTCTTGAAGTGGGGTCTTTGGAGGGAGCAGGGCACTTGTGGGTCATAATGTAGCCGTTTGGAACGCACTTGGTGAAGGGAGCAAGGAAAGACAATGTAATTTTCCGACATGAAGGGATTCAGTTGTTCACTTTCGTTTGGAACATCCCTACAAATGGCTTCCCCTTCCCGAAGTGCCCTTCAAGGGCACAAAAACGGCATTTGGAATTTACCCTTTGTTATTGAATGAATGAATGAATGAGGCATTTATATAGCGCTTTCATATGTACTACTGTACACCCAAAGCGCTTTACAATCATATCAGGGGATCTCTCCTCAACCACCACCAGTGTGCAGCATCCACTTGGATGATGACTATTAATTTTGCCGTTTTGTTGCTGGGGGCCCAGAATTAACACACTTCAACACCATCTGCCATTGGTCAGACCGGATGGCCAAATGGATAGTCATATCCCAAACTCACGCCATTGATTGAACCATTGTTGCTGGCTCAGACTGGTCGCGATGCTCAAACAAACAGAGCAATGTCTTGAAAGCACCACATAGTGCACTTTTTGGCAATATTAGCCTACAAATGGCTTACTTATTACAAAATTACATTACATGACAAAGACATTTTGACAAACGCAAAGCCATGATCACTGAGATAGACCGATACATTGGCCAGAGATGCGTTTCCCATAAAACAATGTAACTTGCTGCTTAGCTAGTACCATGCATAATTGGAAACGAACTAACTAGTCACATCTGCGATTTCAAAAGGAATCAGCAAATTGTTGAACTCTGTTGGTAATGATGGAACTTGCAAGCATAGTTGGCTAATACTAAAAAGAAATTATGCATCTAACCACATGTCGAGAGCTGTAGCTCCAATCAAACAACTTTCCGATGCTGTTTGCGAATGTTCGTTAGAACTATTGTTTCAGGAATAAGCAAATTGTTCAAATATATTGGTAATGATGGAACTTTCGAGCATAGTTGGCTAACAGTGTTTTTGGGAAATGTACCCCAGGCCAATTTATTGGCAGAATTTTGGTCAATTGGATCTGTAATTCAGGGTACGTTTACACGACAACGATGTGCTTAAAACTGAGTTTTTCCTTTGAGTTTTCCACGTACAGACGACTCCATTATCAAAATGATCCCCATTCACACGGATCCGCGAAAACTAATAAAAACGCTGTATTCTGCTGCCAGGCCATTAGATGGCGATGAAACACTATAGACTGAACACGTAATACGCTTGTGCATGACGTCATCATCTTCAGAGATTCGCGTTATTGTTGTTTACACTGAAACAGTTTTAAAAAACGTACACTTTGTAAGCCGTTTATTTTTTTATTTATTTTTTTCAGGCTCCCTGAGGCCATTGTCGTGTAAACGAACGGCCAAAACGCATAAAAAGTTTTACGTTTTTTGTTGAAAATGGTGTCGTGTAAACATGTTGCAAAATATGGCAACATTAAGGTCTATTATGTATATATCTGCATTTTATGGCAACTATTTGCTGACCATTTGCCAACCATTTCTAGATTGTCTCAGTTTGGCATGTGTGATGATATATTGTGATCATTAGCCAGTCTATCTATCTTGTGCATGACAGATAAATTGAACGGTTTATAAGCTCAGTGTTTCTGGCTGACCTTCTGCTGAATGTCAGTTTGCATCTGGTCTTATTTATCTGATTGTCCCCCCCGATCTGGCCATTCGCCCAGTAAAAGGTGCTGATTTAGAGATGCTATTGCCTCTCTCCTGTCTCTGTTGTCCCTCTTAGCGCCAGACAGTACCTCAGGTGTTATTTCCAAGACAATCGAGATCTGTTTGCAGAAAGAGGGCAACAGCTTCGGCTTTGTTATGCGAGGTGGGTTTATATTCTTAAGAACAAAATGTTGCAGGTTTAACTGCAGGTTACAGATTTGTATATGTTATAATACAGGTGGATCCCACGAGGACTGGCACAAATCTCGCCCATTGGTGGTCACACATGTGCGACCAGGTGGTCCTGCCGACAGGTAATGCACAACCAAAAATTAAGCTTTGAAGGCACTTTACATGGAGAAAAAACATTTTATTATCATGATTGTCATATTCATATAGTAGTCCATGCATAAAGTAAATATATTTCAGTAGTTTGTGTGGATAGGGTAGGCTAATCTGTCGTGGAAAACTTGGTATTTCAAGATTAATTTTACACAACACATAATCAAAGTTTTGATATGATTATGTAAAGTAACTTGCAGTGGATGAGTTAGCTTAGTAGGCTAATTGATTAGCATGTCAATGCAGGACAGAATGTTAGCTTAGCAGGCTAATTAGTTAGCATGGTTACTGAAAACAACAAAAGAGAAATGTTTAAATTGACCATTAGTTACTTCATGGGATGACACATAGAATTAAAAATCATTAATTAACGTATTACGTATTTTTGAGAAACTGCACAAATCATCAAGCAACATCTTAGGATATAATTTTGTTGTCATTGAGGCCATTTTGTAAAATGACACTTTCGATGATTCAATACATTTTAGTAGACAGAGTCATTAGTAGTTAGTACTTGTACTTAGTATTAGTATTGATATTAATAGTTTTTGCCAGGTCATGTGATCTCAAAATGGCCGCCATCATGAGGGGCTACCCACCTAGTTTAGAATAAAGCAGCTATTAAAACATATTTACCAGGTACTATTCATTTATTGGTGTAAAACTTTTTTTTTATGTGAATTACATTTAATGAACAACTGTAGTCATCTTCCATGTCTCGACACACTTTTTTGCAATTTAACCAAATCCCGAAAGTAGGCCAGAGATTTCTTTCTCATCTTAGATGGCTAGTTATTATTCTTAGTTTCAGGATGTTCCATGATTCTCTTTTCAAGCATATATCAGCAACACGCAACCTGCCAAAAGAGATAAATAAATAAACATGTGTCTTGAGAGAAAATATCATCCATAAGATACCTTTGATGTTAGAGACAAAGACTGCCTTGGCTAACGTGTGGAAATTGTATGCATTGTCTAACCTGAAGGCCCCCAGACATTTCATGTGGAAAATATTGTGCTCTCAAACAGGTCCTCTCACATGTAGCATTAATCATTAGTGTGGGATATCGAGAGACTTGTAAAGAAACTAAAAAATTCAACTGTGTTGCAACTAGTCATAATTTCAAGGCATCAACCTTATGCAAACATCAAACTCCATTGGAATCAATTGCAACTTTAACTTTTTTTTAAACTTTTTTAAAATTTATTTAACAAAGTGCACTAAATGCAAAAAAGAAGAAAAGAAAAAAACATTTGAAAGCTTAAGCACTAGTTAACATGAACTGTTAATTGTAACATTTACTAAAACATTTAAGAACAAAAGTTGCATCTGTTAACATTTTCCCATGCCACTAGATTTATATTTGTGATTTATATAAATCACATTTATACAAAAGCTCTTTTTTATTTAAAATGTTTTATTTAAAAATGTTTTTTAAAGAAGAATCTCCTGCACACCAAGGCTGCATTTATTTGATCGAAAAATTAGTAAAAACAGTAATATTGTGAAATATTAGTACAATATAAAATAACTTTTTTCTAATTTAATATATTTTAAAATTTACTTTATTTCCGTGATGGAAAAGCAGAATTTTTGTATAACTGTAAAAAAAACAAAAAAAAACAAAACAATTCTGAACAACATATATTTAACTTTCTGAATTAAAGTATTAATTATTATTACATTTTTTTATCTTGTTGACCCTAAACTTTTAAATGTTACTGCATTTAATTCGGCAATAAAATGTGAATGTTCTGCATGTGTTCTCCTGCAGAGAAGGGACTCTAAAAGCAGGTGACCGCATCTTAAGCGTGGATGGAGTGGTTTTACACAGTGCCACTCACAGCGAAGCCCTTACTGTACTGACCCAGTGTGGACAGGAAGCCCTTTTCCAGATCGAGTACGATGTCTCCATCATGGGTGAGTTACTTCAACTGCGCTTGTTTTATATGTTGACATGATGAAAATTCCACATGTCCCGGTGGATTAAAATGTTATTAGTTTTGTATGTTGCACTTTAAAAAGGAAATATTGAATTCATCTAAATTTTCTAGCGTTAAAGAGCCCCAGTTATGCTTTTTCAGATATTACCTTTCATGCAGTGTGTAATATAGTTGTTTGTGAATGTAAAAGGTCTGCAAATTTCAAAGTTCAAAGTGCAGGACAAATAAAGTTATTGTCTCCCAAAAGAAAACAACAATTCTGAACTGCCTGAAACGAGTCATCGGTAATTCCAATTTTACTTCCTGCACAAACCTATGTAGGTTTGTAACAAATTTGCATAATGTCATCCTGTGGTCTTAGACCAATCACAACAGACTGGACCATCTGACCAATCAGTGCAGAGTAAAGCAATCCCAATAGACTGGACCATCTGACCAATCAGAGCAGAGTAGACCAATCACAACAGACTGGACCATCTGACCAATCAGAGCAGAGTAAACAAATCACAACAGACTGGACCATCTGACCAATCAGAGCAGAGTAGACCAATCACAACAGACACTATCAGACACTGTGAGAAGTGAGGTGATGCTGCAATGCATAATATGAGAAAATGAAGGTGTTGAAGGTGTTCAACAGGACCTTGGATGAATGTAAATCTATTTTGGGAGACCTTTGAAACTAAATTAGGAACCTTTAAAGTCCAACTGAAATCAAAATGGACCGTATTTACTTTGTTAGCGCATGTTACTAGTCTTGTGGTGAACAATTAATCCGTGCAAGTTAAAACACAGAAATTTTTTTGGGGGCTTCGTAATCTTTAATCAAAATCTGAAAATGCCCCTCCCCTCTGCATTGGAGGACCTTCCCTGATGACGTAGGTTTGACGGCTTGGTTTGGGAAACGCTTAACCACTCCCCTCAAATCGTTAGTCTGTAATGAGCGAGAGATGGAGAGGAGGAGCGCTAGAGTAAAACCCTGCCCTCTGTTCAATATTCCTTTTCACTGGGAAATACGTCACAGCACTGGAGAAAAGTCGTTTGCAACTTCCGGTTCACGCGGACTTTAAAATAGGATAATAGGAGCACTTTAAGAGAGTGCTTGTTCTTTCGTAGAAGTTTTCCAGAAGTACTCTGCTTCTCTCCAGAGAGCTCTGCTCTGTTTAACCATCTTCTCTATTCATCTAGACGAACAGTTGACCTGCGAGAGGCAGAGAAACAACCCCTTTACTGTACTAATGCTGTGAAGGCTAACAATTAGCATAACGCCCACTGTTGTTCTCCTTGAAGAGTTAAAAGGATCATATCTTAGAATATAGAGGTTTGAAATAAACTTTCAGAGCTCAGAACTTCCTGCCCAGTCCAAAACGACTCTTTATTCACTCTAAGCTGCAAAAACGATCTGTTAAGAAACCACAGCTAAACCACACCGTAACAATGCTATCCTTGTTTGTTATCACCTGGCTTCCAGACTCGGTGACCAACGCTTCCGGTCCGCTGCTGGTGGAGATCGCCAAGGCGCCCGGAGCGAGTCTGGGAATTACTCTGACCACTGCCATGCACAGGAACAAACAGGCCATCGTCATCGACAAGATCAAGTCCGCTAGCGTGGTGGACAGGTACACTCTCAATGGGCCTCATTCATCAAACACGAGCACAGCTACTTTATGTGGAAATTGTAAAACCACTTTTAAGTGTTTTTCTTACGTAAATTGTTTGAGAAAAAAATTCATTTTTTTCAATTATTCTAATTCTTAATTTTTTTAATACCGAACTTACACAACTGTTTTCATTTCTCCTTACCTAATATGTGTAAAATCATCCTTGCGTAAAAACCTTGTTTATAAACCATTCTTCTGTTAATGATTTTATCTTTTCTTTCATAAAATTTATATAATTTGCATTAAAATGGTTTCAGAAATAATTAATGTATAATTGAATAATGAATAATTTAAATTAAGGTAAAATATTTCTTACACAAATGTATACTTTTTACCTAAATTGTTCACAAAGCCAATTTTATGTGAATGTTTTTAAATCTTCCTACATAAAACCTTTCGTAAAGCATTTTATTTCTGTCAAACCATTTTAGTTATTTATTTTTTGGCAAATTGATCGTAAAAACGTCTTTTTTTTACATAATTGTATTTATTTTCACATAAATTGTTTGTACAACCATACTTTTTTTTTATATATATAAAAAATTGCAAAGCCAATTTTATGTAAATGTTTTTAATCTTCCGACATAAATTGTTTATAAAACCATTCTTACGTAAATTATTTGATTTCTCTAAAAAAATGCAAAACTGATATAATTTATTTGTATGTAAATTGATCTTAAAACTCTTTTTACATCATTATATTTCTTTTCATGTAAATTGTTTGTTAAACCCTTCTTCCCCAAATTCTGTACTTTTTACCTAAATTGTTCACAAAGCCAATTTTATGTAAATGTTTTTAATCTTCCTACATAAATCCGTTCTTACATGAAGGATTTCATTTCTTAAAAAAAACTGCAAAACTGATATTATTTATGTTTATGCAAATTGATCGTAAAACTCGTTTTTACTGTTTTTCCACAAACAATTTCCACAGAAATTCTTCTTCTGTTGAATACAGAACTCTCAAACAGAATAATGCGATGGTTATTCTTAATCTCTTATAGTTATTAAGGTGCTTGAGACTTCATTGTTATTAGCATTAGAATCATAAGACTCATTTTTGGTATGCAGTTTATACAGTATATTACTGTTTCACGACATTTTGAAGACAAGAAGAAACATAATTCGCTATGTATTTAACATCCATCCATATTGTGACATATTATTAATATGGTCATTTAGATCAGTTTTACTGTTGTCTCTAAAGGGGGTCGCACACCGGACGCGCAGCTCGGCGGCGCGCCACGCAGCGCCACGTCTTTTAAATTCGAACACATTATTCTCTATGAGAGTACACACACCGGCGGCGCCTTTCGGCGTCTGTTGGCGGCGGCTCAGGACCGTGTTCAAAATCCTGCCGCGCCACAGAGCGCCATTTACATAGTTTTATATTAAATTTACCTTTATGTGTCTCAAATCGTAGTTAATGTATATACGGACTTCACCATGTGCTGCAATATACATTTAGTTTTATATTTATTTACAGAAATCAGAAAATTGCTGATGTTATCGGATTTTCAGGTGACAGTTGTCCTAGACGTGGCGCGGCGCGGCGCTGAGCTGCGCGTCCGGTGTGCGGCTGCCTTGACACTTCCCACATTTATGACAGTTCTAGCAGTTCTCTGTTTGCCTCTCAGGTCAGGAGCGTTGCATGTGGGTGATCATATTCTGTCTATAGACGGCACCAGCACAGAGCACTGCTCGGTCCTGGAGGCAACGCAGCTGCTGGCCAGCACTTCTGATCAGACCAAACTCGAGATCCTACCCGCACACCAAACACGCCTGCCCGGAAAACCCCAGGACACTGGTGAGAGAAGGGGGAAAAAATGTGGAATTTGGCGCAGTTTTCCAGACATGGATTAGGCTTAATCAGAGGCGTCTTCAACAGATGGCTAAATCTGATCTTGGAACAGGCCTTAACTGTGTCTGGAGAACTGTCTGTGAATGGGTCAATGACACAACACTTTTTTTTTAAATCTGTTAATTTATTTGAAAACACATTATAAATGCAAGTCATACATGTCTTCTATAATATAATAATAATAATGTTTTTATTTTCTTAAAAAAAAAAAAAAATCCGGGGAAAAATATATTTAATATGATTAAATATTAATAAAAAAATTTTAAATGTTAAATATTATAAACATTGAGAAACTTTCGTTCACCAAATCAAAATCATGGCGGATTGTAAAATATCATGTGGTACAGCCATGTAATAAAATACAGTGATATTTAACAATTAATAATTCACGATATTTGTTAAAAAGCTACTTAAAATGACATGTTGGTGTATAAAAAATGTGTCATTTCTTTTTACTTAATGGTTACATCACGGTATTTTAAGAGTCATTTAATTTGTAAAATTATTTTTTTAATTTTTTTTACTAAAACATAAGAAACCATAAATAGATACATTACATTTAAAAGAACTTGGTACATGGATTGTTAATTATTTTCCCGCTTTATCTGAGACAGTCATTAAGCAAATTAATTATTAATATATATTTGATGTGATTAAATATAAATAAAAGAAATAGTTTATAAAAGTATTATAATCATTGCGAAACTTTTCGTCCACCAAATCAAAGTCATGACATTTGTAAAAATACTTTTACCTTGAAAAATATGTGTTTTTTTTGGAAAATAATGATTAGGATCACAAGGTGTACATTTTTATTATTATTTTTGGTTGGTTGCACAACATGAGAAAATGTAAAAAAAAAAAAATAATAATCTACGAAAAATAAGAAAAATCTTCAAAACCATAAGAAACCATGAATTAAAAAATGACACAAACAACTTAGTGCAAGTATTTTAAACTATATTTTAAAACATTGTTTTGTTTTCTTTATCCTTGGGCAGTCTTATTCGTCATTTAGCAAATAATTATTATATTTAACCCTTAAATGCATATGAATGTCTCACCAATCATTATTCAGGTCTTTAACGACCCAGAACAATATAATACACTCCTGATATTAAAGTAACAATTACAGAAGAATAAAATAAAGCATATTTTGTTTTCTTCTGGAGCTTGGAAGGGTTCAGTTTGAGCAGATGTTTCATACCATCATCACTGTCCTCATCAGAGCTCATTTCCCAGTACATTCAGCATCTGGCTCATATTCGCCATCTCAAACATATTATTAAAACCATTTTCAACCACCTTGAGGTATAAAGGTGAACTGCACTTATTCAATCATCAAAGATTCAATAATTATTGTGCAGAAAAATATACATTCACTGAAATATACTTACTGTATACTAAGAAGGATAATGTCTAACTAAAATGAATGAGGAGGAGGGGTTTGTTTAAGGGTTGAAATGGTATTTGATCATGGTAATCATTCAAAACCTTCACATTGAACCACAGTGCTTTTTAACAAGGGTTACGGCAACTCTTTCTCTGTTTATTTCAAAGGAGGTCACATCATTTTCTTGCTAATTATAGCGATATAAACTTCACATGTATCCTCTTCGGATGCCCAAATGAGGACGAGAAAACGTGGATGCCGAGACTTGCTCTGTCATCTCATCTGCCGTCATCTCATTTAATTAGCTTCTCGCTCTGCTTGATGTCGCCCCACGAGTTTTAGACTGCGGGACAGATTTAATCACGGAGACCCGCTCACCCTAGAAAACCAACAGGCTGCGGCCCGATAATAAACCGAGACGCGGTGGACGAAGACCCAGATTAGTTCTTTTCAGTCCCGTTTATATGCAAATTCAGGAGATGAACAGATGTCCAATGGTGCAGACCACATTGCGTTAAAAGCCTGAATTAGTATACGCTTTTACAGCATGCATGAGATCCTCTGAGAATCTAATCAATAGCGTATTATCATAGAGCGTATGATGTAATTGCAGGACTTTATTGGATGCAACCAATGATTGGTCCAATTATAGACGACGTTGAAACTTCAGACTTGCTACTTCTGGTTCTCCAATCATCCAGAACCGTAGATGCCCATCGATTTCAATCTAGTCCAATTCTTGCCCCACGTCTGCCGCCATGTTTCTGTTACTCAGCATTTAATTACGCCTGCTAAAGCTCCAAGATGGCCTCTTGAATTGATACATTGCTTGCATGCATCGTAAAACAAAGTTTATGATGCCAGGACAGCCTTGACGTCCAGATTTTTTTGGGAACAGGTACAAACGTCCCTAACGGATACGGACAAGTAAAGTGGTTTAGTTTTTCCGAATCTGATCTGACACTATATAGGTCATTCCCTGCCGCGCTGAGAACCCGAGAGAGGAAGTGGAAGGCTATAATGATGGAAAAATATATTTGCGTGTGTGAACCATCAGCCCCGGCATGACTTCAATCAAGAATTGACACCCACTCGCTGGGCCCGTGTCGAAATGTCATAGACATTTGGGAGAATAAATGGAGTTTGATATTTTGCCAAATGACTCCTACATTTTGAATTCTCATTTTCCATATGCAAATATTATAGCTGACCTTGTTAGGGGAAGAAAATAAAGTATGTCTGGTAACCAGCTCATTTGGGATCGCTGTCTTTATCTTAATAGATATACATATTCAAAGCAACATTGATATTATGTTACATATGGTAGAAGTTAGCCAATCAGATTGACGCTTGTCATTTATTGTGCATTATGATCTGAAAAATCTAGTTTAAAACACATGATAAGACCTTACAAATTTAATATTTGTATTAACATTGGTTTCATTTTGAAAAGACAACAAAAAGCTTAAATTTAAATGTAATGGGGTGTAGTAAAAATAACCATTCACTATAAAATATCTTATTTTTTTAAGTTAAGTATTTTTAAGGCCCAAATATTATATTTTTGTATCACATTTAATTTAACCTGAGCTGACTTTGCCTTGTCATACAAAGTTTAAATTATGATACTTAAAACCTCTCTATGACATAATTTCCTATTTTATGTTTTTTCCCTCCTTAATGTTTATACATATTGTATTGGTATACATATTTACATGATTTGGTGGACAAACTTTTTTCCAATATTTACAGTATTTGATAAACTCAGTCAAAGTTAACTTTGAGTTAAGTTTAGGTAACATTTTCACATGTATTTTTGAGTTTATTCCCCAAAATATCTAAAATGAATTTCACTTTAAAGTCATTCTATGTAGGAATTGCATTTTCCATGTATTTTTGAATACATTAATACACTGTAAAAAAAAATATATTATCAATAAGTAATGACAACATATGTTTTACATTGCTTTAACTCATCAAATTAAGTAACCCTAACCCAAGTTATACAAGATTCAACTCAAACTAAGTCAGTTTAATGTAATTTAAGTTGAAATTACTTAAACATTCAAGTTGATTGTACTTAAAAAATGTAAGGCAGCAACTTTTTTTTTTACAGTGTTAATCTGAAGAGAAAAAAAGCGTTATGTCATTGACCCATGATGGTACTGCACATCCTACTTTGGATGGAAGACAGCAACATTTAGAATTTTGTAATTTTTTTTAGATTAATCATTTGCAAAGTGTGTCTGAATTTTGCAATACAGAAATTAACTACACCGTATCTTATAACAAATTATCCCAAGCCACTACTAATAACCTCAGCGCCAGTCACCTGCTGGTTCAATTTGTGTTTTAGATAAATGACGTGCTCTTAAAAAAGCAGAATTGTAATCTCCTTACTCAAATTAAGCTCCCGTCACATCAGCCTGTGTGGGAGACTTTACCGTCACCATTCCTGGTGTTCTCAATTCCCACATCAAGAGACAGAGTTGTGTTTCTTCAAGACATAGCAGACGAGCTTAGCATAAGCCACAAGCGAGAGGGATTTAGCTCTCAAACGTTAGAAGATGCTTCATTGGTGCTCACACGAACAGATAGTAGTATTTAACCTGGCTTGTGAAAATCTGTCTGAAAGTGGCATTGATTAGCGTCTCATCACATCCTGTGTGGCGAAAATACAAACATAATGCTAATATGTAGTGTTGCGTGTGCAGGAGATGATGGTTGTTTAGTTGCATACTAAAGATTAAAAGTAGTGAGTAGACTTCATTAAAACCTTAATATGTAACCACACACACAAATACACACATTTCCCCCCAAGCGTTTTAAAGCTTCTTATGGTTTTCCAGAGATGGAGGAGGGTACAGCTAAGCTAAGTTAAAGTTAAGTTGATGAATGTCACATATGTGATGTGGCGTTTCACATTATTAATACCCTGCTGGAAAATCCATCTCAAGTTGGTAGTGTGTTTTGGAACATGGTAACTGGTTTATATGGTTCAAAATGGTAAACCACCTTGGACTAACAAACCAGTTGCCTGCTAGACGTACAGGCTTAAGGTGGTAAGATTGATTTTTGAAATATGGTGGCTGGTCAACCAGGTAATGACCAACTTTGACCAGCTAGAAACTAGCTACCATATCCATAAACACAATTACTAGCTTCAGATGGATTTTCCAGCAGGGAAAATATACTAAGCATGTTAGGTTCAGTAATAAGTTCAAATATCTAAATTATTATCTGCAGAAGGTTTGTATTTTATGTATTTTTATGTATAGTTACATATTCTATAGAATGCATTTAGAATATGTAGAATACATTTAATGTACTTGTTTCCACTTCAGAGAAAATATAAAAAGATAGTTTAAAATAATAGTAGTCGCAGGTTATGAGAAATAAAAGTGCAATTGTGAGAAATCACAATTTCTTATGAGATATAGTCACAATTGTGAGATATACAGTAACAATTACAAGAAATAATGTACAAATGAGCAACAAAATGAGAAATTAAGTCACAGTTACAAGTCGCAATCATGAGATATATTCACAAGTACGATAGTCACATTTATGAGATATAGTCGCAATTACTAAAAAAAGTCACATTTATGAGATAAAGTCACAATAACAAGTCACATTTATGAGATATAGTCACAATTACAATAAAGTCACATTTATGAGATATAGTCACAATAACAATATTCACATTTATGAGATTAAAGGCCCTATTTTAACGATCTGAAACGCAAGTATCAAGCGCGAAACGCAAGTAACTTTGTGGGCGGGTCTTTGGCACTGTTGCTATTATACCGGCGGGATAAATTACTCTTGCGCCCGACGCAAATCTAAAATGGGTTGGTCTGAAGTAGCTTCATTATTCATAGGTGTGGTTTGGGCGTAACGTGAAATAAACCAATCAGAGCGTCATCTCACATTCCCTTTAAAAGCAGGCGCGCTTGTTCCATGGCGCTTGCTATTATAACGGCGGATTTGCCAGGAGCGGTTCACAGCCGAGGAGACTGATGTGCAAAGTCAATTGCGCTGGGTGCAAGATAGGGCCCATAATCACAATAACAATAGTCACATTTATGAGATATTGTCACAATTAAAATAGTCACATTTATGAGATATAGTCGCAATTACGATAAAGTCACATTTATGAGATATAGGGCCCTATTTTAAGGATCTAAGCGCATGGTCTAAAGCGCAGGGCGCAAACGCACTTAGGGCGGGTCCGAATCCACTTTGGCTAGTTTAACGATGGGAAAAATGGTCGGCGCAACCGGCGCATGGTCTAAAAGGGTTGACCCTATTCTCTTAATGAGTAATGGGTGTGTTTTGGGCTCTACGTGCAATAAACTAATCAGAGTCCCATTCACAAAATAATAAAATAATAAAAAATAAGTCGCAATTATGAGATATATAGTCGCAATTGCGAGAAATAAAGTCCCAGTTACAAGAAAATGACTCAATTATGGGAAATAATTACAATTATGAGATATAAAATCACACTTATTAGTTATAGTCACAATTATGAGAAATAAAGTCACATTTTGCAAAATTAAGTTGCAATCATGAGAAAAAAGGCACAAGTACAAGATAGTCACAATTACGAGAAATGCTGTCGCAATTTTGATGTAGTCGCAATTATGAGAAATAAATTCCCAGTTATGAGAAATAAAGTCCCAATTACAAGATATAGACCTTTGGCCATCTTTGGACTTGTGAGGCTGTCATAATTACAATCATAATATTCAGCCTATGTTTTATTAATAATGTTGCAAATTGGTAGGCTTTCGCAGTCTATGGTAATATTAATACTTGAAAAATTTGTTTGGTTTTTTTCAGCACATTTTTTATAAATTTTGTGTGATAAACAATTGTGATTCTGCATTTGGTCGTCACTTGATGTCCAGAATCTGGGTCCAAAACCACTGCCCTGTAATAAATTACTTGTTCAAATGTGCTTGATTAATTTATCAAATAAATTATACTGTCTTTTAAATTCAGTCTTCTGCTACCGTCAGACTTACTGCATTATAAGAGCTTGGAGATACTGCAGTCCTCCAGAACAAATGAGAACAAGCACAAACAGAGGCACTCAATTATACGGCCTGCCTCTAGCAGCAGGACTTCATTAGCCTGTTTGCTAATGAGCTTTCTCATTGTTTTGCATGCACATTCATTTTCCACAGACCAGTATTAGAGACGATAATGCGACTTCAACGGACCCTCAAGACTCCAAATGATGGATTTCAGTGTTCAAATGAGTATTAATGAGAACAATATTTAAAGAACACCACATAGTTGGAGTACATAAAGTTGCATATGTATATAAAAATGTTTTGAACCATTTTGTCATTATTTATTCTGAGAAGCATGTAATTCATTTCTCAACTCAATTTAGTCATTAATTTTGTGTGTTTAGTGAAAGTTCAGAAAAGTGACCACCCGCACTGCTGGGACCCCTGTGTGAACTACTGCCATTCTCAACATCCTGGTCACTGCAAGACATCGACATGGACCTCTGCTTCCAGTAACCCATCCAGCTCTCAGGATTACTGCAAATGTAACCACAATAAATCATTTTTAAAGTTACAGTTATCCCCTTTTAAAATTAGTATTTTCAAACGCAGTAAAAATACTGCAAATTTTAAATGGGCATTAAAGTGCGGTCCCACTTATCGTTGTTCTGCGAAATTTTCCGGATGTTATACACTCATTTAAAGTCACCATGGAATCAAAATTGGCAATTCTCCTCTTCCTTCTACTGTAGAAAAATAAAGCCAAAAGATCCCAGTAACGGTCGTTGCTGATTATGTTGTTCGTAGCTAGAGTCCCGACTCAATCTCAAGCACAGCTGACAATCATGACGTTACACCCTGTTTTTATAGCATCAAATAATGAACTAAAACCAAACGTATTGAAAAAACTACCTAAAATGACATAAACTATCTTTGGAAAAACAATTATTTTAAGTGTAATTGTAATTTTTTGGCTAGCGTCCCATTCGATTAAGTGTTCAAGTTGGTCACGCACCTTGAATTTACCACATTGACCAAAGGAAAGGTGCTTGGTACATCGCTACATTGACAATAGACAATGGACGTTTTTGGAAATGTTGCTAATGTGACAGCACAATTTTGCAGTGTTTTTTTGTTTTGTTTTTGCTCCAAAACAGTCATAATTTAGTTTTCACATTTTCTTCATGAAATCTATTTCTCTATCATCCATCTTCTGTTACTTGTGAAATGGCATTACGTTTATATGGAAAATTGTTCTTAACCCAGACATCCAACTCCCAGTGGTTGCCTCCAAATCGAATATAACATCCCCTTAAATAACAAATGCATAGAGGAGTGGATAGATCTGCAAAGACTAGCAAGGGACCAATAGAATATGGATCATTAACTTGCAGTGAGCCACTCAGTCAGTTGGACCATTGCCACCTCTTTGATTTAATTTTATTTTTTTTAAATAGGCCTACAGTTACACTGCCTGAGTTTCTCTCTGTTTTCCACTCTCTTCTCCCTAGCTATAGTCTGCACTAACTTCTCTCCTGGGTCCACCACCACATCGGGCATGACCAGCCAGGGTTCCAGCACGCTGCCCCGGGCCGCTCCTCCCATGAGCCCGCGCAACTCCATGCTAAAGAGGAGACAGCGGAAAAAAGAGCACAAGAGCTCCTGTAGGTGACTAGATCGGTTTTAATGTTGTGATATTTTCTGCGTGAAAGGGTCTAAGACAGCATAGTAACTAAATTATATCTTATAAATGACTGATTTGTAATGCTCTACGTAGGCTTTTAAATGGCTTTTCATACAGACTATACACCTGACTGATTCAATTAAAGTTAGCGTGTTGCTAAGCTAATTACACAATAGTCTATTAGTGCATTCAAGTCATGTCGGAAAAAGATAGTTTTTACAGGTTGAACGCTTATGAATGCCACCAAAAAATTCGGAATTACAAGTGAAGAACTGAGCCTCCGTGTTTGCGCTGTGTAAGTAAGAAAACATGGTGGACTCAACTAGCTAAGTTGCATGTACAAAACATGATAGCATATCGCAATTACAATATAATATAGATACAAGCCAGTTTACAACACCTTCATAAATTCAATAAATACATAAAAAAAGCAAAAACACACCTGATGAGTATTCTTAATTCATCATATTGTTTTTAAAAAATTGTTTAAAAAAAAAGCTGCTTTTTTTGTAGAAAAGGTCTTGCTCAGACCAAACTGGTTTAAGCGCACCTGACATCGTAATTACAACCTCCCAACTATAAATAAAAACTTTCCAGAAGAATTTGAATGCACCATAAGCACTGTGAAGGCCAATTTATACTTCTGCGTCGGGTGCGCGTAGAAGGTACGGCGTAGCATACGCATTGACGTGTACCATACGTCGTACCCTTCGCCGTACCCTGACGCGCACCTCCTCAAAAATGTAACTACGCGTCGCGGCGACGCGGACCGCAAGATCTGTGATTGGTCGGCTGGATAGCATCGCGTTTCCACCTACGCATTTCCGGAATGATCTTCTGCACTCTGTACCGCCCGCCCGCCATTTTTAAATTCCGAAGATCAGTGAAGAGCCATGGAAATAGACCAAGTGACCGAGAGATTGCTTGAAGATGTGCGGAAATACAGCCATCTGTATGACTCCTTCAGTCGCCATTGCTCGTAGAAACCTAAACTCAAAACAGCCGCGAGGAATGTAAACACAGTGGAACATTAAAACCCACCCGCGCCAACTAGCGTTTCGGCGGTGTAACTGCAGAGCAACACAGACATTCGCAGAAGTATAAATGCTCACGACGGCGTCGCCTACGTGCGTAGCCTACGACGTACACTACGGCGTACACTCGACGCAGAAGTATAAATTGGCCTTTAGGCAACATAGCATGCAGATATTGGCTAAATAGTCTGTTTTTAATTAGTTTAACTATTTTTTATGTGTCAATTAAACTTTTTACTTACCTACAAATGTTAGCATATTGCTAAGCTAATGATTCAGAACTCTAGGCACAACTAAGCAATACCTAGTGGACACAATTATTGGGTAAATAATATTTTAATTAGACTGACCTATTTATCTGTCGATTGAACTTTTAGTTAGATGTTAGCATGTTGCTAAGCTAACAACACTGTACTCTAAGCACTGTTAGAAACACAGTCTAACTAGTCTACTTGTTATTCAACTGTTTTTATCTATCAATAAAAAAAAAATTACTTGTAGAAATGTTAGCATGTTGCTAAGCTAGCAACAAAAAGCACTAACAACACATCTTGCTTCATTCCTTCATCTTGCATAGATTTTTCACCAGGTTTTGGAAATAGATTCACTTTTTGGGACTGTTCACACAGAACTCGTTTTTTTGCACTCAACTGCGCTGCTTTTCCATTGTTTCGTTTTTGTGTGTGTAAACAACAGCTTGTTTGACCATTGCGTTTGTGTCTCGTGCATGACACAGTAGTTCAACTTTTTTTTAAATGCATCTCTACACCTTGCAGGGGTTTTTTTCCAATCCATTTCCATGTGCCTCGTGTTTTTAAATGCAAAAACGTGTTCTGTGAATGGTCCCTTAATGGGTTAAATCCAGTACATTAATGATACCTCTGTGTTGATATTTCTTTCTGTTTAGCCGTGTCTTTAGCCTCAAGTTCTGTGGGCCCTGGTGGTCAGATAGTCCACACAGAGTCCAGTGAGGTCACTCTGAGAGGAGACCCTCTCAATGGGTTTGGGGTTCAGCTACAAGGTGGAATATTTGCGACAGAGACCCTCTCTGCACCCCCTCTTATACGCTTCATCGAGCCGGACAGCTCGGCCGAAAGGTACGTCCCAAACTTTAACTCAACCGTTATATCCATGCTCAATCATGCACGTATAAAAACACTATTCGGTGTGCCACAGCAGACTGAGGATCCGTTAAAAATGCAACCAGATCTTGTAAAGACTTCTCTTTTTTTTTTTTAAGATTATGCCTTACGACAGAGCAGGCGTACACTGTCTCGGAGAGAGGCGCTTGAAAATGATCAAGCTGGATGTGTGTTGATATTACCTCAGAATCTGGGTCAACACTCGGCAGGAGACTCGCACAGCAAAAATCACTCCTTTTATCAGCAACGTTTAAGAAAGAGGCATTAATTTTTAATATATTAAGAGACTGGAATGTGTCACTGTTGCATTTTGTGTTAAAAGGGAGGGAAAAGTTTAGGAAGGGTCTCCAAAACTAAACTCTATCCACTGGAAAGAAAAATCACAAAAGAACGTCTTCAACATCTAAACATGCGTTTTCTTAGACAGCTTTGATACTAAATGGAGAGCGAATGGATCCTAGCTTACAGTATGTTTCTCCTGAGAAAAAGACCCCATAATCTCACTTCACAACTAGAGTTTCATAAGAGATCTCAATGATGTCTCAAACAGCTCTTGGATATGCCAAGATACCAAAGTCTTCAATCAGAAGTTCAAAATCTAAACATTAATCATCAGATTGTTCTGAGAGCAGATGAGAGCCACTTTCATTTTATAGCTCCAAACTCTTACTGCATGTCAACAATTGTCTCAATTGGGTCTCTTTGTGTTTGTCCAAAGATATTTTGGAGAAACATCTGAGACTGAGTTGCTACATCAGCAGCTTTGTTAACTTTTACTAACATTTTGCTTGTCTCATTTGGGTCTCTTACTATTTGTCCAAAGATATTTTATAAGAAATATCTGAAACTAAGTTTGCTTTGCTAACTTTTAACATTTGGCCAAGTCTAACTCTTATTGCATGCCAACAATTGTCTCACGGTCTCTTTTTATTTATCCAGAAAATCATAACATCCGAAACTAAGTTGCCACAGACAGTCTCAGCTGTTTTACTATGCTACAATTTGATTAACTATAGCTCTAAATGCTTCTTGCATGTCAAAGATTGTCTCATGGGTCACTTTTTATTTGTCTACCAGAATGGAGAAAAATCTAAGGCTAAGTTAATACAAATGTGCCTTATAGTTAGCATTTTGCTAACTATAGCTCTAAGTTCTTACTGTCTGTCAACAATTGTCTCATTTGGGTCTCTTTTTATTTGTCCAAAGGGGATAGCATCTTAGACAAAGGTGCTACATCTGCTGCTTTGCTAACTTTTGCTAGAGTTTGGCTGGCCACAGTAACTATTGTTCTCTCTATAACTCTTACTGCATTTCAGCAATGTAGGTATCATTTCATACAGGTGTTATTTCAGCTGTTTTGCTAACATTTTGCTAACCATAGTTCTAAGTTCTTGATGTATATCAACGATGGTCTTGTTTCTTTTTATTCATCCAAAGGAAGTTTAGGATAAGCATCTGAGACAAATGTGCTGCATTGCTAACTTTTGTTAGCGTTTGGCTAACTATTGCTCTCTCCAAAACTCTTACTTTATGTCAATAATTTAGGTCTCTTTGTAGAAATTTTAGGAGAAGCATCTGAGACTAAGTTCATACAAAGGTGCTTTTTTAGCTGTTTTGCTAACAATTTGCTAACTTCATCCACACACATCTCTAATGTCAGCAAACCCGGCACAAGAAAATGCCTCACCATGACAGAGTCAAGCTCTACTTTTATTTGCTGTCACTGGATGAGACTCTAAACAAACTCACCATATATATATTCAAACCTGTAAATGTGTCCGTTTCTGTTTGTTTTTGTTGCTCAGTGCGTGAGTCAGTCCCGGTGTGAGATTGTTGTACCATGAAGCGAGTGATCTGATGTGTGTTGAGCTGTATTGTACTGTGGCAGTGTGTGACATTTGTGGTGTTTGGCCTGGAAGTCACTAAATGTCAGGTCAGTTGTTGTCATCCATACATACACAGCTTCCCACAGTGACATTGGGCTTGCATTTAGAACCATGTGAATACAATATGCTTATTGTAAGTCATGCTTGTTGTTTCGTGTTTGATAAAATTAACTTTTTATATTGACATTAGTTTTGTACAGTCAGACTTGTGACTATTTGCATGAAGTCTGGTCCACTTTACACCTTATTTTGGCCAAGATCCGCCCAACTGACCTATCGGTAAGCCCCGCCCCCCTTAGTTACTGTTGCTAACTGTCATTTAATGACCGCTGTCAGTGTGAAAACCTTGTCCCAATATGTTTTTGATATATTTTGGACACAGAAGGACCACCTCTCATCGAGGAGCTTTCATGCAGGACTTAAATATACCATGGAGGGATATATAAAAGATTTAAAAATAAATACAGTAGGTAACAAGATTAGTTTGGAAGCAAGGGTTACAGATCGCAATACAAGCGGGAGAAGCCTCATGTTACGGTCGTCACGATCGCAGGATCAACACTGTTCATGTACCGCAGAGTAAGATTAAATTAATTTAGATTTAACCAGTTTAATATGGAGAGGCACTGAATTGTAAACCAGTCTGTACATGACATGAGAACAGTTAGCTATTTAGGTTTTTACGTTAGCATGGACGTTTTCGTCTTGATTGGGATTTGGGTTGAATCCTTAAGGAACCAGGTTACTGCGCCCACATCATTGGATAAATACACAGCGTAATCCAAAGCAGACATTTTGCTCTGTCTTGTTTGGTTTTAAGAAATGTAATAAAATAAATCCCATTACCATTTTTGAAGCATAAAAACCAAACCCATGAGTGCTTCAGATCTTCCAATGTTTCTCTATGGCGCAGAAACCTAAAGATGTCCGAGTTCCAGTCCCCGTGCAACTGATACTCAACTGCCATTGGCTCGTCAGCGTTCGAGGGGAGGGGCTTACCGATAGGTCAATTAAAATCAATCACTGGATGAAGGAAACAAGAAACCACCAATATTTCTAGAGCTTTTTAGTAGTTCTCTCGTTTTGATTGGCAGGTGTGGGCTTCTCCAGGTTGGAGACAGAGTCTTATCCATCAATGGAATTCCTACAGAAGATGGAACGCTGGAAGAGGCCAATCAGCTGCTCCGAGATGCTGCTCTGGCCAATAAGGTCACACTAGAGATTGAGTTTGATGTGGCAGGTTAGTGAGGTTTCCCGTGAACATGAACATGAACTATTTCAGTTTCTATTGGTATTTGATTGAAAATCGGTATTTGTGTTTCAACATAATGTATTACTTACTTTGCTGTATGGCCAGAATCTGTTGTGCCTAGCAGTGGAACTTTCCATGTGAAGCTGCAGAAGAAAAGAGGAGTGGAGCTGGGCATCACTATCAGTGGTAAGACCTGAATATTCACTCTTGGCATCTGGGGATATTCTTCATTTAGTTTGGTCCACATTGCCGCATAACTTATTTTTGCTTTCCTGATGTTTTCATTTTCATTCAATTCCCTTTGAATCTTTTTTTCTGTGGAGATTTTAAGATTTAAGATGTTCTCTCCCTGGCCTATTTTTCCATTCTCCGTTTCACTCTTCAAACTCACAGAGATGTAGTTAAATTTGATATCCCTAAAGACATGGAAAATAAACCCCATACAAGTGTTTTGACATCCACTCCAGTCGTCATGTTCTGTGTCGCCAAACACGGATCGGTTTTCCTCATGGAGCGTGTTCATATCCAGACCACCCGATACGGCACATCCCATCTCGTCCATGTCATGAAGTTATATTAGCCCTGATAAACCGAGCCCCTTCTCTGAGGAAGTGTTTACGCTGCTCTCCCAGGCTTTCCGTGGGCTTGTTTACTCAAGAAGAGCTCTTGCGTCTGTCTGGCTTCTTTCCATCTGACGTTCCTCTGAAGCTTCTTTACACTAAGGGATCATGGGCCGTTAAACTTGTATTTTACTTGCACGAGGGTTGATTTGAATCTCAAGATTCGCCACGTGCACAAGAAGTGTGTCCGTCAGTCAAAGGACTAAAGCAGAAGCACTTCTGACAGATTCTGAGCCTGAAAGTTTAAGTACAATTCTTATCTCGTTCTTCAGACGTCTTAGACATCTTACTGTACTTGGTGTATAGTAATGCGTAAGGTGCACTTTGAAGGTATGAATAGAGTTTGAAATAGAGCTGCATGATTCTAGAGAAATTTAGATTCACGATTTTTTTGTTTCAAATAGAGATCACGATTCTCCCGCGATTCTGAACAGACAACAAAACAAAATAACATGTCATTAGAATATGTTCTGACAAAATGTTAATTTCTGTGGTCTATTTAAAAAAAATTAATGAATGATTCAATGACTCGCTCATAAAGGCCCCACTTGTTTCATTACTGGATGAATCAGCGTTTTTTTAACGAATCTCTTGAAAGAATGATTCAATTACTTATTCATACAATTCACTTGTTTCATTACTGGATGAATCAGCGATTTTGAACAAATCTCTTGAATGAACGATTCAATGACTCACTCATAAAGGCCCCACTTGTTTCATTACTGGATGAATCAGCATTTTTGTAACAAATCTCTTGAATGAACGATTCAATGACTCACTCATAAAGGCCCCACTTGTTTCATTACTGGATGAATCAGCGTTTTTTTAACGAATCTCTTGAATGAACGATTCAATGACTTATTCATACAATTCACTTGTTTCATTACTGGATGAATCAGTGTTTTTTGAACGAATCTCTTGAATGAATGATTCAATGACTCACTCATACACTTGTTTCATTACTGGATGAATCAGTGTTTTTTGAACGAATCTCTTGAATGAATGATTCAATGACTCACTCATACACTTGTTTCATTACTGGATGAATCAGTGTTTTTTGAACGAATCTCTTGAATGAATGATTCAATGACTCACTCATACACTTAACTTGTTTCTTTACTGGATGAATCAGAGTTTTCTCTGAATCTCTTCAGTGACAAATGCATTTTGTACAAATACACACAATAATATTGTAAATAGCTAGTTGCATAAGGTATCAATTTTTAAGTATATTTACTGCATATATTTTTAACAGACACTTATCACTTCATTAGTAAATGTGTTCACAGAAAATAAATAAACAAATACATTTCATTGTTATTATTTTATAATTATTTTAGAGGATTACTGATGTATTATATATTATTATGTAAATGTAGTGTTTAGTCATTTTGCGTACATTTAATTCGCCATCAAAAAATAATAACATTTAAGGACTAATTTTATTAGTACAGTTACTTCAAAGTCTAATCTATTGAATACATTTTTTTTATTATTATTTTTTTTATTATATATTATTTTCAATTTAAATGTATTAATATATATTATTATTTTATTATTGCATTATTATTTTACATTTTCATTTAATAATTTTTTTCTATATATTATTGATTTGTTGTGTTATTTTATATTTTTAATTTAGCATTTAGTCATTTCCTATTCATTTCATTTGCCATCATAATTTCTTATTCAAAGTACACATCTTCAAACGATTCATTTGATCATTACAGTTCCCTGAAAATCGAATCCATTGGCGAAAATAAATGCAGTATTTAATTTATTATTATATATAATTTATTTATTGTTATGTTTTTCAATTCATTAAATTCATGCAATTAATTTAAAAATCTAATATTTATACAGTTATACAAAATAAATATTTTAATTGGTTTTCGGCCAAGTGCATCCTACATTTCCGGTTTCGGCCCAGAATTTTCATTTTGGTGCAGCGCTAATTATTATTTTAAATGTTCATGCAATTTATTATATTTTATTTGACTGATCTGGTATGTGATTTTGGTTCTTCTGGCCCAGCTTGAAGGAGCGTGTGAACTGCAGTCAAGCTTGATTGTGACTGTAAGATCATCCTCTTTCCTCTGGCTCTCTCTCTTCATCTCTCGCCCAGTTAAATCTTTCTCCCAGAAATACTTTCTGCTGAGTATCTGAACATAACGGATGATGTGTCGTGTGTTTTCAGCAGCCTCAGGCGGAGAGCATTGTGTGTGTTCCAGCTCTTCAGACCAAATCTTGAGATGTGAAACGTGGTTTTCGGATCCTCTATATTACCATGGTATTCTTCGAATTAGCTTTGAGTACAATTTAATTTCCATGATATATATCAAAGCACCGTGTGCCACGGCACTTTTTCATGGAGGATACTCTCATCACCCATGATAAACTGGGGGAAAACCTTCTTATTTCACTTGAAAACACTTGTGAGTTCATTTGCATCTGTTAGAAAGCCAAACAGCCAATGGATGATGGGTATTTTTACACTTGTGATGGAATTTTGGTCTTGAAATGTTTTATTCTATCTGCACAAAATATTCCCTCTGAACGTCTTGCTCATGCCTAAGCTGGATCCAGTTTTGATTTTTGCCTTGAAACCGTGTTTGTGGGGGTGTGTTTTAGTGTGTGTGTGTGTGTGTGTGTGTGTGTGTGTCACACTGAAACACTGCTGTTTTCCCATCTTTCTGCAGCCAGTAAGAAACCAGGAGAGCCTCTTATCATCTCTGATATTAAAAAAGGCAGCATGGCCCACAGGTATGAACACACACGGCCAAAAACACTTTTAAAATCTTTATGATCCTATAGAAAGATGATCCTAAATATAAATCATTATTTAACTTTTTTATCATTTTAATTTATATCATTGTTTTTGCCTCTTCGAAATATAAATCCCGATAAATATACTTGGTCTTAGATATATAAATACATTTCATTTTATATATAATTAGTTTTGCTTCTTATAAATATATAAATATATATATAATTACATTTATTTATTTATTTTTATTTTAAGACTTAGAATTATAATATTCAGATTATATGTGGAAATTTTTAAATAAATTTTTGCTCTTATAAATATAAATCAATTTGTGTGTGTGTGTGTGTGTTGTGTGTGTGTGTGTGTGTGTGTGTGTGTGTGTTTGTCTGTGTTTGTGAGTGTCTGTGTGTGTGTGTGTGTGTGTGTGTGTGTGTGTGTGTGTGTGTGTGTGTGTGTGTGTGTGTGTGTGTGTGTGTGTGTGTGAGAGAGTGTGTGATTTTGTCCTAGTTTTATTTAGATATATTTAAATACATTTATTTAAACATATATTTATAAAATAAAAAAAACATGATTTATATATTTAAGAGCTAAAACAATTATTATTGTTATTTTTATATATAAAAAAAGAGATTTAAAAAATGATTTTAGACATGAGTCCTATTTCATTTTATATATAATTTTTTTTTGCTTCTAAATATAAAAGTGTAAATAATTTTATTATTTTTAAGGTTTTTGCTCTTAGAAATGTATGTCCATTTTATTTTATTTTATTTTTATTTTATTTTATAGAATTGTTTTTGCTTCTTAGAAATATAAATCCCTTAAATATTATCTGCTTTATTTTAAGACTTAACATTTTTAAATTCATATTATATTTGAAATCTATAAAATAAAATTTTATACATGATATCGAATCCTGAAATATTCCACAGACAAATTAGAACTATTATCGATTACATTATTATGTATAATGTCCAGTAGGGGGTGACGAACTCCATATATGATTTATTACAGTCAAATAGAGTGCTTTCTTTACATGCTTTATTATATAAAGTTGATATTTTATAATCGTAAATACTTGTTCTATCCTTTCTCGTTTGGAGAAAGAAAAAAGAAGTGCAGAGTTTGTCTGTGGGACTGAAGCGCATTTGATGTGTTTTTCCCTGCAGAACAGGAACTCTGGAGCCCGGAGACAAGCTGCTAGCCATAGATAACATCCGCCTGGAGAACTGCTCCATGGAAGACGCCGTCCAGATCCTCCAGCTCAGCGAAGACCTGGTCAAACTCAAAATCCGCAAGGATGAGGACAACTCAGGTGTGTGTGCTGATGTGGACCCGCCGTCCATCCCACTAAACCTGTGAAGAACACGTGAAGCTCAGCAGTTCCTGTTTTAAAAGAAAGAAATGGGGAATTATATATGTAGCTTTTAGGATGACTGTGTATTTGGATGTTTTGGGCTAAAGAGTTCCTTTCTCTTTATCAATATTCTCTTAGAAGATTTTCAACAGTGATTTAAATTATTACAATGTAGTAGATAAAAAAAAAAAAAATCCATCAGGATGACAAACATTATCATGATGATAGTTTATCATTTGAAATAATAAACATTGACATACATTGTATTATATATATATATATTGTTTTTTCCCTTTATGTATATTTATTTTTGCCTCTTAGAAATATACATTTTATTCTATTCAAATTTTATTTTATTCATTGTTTATCTTATTTATGGTTTTCTCCTCTTATATTCCCCCCTTAGAAAGATCATTTATATATGATAAAATAAAATTAACATGTATATCATATATATATATATATATATATATATATATATATATATATTTATATTTATATTTATTTATTTAATTTTAACTTAAAAAAATGTGTTGTTTATCTGATAGGTATTTTTGCCTCAGAAATATAAATCCCTTTTTATTTTTTTATTTTAGATATGATTGTTTTTGCCTCTTATAAAGATAATAATTTTTATTTTGTCATATTTTTGCCTCTTATAAAAGTAAAAAAAAAATGTATTTTGTTTGATCATTTACAACATATTACACGTAATTTAAGATACAATTATAATTTAACATTCTCATCTCATTTATCATTTATCATATCTATCATTTATGGTGATAAATTATAAAAAAATAGAAAATCTTAGAAATATAAATACTTTATTATATATATATATATAAAATTATGTTTGCCTCTTAGAAAAAAATGTAAGATGAAATATGAGCTGGTTAAATGCTTTAATTTCATTCAGCAAAAACAAAGTTATTCCAAAGTAAATCATTCAATCCAAAATCAATCAACTATTGTGATTTTAAACCATTTCAAATCACACTGAAAGCATATCAATGTGTCCTTCAACATTCAACCAGCAGGAGTCAGTAGAACTACATAAAATGTTCAAAATTCTATTGTCCAAGGAATCAACTAATGACAAAAACCCTGATGTTCTACACTGTCAATCAAACATTTGGCCACGCCCACTCTTTCTTTGTTGCTATTTTCTGCATTTATAATATTGAAGTCATCAAAACGATAGAAATGACACACTTTATGTGTCACTCAGTTATTTTGTTGACATGATAGACAGAGTTGTTTCAACATTTCTCATGCTTTGTTATGAGGCGAAACACAGTGTGTGGTCAGAAGAATAGCAGATGAAGTGACTCGTCGTTCCTCAGAAGTGAAACTGTGCGGGTTGAGTCAGCAGACGGGGCTATTTACAGCTCCAAGAGAACATTGTGTTCACCATTCACTCATGATATGTTCATTTTTAATGCATGTCTGATATCTAAGAGTAGTTGGTCAGATGCGTGTCATTGTGTGTGTGTGTGTGTCCAGACGAGCAGGAGTCGTCCGGCTCCATCATCTACACGGTGGAGCTGAAGCGCTACGGTGGCCCGCTGGGCATCACCATCTCCGGCACCGAGGAGCCCTTTGACCCCATCATCATCTCAGGCCTGACCAAGAGGGGTCTCGCTGAGAGGTGAGTCCCGCCCGGGTCAGACGGGTCGACTCCCAAAACACCCCTGTGACAGAGAGACACCAGCACATACACTCTCTCTCTCTCTCTCTCTCTCTCTCTTTACATTCTAAAGCCTGAATTTGGAATGGTTTTTGATTATGCATTTCATAATACATATTGTTGCACAGCACACTATAAAGAGTGAAAACGTGTTTATTATTTAAAAGCAATAATATTAAGAGTGGCCATAATAATAATAATAGTCAGGATAATTCGGCTATATTAAATATTTTTTTATTTGAATAAAAGCAGTCAATTTAGATATTCTTCTTCTTCTTCTTAGTTGTTGTTGTTAAGTATCATTATATTATTACAGTTCATATTATTATTAATGAAATATTAGATTATTCATAATTTAAAAAAAATTCTCCCAGTTTTTTTACCTCTTTTGTCTGGTAGCCTAAGCTTATGCCTTATGCGGAAATATCTAAATTATTATTAATAAAAAAAAATTTAATGTTATCACTGGAAATAAAAGCAATATTAATCATAATAATAATAATTGGGTAATTCAGTCATATGAAATAGTTAAAAATATGATAATTATTATTATTATTAAAATAGTAATTATGCACTCACAATGAAACTGTTTTTCTCACATTTATTAATTAAAAGTTAGATTCTATATTATTTTAAATATAGCACACAAGTCTACAATTATGATTTGTCATTTGTAGATCTTGGCTCACTTACAAAACACACACACACACACTCACACAACACACATACATACCCAACACACACTCACAACACACTGTGAAGCAACACATACTGTATATTGGTAATGTTAACTCAAAATATTCAAGAATGAATGTGCTATATACAATCCATCAAAGTGCTTATACATATACATATAGACATATACAAACATATACAGTTATTTCTCCAACTATGGACTCTTTATGTCCCCATACACAAAATAAATATATTATCAGTATATATTTTGGAATATATGCAAATATTTGAAATTGGCCCAATAAATATATTTCACACTTAACATCATATATTTTTGTTATATTTCAGAATATATTTCAATGTATTTGCAATATATGCCACATATATTTTGACACTTTTGGGACCCATACAGAAAAAAATACATTGAAATATATTCTGAAATATAACAAAAATATATGATGTTAAAGGGATAGTTCACTTTGAAATGAATTTTTGGTATGTTTTAGCTTACCTCAAGGGCATCCAAGATGTAGGTGTCTTTTTTTCCGCAGTAGTTTCAATTTTGATATTTTTAGGTCAAACCGTTCTAGTCTGTCAGTCATATAATGCAGGTCTATGGTCACTGTCTCAAAGAGCATGCACAGAGTCCAAATTAAAACAATTCCCCGTCGTCCAAATTAAACAATTCCCCATCGTAAGTACACATTGATGGCCTAAGACACGAAGTCTATGCACCAGTCTGCGTACACGTCAGATCAGATCACTTCGACATGGCTGTGTATAAGTGGTAAAAACGATATAAATACTGTTCGTTTTCTCACACAAACCGCTCGTTTCGTGTCTTAGGCCATCAATGTGTACTTACGATGGGGAATTGTTTAATTTGGACGATGGGGAATTGTTTTAATTTGGACTCTGTGCATGCTCTTTGAGACAGTGACCATAGACCTGCATTATATGACTGACAGACAAGAACGGTTTGACCTAAAAATATCAAAATTGAAACTACTGCGGAAAAAAAGACACCTACATCTTGGATGCCCTTGAGGTAAGCTAAAACATACCAAAAATTAATTTCAAAGTGAACTATCCCTTTAAGTGTGAAATATATTTATTGGGCCAATTTCAAATATTTGCATATATTCCAAAATATTTACTGAAAATATATTTCAAATATATTTATTTTGTGTATGGGTCCCTGAGGGTCGATTTTTAAAGTGCGAGTTTCTTCTCTAAAAGTCCTCAGGGCCAGATTGCCCATCGCCGCTGTTTATCAGTGTGTGTTTATCAGTGTGTGTTTATCAGCGTGACGGTGTCGTCTGTTCTCTCAGGACCGGAGCCATTCATGTCGGAGATCGCATTCTGGCCATCAACAGCGTGAGTCTGAAGGGCAAACCGCTCAGTGAAGCCATACACCTGCTGCAGATGGCCGGAGAAACCGTCACACTCAAGATCAAGAAACAGACCGACGGTGAGTCGCAAACAACACGACCCCACGCTTATCTTCTACATGGAAATATATATTATATATCATAATCGTAACTCCCCCTTCAGACCCAGATGACAAAAATAAAGAGAACGATCTCGATACCGAGCTCAGCGACAACGAGGACGAGATGACAGACTCGCAGAAGACCAACAAGCTCTCGGACATTTACTCCGCCACCATCCCCAGCGTGGATTCAGCGATGGAGTCGTGGGACGGCTCGGGAATCGACGCCGGGTACAGCAGCCAAGGTGAGTTCAAGCTCGTAAATCTGCATACTGGTGATCTATTGACAGCCGTAGTAAAGCCTTTGACCTCGTCCGCCTCCTCCAAAGGTGCCTACATCCATCAGGCTGCTGGGATAGCGTTACACCCTCACGAGTGGCGTAACAGCAAGCAGAGGAACAGCACTCCACCCCCCGCCCGCCGCAAGAACTACCCCTTCAGTGACGGGGGGTTCAGCGAAGACGACTGGGAGAAAACTGGCGGGTGAGACTGGATGGTCATGCTCTCCAAGCTCCAAACACTCATATACTGTGCTTTCCATTCAGTGTTACTATAATTCATCGATTCATCGGAATAAATAATATTAGGGATGCACGATATATCGGCCACCATATCGGTATCGGCCGATAGATGTTCATTTTTACTAGAAAATTTGGCCGATATATTAAAGCTGATAAATAATGTGTTATTTCCTTCAGCTGAGACACTTCAGACACGACACTGTTTAACATGATGGTTTTGAATTGCTTGAAATATGATTGGAATCACTTAAAAAAAAAGGAAAATATAGTTAAGTGCAAAATGTTCTGTCATATAGGCTGCATGAAATTATAATGAGAATGATGGCTTTTAATTGTGAGACTTTTGTTTTTGTAATTAGGCTCTTAAAAATTATCAAAAAATCTGGATTTAGATTTATCGGTCAATATATCGGTTATTGGCTTTCAAATATAAAGAATTATCGGTTATCGGTATCGGCAAACAAATCTGACACCGATTATAATAATAGACAAAAATATTGTGTAGCCTGAACCCGGCTTAAGTTAAAGTACTAAATGTATTAAAACTTAAGCTAAATATAATTATTTTATATTTATTTACTTTTTCCTGTTTGAATCAGATGCTAATGCCAATACTTGTTGGTTGACAATGGTTTTCAGTATTTTAAAATTATTTATTTGTCTCTTTATTATGATATATAAGGGTTGTGTAACCATAACTGTTTTTAAAAAAAATTCAAGAAAAACCAGAGTTAAAAATTTTGAAATACCAAAACTAATAAAAAATGACAAAATCAAAATGAATAAAACTTAAAATAAAATTTAAATAAAAACAGAAAATATTAAATATTTAAATAAAAGCTAATTCAAAATATTAATAAATACTATAACACTTCATAAATAATGCTAAAATAACTCTGGTTCTATTATAGCAACTGTATACTGTATGTTTTAACTGGTTACAGCTTCTGCTTTATTCTCAAAAAAATTTAATAAATATATATATATATATATATCTCTGTCTGTATGTCCAATTAACTTTCAACAGCCTAGCAACCATTCAAACCATCTTAGCAACTGTTTATCATGCCTTAGCAATAAAATGGAACATACAACAATTAATACAATTTGACTTTTTATTTAGTTTTAATTGACCCTTTTTGGTTCCACTTTATTTCTATGGTCCACTTTAGACATTCTACTAACTACAAGTAACTTTGTAACTACATGCCGACTAACTCTCATTGGAGTATTAGTAGACTGTTGTAGACTGTTAGATTAAGTGTTAGTAGAACAGAATTAGTAGAATAAGTTGCCATGTACTTGCAAAGTTACTTAAAGTCAGTGGAATGTCTGTTGAGGGACCATCAAAATAAAGAGTTAGCAGATATTAAGCACACAGTCTACTAATACTCTAATGAGAGTTAGAGTTGACATGTTGTTGCTAAGTTACTTGTAGTTAGTAGAAAGTCTAAGCAGGGCTTCAGGCCTGGTTTCTTTCGCAAGAGGAATCCACCCATCCTTGCGGTCCTTCTTAACGTGCCAAGGCTGGTGCCAGAGTGCCGGATATCAGTGCCAGCTTAAGTGCCTCATGCCTTATTGGCTCTAACCTGTGTGTCTGCCGCAGATACAGCAGCCAGACACATGCCGATGGTCTCATAATGGAGCAGGAGGACAGCTTCTGGTGCCAAGCCCTGGAAGACCTGGAGACGTGTGGCCAGTCCGAGCTACTGCGCGAGATTGAGGTAAACCGCTCAAATAATGAGCTCGCTGCTTAGAAACCTTTAATCATCTAGTGGATTAGATATACTTTAACACATAAAGAGGAAAATATAGCATTTCTCCATAGAAAAAGTTAATAGTTTGCTCTTACGGTGTGATGATGATGTCAACATCAGTTATGTAAGAGTCATTTCATGAAGGGGAACCATTTGTGTACTCGGCCCGTTCACAAAGTACTGATTTTGAGCTCTACTAGAATAGATTTTCATGCTTGAATGTTCAAAAAACACATTATTTTTCACATATTTTATATTATTGCTGCACTTATCTTCCCCGTCTGTCAGTAACGCTCTGTTTAGTTCCTGTCTCTATGAAGCCCCTCCATCTGATGTGCTCTGATTGGTCGGCTGGATCAGTGTGTTGTGATTGGGTGTTTGGGAAATGTCCCGCCCCTTACTATAACGGTTTCAACACAGTACTAACCAACACAACCAGGCCTCACCCCTTTATTTTGCATATTAGTTGGGCGGGAATTATTTAAATGTGGAATTTTGTGACGTGTTTGTTCCCGGAAGAAAACTCAAGACTACAATGGAGGCGTTTCAGGGAGTTCAGAAACAGTGACACTGATATAGAGTTCAATCATGTGAATAGTTTTAGCATGTTATTGAATATGGCAGTGTTATTGTATTTGGTCTTGACGGACTAATACCATATACTGCTGTACTGCTGCTGTTGTTTATTGCTGCTGCAAAGCAAGTATGGATTTGCTACTGCTAATAGATTCTCAGACACGCTGCTGTGAGCATGTAAGATATGCTGGCGCTGCATGAATTGACATACATAAATCCTGTAGCTGATCTAGGCAGGTGGAGCTGGGGAGGTGGAGGGGTTCAGAGGAACTCTGATAGCATGGTGCAGGACTAGATTATAGCAAACACTGAACCAAACTATTTAAACGTTGAGCAAGCAATCTCATTGGCTGCAGGATCAGCAGAGGCCAATCAATGTGTGCCATGCGGTAATGATGTGATTGACTGTAAAGGACCAGCGCCCTCTAGAGTTTCAGGACTGAACTAGATATAATAATTCCCTCAGGAGTGACTTTGTTCTTTGTATCTTTACAGACATTTTCATGCTCAAACAGCAGCGTTACACAGTACACACTATAGAATGTTGAACATGTAAAAAAGCATAAAAGGTATAATATTAAATATTATATAATGAATATATTAATGGACGCTCCTCAGTTCTCAGAAGCTGAAGCCGTCACACTCGGGTAAACGTCTATAGTGGTGAACGGAAACTACAAAAAATATAATTTTTGCATTCCAGTAGCAGAAGATAAAATCCACATTTGCATTTATGTGACTTTTCCAAAAGAGAAAAAAAAAAAAAAATGTGAAGAGCTTGATTAACATAGTCAGAAAAGAGAAAGATGTAAACGTATTCGTCATTCACACATTAGAGTTAACTACCTTTTAAAAATCTAATGCCAAGGTAATATAACACAAATTATGGTCTTACATTTTTTATATGAAATAAAAAAAAAGAGAGAATATATATATATATATAAAAAAAAAAGTTGCTAGATTTATGAGGTTAATAATTGGAAACATTTGATCACAGACTGAGGGTCCATAAAAAATTATGGAATAAAATTGTTTTAAAATTAAAAATAATTATAAAAAAAAAAAAAAAAAATTCATGTTATGGTGTGTATTTATTCAATACATATTTTAGGCCATATACATTCTGACATGTCTATATATGTATATATATCATGTAAATTCTATTTGAAATAGTTTATTAATTATGGCAGAACTTTTTGTAAAAATAAAAAAATCCATTTACACTCTATTAACATTTAGATAATGTAACTGTGTCTGTTATTTCCTAAATTTATCCTTTGCTTATTATCTTAAACTGATATTTAAATATCATTTTAAACAGAGAGTGATATAATTTGAGCGTTTACATGTGCTGGGTTCTTCAGTCACAAACAATAGAGAAAAATTACAGTATTTTACCTTCTTTTTATAGAAAAGTCATGTAGTTTGCCTTATGATATGGAGGCCAGAACCTTGATGACAGGATCCAGAATATCCTAAAATATTATTATTATATTAATGTAGCTTGAGATAGTATTCTTTGTCTTTAAGTGTGTTTATGGGAATATATATAACTAGAATGACTCCTAAATCTCTGGAGTTCAGTGGTTGAGCAATGCTGTACAGTCCCAGTGAAGTATGTCAGATTGTGGTAGTCTGCTGCATCCTCCACTCAAAAACACCCTGCAAGATGAGAAAACGTCCCATTCAAATTGTGTTCAGCACATTTTTTGGGGGGCTGTGTTTGCACCAGTATCATATTTACATAATTACGGTAGTGAGTCAAGTGCTAAAACAACACTGACGGCATGCATACATACCGCCATCAGCAAACGCTGATCATTCTTTTGTTTTTCCTTCTTAATGCTGAAAATCCCAGAGCACCAATCACTACTCTACCGTTACCAAAAAAAAGAAGTATGCATGGCAACCGATGTCTCATTTCATGCCTGCTTGCTCTAAACAATGAGCTCTGTTCTTACACAACCAACTGAGGAGAGTTACGAAGGTATGAGGAAGTGTTTTTATCAGATTTTTGATGACATTGGTTAGCGAGGTCAGCCATGGATGACATGTTCCTCCATCGGTACTTGACATTCTTTCATCCGTGCAACACAAAAGGAGATGTTTTGTCCTGTCCTGGCACTCTTTTCGGTGTAATGCCAGTGGATGGGATGCTGTCAAGTCTTCTGATGCCACATGATAGCTTTGTGTGTGGGAAAATGCTGAAATTTAAATATAATTCCCACTCAAATGTTCAAATATGCCGCCACGTCAGTGACATCAAAGGTATTTGGTTGAACAGTAAAGTCATTTCTGTGGAAAAGAGCAGCCAGTGTTTCACATTCACTGAAGAAAATCAGTCCAACAGGTTTGGAATAACATGAAGGTGAATAAATAATGACTGAATTTGCATCGGTTTTATGTCAATATCATTCATACACTGTAAAAAATGTCTAACCCTCCCAAATCAAAAATTTCAAGTGACCGATAACATCTAAATTTTTCAATTGGCCCAAGTGAAATTCTTGTTGCAATAGTCTGTTAACATTGGCTCAATGAGAAATAATACGTCAGACTAATTGAAAAATTTAGATGTTATCGGTCACTTGAAATTTTTGACTTGGGGATGTAATTTTTTTTTACAGTGTATAGATTTTATTCATATTTCAACTTTTGTTAAAGTCTTTGTTAAAGTTAGTTTAGTACTTCAGCTTCAACTAAGAAAAAAGTTTTTTTATTTTGTTTTGTTTTTTTTATTTTGTTTTGCTTTACTTTTATTTTTTATTTTTTTTGCTTTACTTTGATTTTGTTTTGTTTTGCTTTTCTTTGATTTTTTTTTATTTTTATTTTGTTTTGCTTTACTTTGATTTTGTTTGTTTTTATTTTGTTTTGCTTTACTTTGATTTTTTTTTTGCTTTACTTTGATTTTGTTTTGTTTTGCTTTTCTTTTCTTTTTTTATTTTTTTTATTTTGTTTTGCTTTACTTTGATTTTGTTTTGTTTTGTTTTGCTTTACTTTGATTTTGTTTTTTTGTGTGTTTTTTGCCTTGCTTTGCCTTGCTTTTTTTTATTTAATTTTTTTTGTTTTAGTTATTTTAATACTTCAACTTAAACTAAGAATGAAAAAAAAAAAAAACCTAAGGAGGAAAATGAAAATAAGAAATGTTGCCTTAGATTTGTAAATATTTTATTTCAGTTCAGTTAAATATTACGGAGCCCTTAGGGATATGGTGATTGAAAAATATATATATATATATATTTCAATGCTTTTACGTTCTCTTGCAAATATTTTGCGTCCCGCTAAGAAACGTTACATTCGCTCGCAAAACCTTTTGAGTTTTCTTTGCAAGCAAATGCAAAATTTCTCAGAGGTGCGCAAAACTTTTTCAAGAGAACTAAAGCATTGAAAAATATTTTCCTCCCATCTCATATTTTTTCCATCACCGTGTCCCTTTAGGTGCTCCGTATTATATTTCAACACGATTCAACAAAAGTGTTTCTTATGGTTTTAGTTTAGTTTTAGCTTTGGTTAATGAAAACCCTGATTTGCCTATTGAGTGAACGGTCTTTAAAGGAGGTGCTTTATGGTTGCTGAGGGACTTTACACAACTATTTGTTGTGGTTACATCCTTAAAATTGCATATTAATGTGCAAGCCTGCAAAAACCTCAAGTTACGTCATAAAGGCGAAATGTCCAACTAATCTGCCATTTCTAACAGCGTTTTGATATTAGTTTCATGAGCGTAGATCCTGTGTGTCGTGGTTTGAGTTAAATCCTATTGAATCACAGCTTCAAAGAGTCAGAGAAATGCCTAAACTCTCAATTAACAGACATTTCAGTCACAGCTCTTTGGAAATAAACCGAACTGGAGCTCATTAAAGGTAAATGAGGATGGGCTTCATGTCCTCTGGTTAATAGAGTGTCATTAGATGAGACAATTGCTTAATGAGCACCCAATCAGAGGCTCACACAGCGCTCCCTATTGAAACATTGAGGCCTGAAGGCCCTTTCACATGACTCGCGTCAGGAGTTTAGCACACTTGGCATGAGACATGTGAAAAGACCTCAGTAGAGCAGGAGTCAGTGTTTGTGGTTCTTGTCCATCCCTAGGCGTCGATAATGACCGGCAGTGCCCTGAGTTTGGGGGTGGAGGGGGGAAAGAGCCACTGCGAGACGGTCAGCCAACCTCACCTCAGCCCTCTGCGTAAGCCCCCGCTTCTCCTCAACGAGACCAAGAACAAGAGCACGCTCCGCATGTCCGAGAAAACCTGGGAATCACGGAGGATCAAAGAAGAGATCCAGGACATCCTGTCGCCCACACCGTTAGAGCTGCACAAGGTGGACAAACTCCACAACATACTACACTTGAACACACTGTTTAACAGTACTGTGCATTCCCTTTAGAAAAGATGACGAGTTCCACTGAGGAACTGAGGTGCTGGTCAACATGGTTGGTATTAGTAACCGCTGGGAGAATACGAACAGCATTCTCAGATCTTCTCAGAAAATGTCCCTGGGAAAGCACATGGAGATTCATCTGCATCCCCTCGTTGGTTAATATATCGTGTGTGCTTTTTTCTCTGCGGTTTAACAGGAAATTTAGATCTTTTTTCTCCCAAACTCAAATGTGTTTTCACTGTTTTCATTTTAATGCAGTAAGTCATGACCAATCATTTATGATGTAAACACATCTGTCCTATCAGCATATTTGTGGTTTATTTCCAAGGACATATCCTGGGAGTTGCTTTGATTTGATTTGCTTGTGTTTTGCTTGTGTTTTTTTTGCTTTTCTTTACTTAGTCTTCGCTTTTGCTTTGCTTTTGTCTTGCTTTGCTGTGCTTTGCCTTTGTTTTGTGTATTGCTTTACTTTTGCATATGTTTTGCTTTGCTTTGCTGATTGTTTTTAGTTATTTTAGTTTGGCTTTTGTTTTGTTTTGTTTTGTTTTGTTTTGTTTTGTTTTGTTTTGTTTTGTTTTGTTTTGTTTTGTTTTGTTTTGTTTTGGTTTTGTTTTGTTTTGTTATATTCCGGAAATATCCCTGAAAAAAAGAAAAAATATTTTTTATTTTTTTTATTTTATAAAAAAAAAAAAAAAATTTAACCACATTGGGAATTTTTTTTTTTTTTTTTTTTAAGTACACTATAAACCTAACAAACTTATTGAGGTTTATGCTTAAAAATGTACAAGAATTATTATTATTTTTAAATAAATTTTTTTTTATCTAATATTATTTATTTTTTTGTTTGTTTGTAAAAAAATTTACAACTTAAGGATTTTTTTTTTTTTGGTGTACTATTCCTTCTGCTTAAGACATCTTCTGATGAAAATACTCAGAAGAAACTAGCTCGTGGTTAAATTGTCGCAATCATTTTGTGTTTAACAGGTGACGGTGATGAAAGACCCAGAGAGCGATGACTTCGGATTCAGCGTATCAGACGGTTTCTTGGAAAAGGGTGTTTACGTGAACATGATCAGACCTGAGGGTCCAGCGGACCGTGCTGGACTCAAACCGTACGACAGGATCCTTCAGGTGCCTCTTCTCAGATCACCACACTCCCTCTCCCCAGCTATACGATCTGCCCAGCTCGGTTAAATATAAACTCACTCTGAGAGGCATGAGAGTGTCAATAGGCTCTGGGGAGGACAGGTCGAGTTAAAAAGTTATTTCTCTGGATCTTCTGCGTGGCTACACACCACTTGTGGTCCTCTTTCTAATCTCCCACGCTTCACCGACTGTGGAAATGATTCAATCTGTGTTAAGATACTTAACAGCTGTGGTGTTAACCATAGCAAAAAATAAAAATAAAAAAAACAGCGAGGGTTGAAAAATGCTCTGGTTGAGTTGGAGGTGCTTGCTTTATGGTGTCTGGTTTTATTTGGCATCCCATTATCAAGTATGATAACACACATTTTCAGAATAAACCCTTGTTCAGATAAACAAAAAGTATTTTAGAGACTCTGCTAACATGTGCCGCGGTCGCATTATTGATTTAATTGATTAAATTCGCTTAAGTCCCGTTCATACCATGGACGATATCGATAACAATAAAGATATAGATCTAAAAATCTTTCTAATGCAAAAGAATTGGTCCAAACCACACCTAAACAATATTGTTGGAACCACTTTAAAAATATTGTTTTCCAACTGATGAACGATAAAAACGTTGACAGCCAATCAGAATCCTGCTTTAAAGAGCTTGAGCATTTAAAGCGGCAGACGACAAATAATAATCAGAACAATATCATCTACTGGTATTAGTTATTGTTATCGTTCCTGGTGTGAACGGGCCTTTACGTGGAATTTTAGGACGTTTACTGACATGTCTAAATGTTTCTCCGCCAGGTGAACCACGTGCGGACACGAGATTTCGACTGTTGCTTGGCTGTTCCCCTCATCACAGAGGCCGGAGACAAACTGGAGCTGGTGATCAGCCGAAACCCGTTAGCACAGCCGGGGGTCGCCCAGCCCCACGACTGCCATCCCCACTTCAACCCTGTAGGCCATTCCCGCGAGCACCAGACCAGCACGCTGGACCTGTGACCAGCGGGTAACTCGGACTAAGACCGCACCGGACCTTTTCGATGTAACGGACTATCACAAGGAGCCATGATCCACTGGGTTCATTACAAAACTCGACTGAACTGAAATATCCAGATCGTGGAAACAGTACAACAAAAAGATTTGAGCCAGTTTTCCTTACAACACTCGAAAGGATCTGAGCCAGTTTTCAAAAACAGAAAAGTAAACAATTGTTTGTTTGTTTTTTTGGGGACTACTACAATGCATACAACACATGGACTTCACCCATCAAATCAAACATTTATTTTGTTTGATCTTTTTGTTTTGTTTCTTTCCTTTTCATTTTTGTTTTGTGTTTTGTTTTCGCTAATTTTGTTTGGCTTTATTTTATTTATTTATTTTCTTCAGATAAAAAAAAAACATACTGTGTCCAAATGTTTACAAAACAGGAAGATGATTCTGCTTTTGAAGTAGATCGCTATTAGACGGAAGCATTTTTTTTTTTTTTGGTGTCTTACATTTCCATTTTCAGTAGCAAGTGTTTTTACTTACACAACAAAACTGCAAATGAAGCTTTATCTGTGTTTCAGTCCCGGCCGAGTCACTGCAGGAACACCTTCAGGCACACATTGTCCTTTCTCACAAACACACGTTGCTACTATAAACAGACAAAAACACCACCATTCTTTGTCCCTTACACGCATAAACAGTATGGACTCCCAACAAACAAACTTAATTTAGTCTTTGTGTCAGACACAAACACTTCAGGCCATGAGTGCCACAACAACAATGCACAAGGTGACTGCCTGCTGCTCTGAAAAGAAAGTCGCTGTTTGATATTACCAACAAAGACTTCACAGCCTATCGTGTCAACATCACGTTTCTTATTTTTCAGGAGTTTAAGACATTTAGGTAACACTTTATTTTACAGTGTCCTTGTTACACGTTACATACTGTAGTAATAACTATAAATTATGCATAATTACATGCAACTAACCTTATCCACACCCTATAGTAAGTAGTGAATTATCATTACACAATAATTAAATGTAATAATTACACTGTAAATTCGAACACCATAAAATAGTGTAACCGGCATTTTCCATGAATAGGGTGCGCTTTAGTGTCACATTTTATTGTTTTTTTATGTAATAGAGACACAAACTCCCATTTTTTTTATCCTAAGGTCAATTAGATATGTTAGATAAACTATTATAAAACATAAAATAGCACATTTTAAACGTACAAAATGTGTTTATTTCTCATTTAAAATACTTATTTTGGCTGGTCTTGAGCTCTTTGATTAAATCCAACAATTATAATCATGTCATGGTATTGACACAATCTGTTTAAATGTTTTAACTTCATTTAATTGTAGTCAAAATATTTTTTAAATGAACAATTTTTATCTACCAGAAATGGTATTTAGCTTTTTTCCCTATATTTTGTGTGCAACCCAGTTACTGTATGAATTTCCTCATTACAATTTTTTTTTTTTAAACACTAGAAAGCAACATTATTTGGACACTTTCAACATGAGTAACTAATATAACTCAAGTTTTCCAAATTTTTACATTAATGTTAGTGTTGACTGCATTGCTCAAGCTTAAACCGTTCAACTCTGTTATTGTAAGAAAATACGGTTATAAGTCATTTCAAACCAGCATTTCATCCCAAACTTACTAGCCTCTTCCAAGTGATGGCTTAATTTTGGCAAAATTTAAAAAACAGGGTTGAACCATTTTCTAAGCATTTTATATGGGGTCCAAAATTAAGACATAATTTTAGTTTGACTTACTGAAATCTACATTTCTGTAGGACCTATTTTGTACCCTATTTGTGTGAAGTGCATTTGCTCGAGACGCTTCCCTGAGAAACAAGAAGCTGTGATAATGACATGCAAACACATTTTAGTAAGCAGCACGTACAGTACATCCATTACCCACATCCTAAAACGGCCACGTGTACTCTCTCATGCAGCAATAAAACCAAGGTCTGACATGCCCTGATTTCTTTGACATGTCATTGACTTCTTGAAAAGCTTATCGTGGTAAGTGCTGTTACCCCCCTACCTTCTCTCTCCACATACCTCTCTTTATATTCTAACCCCAAACCGCTGCCACAATGTAGCATTCACTCCAGTCCCCGCAAACATCCAGGACTCAAGGGCACGTACTTTCACGGTAGATTGTCACCAAACTGCCATTTGCCACCACTTGCCAAATATCACACATGTTTCCACCACGGGCTATTTCGGACACATTGGTCTTGGAGCGTTTGTAAAGCCGGCACATCGTTAACTCATGTTCCTCGCTCGTGGGCCACTAAGCTTTTACAAAGGTCACGTCTCTGTGGACATGCGGCCCCGCAGTCTATTGACCTCCACTAAACATTTATCTAGTGTTTCAAAATCCGAGATTTATGGTCACAGTGGGCTGTGGTGGAATATATCTTGACATCTGAAGGGGAAATAAGGATGTGTAGTTTCGTCCGTCATAACGTGTGTTGGACTGTGGAATATTCCACTGCTATGTGAACCGTTTAAACCCCACAAAACAATTAGCAGAATTCTTTTGCCAGAAAGAATTTGACAGGTTAAAGAGTTTGACGCAAACTTGTTTGAGGGTGTGTCTCTGATCCCTTTTTGTGTTTGTCTTGTAGATTTGTTGAATCGAGATATATGGGATGTGATGTTTCAAAGAAAACCGCTGTCAGGATGTTTCTTGGCTAGGTTTGGGAATCGAGAACCGGTTTTACTTCAGAACTGGTTCCATTGTTTTTGTTTGTTTTATTGCAGATGCAGAGGGAACACTCTGGAATACAAATACTCTGGAAAACAAACCATGTCTTTAATTGGAATCAGAACTGAAAGTGTTATGATTCCAATATATGTCGTTGGGACAGAAGCAAAACAGTATTTTTTATCCTAGATGAAGAAAGTTATAGTTTTTATAATCTTAAGGAACAGTTCATCCAAAAGTATGTCATTATTTACTTGTCTCAACGCAAAGCTTTTTGGAACTTGACAGACATGAGCCATCGTGAATTGTTGTTGTATGTAAATGAGCGGCATGAACATTATTCAAAAATTCTCCTTTTTTGTTACACAGACTTGGTGTCGAAAAAACAATGGTGAGTAAATAATGGCATAATTTTCATTATGGGGTGAACTACTCTTTAAAACAATAAAAAGTAACCCACATGGAAGCTACTTCATTGAAGATGTATCTTGGTTCATATTATAACCATAAGCAAATATCATTTCAGGAACCAAAATGCAGCTGTATCCTGTCCGGTTTGTCAAAGTCAACAAAATATTTTCTTTTACATTTTAGGACTTCCCTTGTGTGGTTCAAGCAGTTTCCCCACACTTAAAAATCTACTTTTCTGGGGGTTATTTCTCCTTCAGTGTGGTCCTGTCCACACCAAAACACTTATATACTCCGTAATTAATTGTGGATTAGCTGAATTTATTTCCTCACCCTGCAGTCTTTACAACCATGTTGGAAAGCACAAGCAAAATCTATTTGCAGTAAAGTAGAAAGCACTCATTGTTCTACAAGACTTTGTTGAACAATCAGAGTCTCTGTTCAGGCCCGTCGCATTAGGAGTCTACCCAAGGCTCGCTCCTAGGCCCCTTTAAGTTTTGGGTTTTTTTCTCCCTACTACCTTCCTGCCGGTTGCGTAACTCTACCAACTGCCTCCAAAAGCTGACTGCAAAAAATAAGACCTTTATTTATTTGAAATTTCCTATTTGACATCTACTTTGCGGTAGACCACATTTTGTCTGCAGGTCGCTGCAATGCGGGCCAACGCCAGCAAGCAAAGTCTCAAAGAAGGGCCTGTTTTCATTTCAGAGACATTTAACCATGATAGTGTACGTATTTTAACATGTACGCACTATTCCAGGAGGAAAGACAATTGGGTTCCTTTTATATGTAAACAAGGAGGGAAGGTTGTCCCACCACAGCTCCAAAAAATAGAAAAAATATGTATTTCATGTTCTCACCACAGGTGATGTTTCAAGTCAAGTGGCTCTTCATCATTCCTTTTATATGTGCAATATTGAGACCAGAGAAAGGTTTTTAAAAGATTTTACATAAGCTTTATAAAGCTCCAAATGTGTTCATCCCTATGCATTTTGAATTCCTGATGTATGCATTGATATTAATGTGTATTTTTGAATGTGTAATATGAAAGTTCTATTCTCTGTACAGTATTTTTATATGAACTCTAAACATTGCTGTTTCCACAGCGTATTTGAAGCACAATGGCGAAAGAGAACTGATAATCAAGTCTATTCTGGTTTGGCTAGACTGGTTTGGTGTTGAGACCCATTCCTTATCGATACGGGAATGTGCTAATGATATCCTTTTCTAAAAACAACTGAATAAAAGAGGTAAAATGCACCACTGTGAGTCAAATTCAATGTGTTTGATCACTGTAAATGTTTTAAAAACCAATAGTTTTTATTCAGTATGTGCATAAATTCACCATTTCATTCAAATTCACACAAATTTTATCACAATTATAACATTGAAGTCAGGGAGAGGTTAAAGTTTCGGTTTTATAAGGTTTTGTAAGGTTTCAAATTTCCCACTTTATTATACTCTGTCAGATATTTATGAATACATTTATAAAAATCAGAAAACATCAGTCGGCCTTGATCCTGAAGGTCCACTTTCCATATTGAATCTGCTATTAGATTATATTAGTATATAGTTTTATTATTATAATGATATTATGAATATGTAACATTTTAAGATTTAATATTAATACATTAATATTATATACAGTATATATACAGTGTAAAGAAAAGTTGCAGCCTTAAATTTTTAAGTATAATCAACTTGGATGTTTAAGTAATTGCAACTTAAATTATAATAAACGGACTTAAAATGGGTTGAATCTTATATAAAAAAGTTAAAATTGCTTAACTTTGATTATTTTGAGTTGAAAATTGAATTTTGATGAGTTAAAGCAGTGTAAAAACATATATTGTTGTAACTTATTGTATAATATTGTTTCATATCATCATTTTTTTAAGTATATATTACAACATTTTCCTGCTTTGCAATTCACTGCAAACTGTTAAACCTTTGTTACAAAAAAAAAATACACTGTACAGATTTATCTCAGAAGACAGCAGTGAAGTAGCAATGACCAGGGACATCTAATGAGATCACAAGCTGCTTCCAGGGGCTCTGAAATGAGTGAATGTTTGAAGGACTTTCGACAGGAACACCTGTCACAAAACTGGAGGTGTGAGACTTTTACACTGATGTCAGCTGTAACATGTCCAAATAGAGCAGAGGTAAGCCTGGTAAATATGCACTGTGCTCTCTCTCCCATAGGACCTGGTTTAAACCCACAGTCTCTGCGGGAGATTTGCTGGTGACGTTTTTCCTACTGGTGAGTTTGTCAAGTAGCCAGACCTTTGGAAATGCTGTTCTGTTTTATCCTCTTACCTCTCGAAACGCACTTTTCAACACCTGGGAAATGGACAGGGCTATTTCTGAAAGGGAATTGTGGGTGTTGAGCTGCACAACACATGCACACGGGATCAATTTTGGTGAATTATACAACCAGTTTCAGTGGTCTAAAGGTAATTGTTGTGGCACTTATCGTGTTGCATAACCAAAATGGCTTTTCTGTGCCCCTTTAGCCATGTCAAATGTATTTTTGTGATGCGTTAATGTGTACATTTATGAGAAAATGTTGATGTTCCCGATCGTGAACCGAACAGAGCGCACTGGAGCAGCTGTTGCCATGGTAACGTCCTCATCCAACAGGACTAGTTCACGAGCTTTTCTTTGGTGTGAGGTAAAATGATGATTTCTGACTTTTGAATTAACTTTAATGGTTAGTGAAATGTCTGTTTGACTGTGATCTACATTTGATATTTTTTGATATTGTCAGAAATAGAGATGTTTGTTTACATAATAAATAAAGATAGATAGATAGATAGATAGATAGATAGATAGATAGATAGATAGATAGATAGATAGATAGATAGATTCCTCTAAGACCAAACAGTGCCATAACGATTCATCATTCCTTCCATTCACTAGCAGTATTTCCATGTGCTTAGTTTATTTTTGTTTGTAGGTCATGGTAAGCAGCCAAAAGTTCAATATTTACCGTGGTGAAAGATGCTGAGGTCAGTGGGGGAAAACACTCGAAATTGGGCCAAACAAACATTACCTCCTTTTATATAACCAAATACAATCAAACTTTAAAGAAATACTACTTTACTTAGTAGAAAATGTGAGTGGTGTTTGCTAGATGGTTGCTAAGGCGTTGCTAGGCGTGCGGTTGCTTACTGACCCAAATCAAAAGTCCCCCTCCCCAACTTTCAGCATGATTATCACTAACATAAGAATCACAAATCAACAAAATCACTGTTTTTAAAAGATAAATGTTTATTAAGAGATAAAAACTTTTTTTTTTTTTTTTATTGACTTTTTTTCTCTTTTTTTTGGGTACTGTAAAATCGTTTGTTGATATACACTTGCTTTTTTTTTTTTACTTACAGATATCCTCAAAAATAAAAAAATAAAACATTTCTAGTCATTACTTTTATATAAACACGGCCCCCTTTAGCTCCTCTTCAAAAATGGAAGGGTTCAAAGAGACGTGCAACAGTGGGAAATCAGTCTCCGTCTTTTAAAACACACCCTGAGACTGCAAATTAAAATCTCTGTATTGCTAAAGAAATTGTGCCTCTTTCAACATTTACATTGTAATTCGCAGTTAATAAAAGTATCCCAAAGGTACCAAGGTAGAAGCTGTTGAGATCAATTGAGCCTCTCCCTTTGCGATTGGCTACAGTTTTGTTTAACTTGGCCAAGTCCCAAAAAAATAATATTAAAATCCAATAAATTTAATCCATAACATTGGCATAAACCTTAGATTTCAGCTTTACTTTCTAATAAAATAAAATAAAAAGTATAAATTGTCACAGTAAGTAGATCTGCATTGAGTTTTTGGTGTTATTTCAGCATGCCGTGTGTACGGCAGCTTAAATTGGCCCCTGTTCATTGTTTCTGACATATTACAACCGCTCATAAATCATACGTAATTCCACACTTTCCAAGTACCAACTTTTTTTGAAAGACAATGCATATCGTTCTACAAAGTATTGCACATTACAGTTCGCAGCAAGCTTTTTCTTCTTCGTCGATCGATTAATAGTTGTGGATGAGATCTATTGAGAATACAGTGATATTTTTGAATACAAAAAGGCAAAAATGTGATTGGAAATAAAAAGAAACAGATTTGATACAAACGCAAAATATAAATTCTACGTGGTTTTAAAATCTTGCCAGGCAGCTTCACATCCCGACCCCCTCAAAATAAAAAAAAGTGATATGTTGTTGTTGGTTTTTTGTTGCGCAAACTGTCCTTTTTAAAGGTTGCACCATTGTGGAGAATCTAGTGTCCTAGTTGTATAGTGCATTGAAAACAAGCAGGGTCTTCCGACAGCACAATCTCCAGCCTAAACGGTTTGTTGGGACACGCTTAAAGCTACAACTATCCAGGGTCATTATCCCTTTAAAAAAAAAAGAGGACCGTTCACGATGGGCGAGGATGAAAATCGTTGTACACCAATGTTACTTTTTACGAATCATGTTTACGGAGCCCTTAAGTTTTTTTAGAATTTAAAATTCAGTTCGATTTTTAATATGTACAAGATAAAAGTTACAAAAATAGAACGGGCAATGGTTCTACGTTCATGATACTGCTGGTTGCGATCTGTTCTCTGTCTAATAACAGCGACGATAATAGTAATATAATAGTATTATGATACAAATATTAAAAATACAGACAGAAAAATTTGACTTCCTCTGTAGAAAAAAAACAAAAACAAAAACAAAACAAGGACTCCTAGTGCAGATGCGTAGCAATGTAAACCTGGTCCTACGACTATGTCAAAAGTACAAAGAGTATATTTTAATATGTGTATATAGAATCACATATATATATATACTGTATATATATATATATATAATGGAAAAGCAGGTCATTTGAATCCTCTCACAGAGAGCGTTCACATCATAGTTTCTACGATGGTGTGTGTGGGCTTTGTCAAGCCTCCGTTCCAGTTGGGATCCAGGGGCTGCGCCAGCTCGCTGCTCTTGGGCTGGTACTCTGGGGGGCAGGAACTGGCCCCGCCCCTCACGGGGGCCGCCACGGCTTTGATCCTCTGGGGGGACACGGAAAGGGACGTTATTGGGCTGTGTTCGCGGACGGGAAATCTGCGGTTTGTCGTCGGTGCGAGTGACTCACCTCGATTAGGGGTCCATCGGATTGAATGATTTTGATCACAACCACCATAGGTATGCAGATCATGGACGCCAGGGCGAGGGTCCAGCCGACTCCGATGGACCAATCCGGGTACTCGTAGACTTTGTTGTATCTCAGGGGCGTATACTTGACCAATGAGAAGATAAAGCATCCCTGCAGAAGGAGAGAAAGCAGGGGGTCACCACATCACACTCAATATGACAGTACAAGGAATCTCATGACAATTGTCTAGATCATATTGGAATTCAAAACTAATAACAATATTATTATTATTATTAATAATAACGAAGATTAAATTTATTTAAATAGCATTATTACAATTATTTTAATTTAGTTTACAATTTAATACATAATTTTCTATTTATTTATTAATATTATAAACAGTTTATAATTAAATACAATTATTATTAACATTATTTTATTTGAAAATTAAATAGCAAAAGTATGTATTAACTTAAAAATAATTATAATAAACAATGCTATTTAAATTAAATACTTTTTTTTATTTAGTTAATAATTTAATCAATACACACTTTGTTTATAATATTTTTATGTATTAAATAAATAGCAGTTTATTATTATTATTAAATACAATTATTATGGACATTTTATTTGCTATTTAATACTACTACTACTACTACTACTACTAATAATAATAAATGTAAAATGACAAATAAAATTTGTGTATTATCATTTTAATTCAGTTTCAGTTAATTCAATAATACTTGCCATTTATTTATACATAATAATAAAATAATATTACTATAGTTATTTATTTGCTATGTATTAATATTAATCAATTTATAATTGATTAAATAACATAAATAGCATTGTTTATCATTTAATCAATAATACATAACTTTTATGGCTATTTTGCTATTTATTGGTTTAATAATGATTGATGATTATATAAAAAAACATTAGTAGATTTATTTAGTTATTTAATAATCATCTTTAATACAATTTAATAATAATAAATAATTTATTAAATAAACTTTATCATTATTTAGCATTTATAATGCACACTTGTACTGTTTATTTAATAACAATGCTTGATAGTAACAAATAACATTTTAGTTATTTAATATAATTTTATATAATTAATAATAGGTCCTAAAATATGTACAAATATTTTTTGGGTTTTGAGGTGAATTACGATCTATGTTTTTCTTTGTGAGATTCATTCTTAAAGATGTAAAATGATAGAAAAGTCAAATTAATTATATTTATTAGCAATTTAATTATATAATTTCGATCATGCAAGAGTCCACCAAGTTTCCAAAATGACTAAGCGGGGTTACTCCACGTCAAAAGAGCCATCTAATTTAAGAATGAATCTCGAATGTCTTTAAAAGCTTTATGATTGTACATAAGGAAGGGATTTCTTGTTTTTCCTTATAGTCCTATAATGTTAAATGCTAAAAACAACATTCATGATCTCATGGAAACTAATCCTGCACTCGTCCTCAGCTCCTACATTCATTCTGTTGGCCAGGCAGATGGTCACCCCATCTGGAGCTCTGTTACAGTGAGATGCGAGCCGGATTTTTGCAGCAAATCCAAAGCGGAAAAGCGGTATTTGCATGTGTAGCCGTAGGTGGGGGAGGGTGGAAAAGCACACAATCTCCAATTGAACTGTGTAAAATACTCTTTCATAGGTTCTTTCAACACATCATTTTAGGAAACGTACAGTGTAGTGGGCCTAAGAAGATCTGTGGGTGTGCATTTCTCACGGTCATCTATAAATATGCTATAAATCTACCAAGTTAGCCTGTTTTAAGGACTTTTTTCTCTGTAAAGAACTTACCACACACAGAAAAGGTGTAATTACAGTCCAACTCCACTTCATCCAGGGATTTGGCCTGTAACCAATCATCTCTTCAATCGCATCATAGAAATTATCAGCGCCTTTTGAAGAGAAGGAGTGCGTTCAGGTATGAAATTCAAAACACATGATCCTACAGTGCACATAGACTGGAACCAAGTTACTGAATTGTTTAGGATGGGGATTACATTAGTAGCTTATCAATTGTCTTGTTTGGGCTTGGCTGGGAAAAAACGATAAAAAAAAAACTTTATTGCAATTTGTGCAAACAGTGCAGTAAGTTATCAGGAAAATCCTGCATTGTAAACAATACCAGTATTTTAACCGAAATACAGGCAATGCAGGGCTTAATCCACCTTAGCAGTGGCTCTGTTATCAAGGGAAGTTGGCATGTACTGACATATTACAGATTTAGTTACTCAGCAGAAAAAGTTGCATTTTTTTTCTTACAATAACTTTGATAACAGGGTTGAATGGCTTAAAGAATGAAGACAACATTCAATTCTTAAAAAAGAAAGCGGCATAAGATCAAATTGTAGAAATGTTATAAATGAGTTTTAGTTCTTTAGTATAACATTTTTAAAGATAGTTATTTGTAATGAGGGAAAATCGTGGCGTAACAGGGTTGCAGATTTAGCCTAAATGTATCTGTTACTCAGCAGTGGCGAGCTAGTTAGTGGGTCAAATGTTGATTTGCAGTTATATATAAACTTTTTTTCTAATAAAAAAAAGGATATATAATTGTCTGATCTTTATTTTCTTACAATAACTTTGGTAACAGGGTTGAATGGCTTAAAGAATGAAGTCAACATTCAATCCCTTAAAAAAAAAAAATGAGAAAGCGGCATGAGATCAAATGTAGAAATGTTACAAATGAGTTTTACTTCTTTTAATATAACAATTTTAAAGATAGTTATTTGTAATGAGGGAAAATCGTGACGTAACAGGGTTGCAGATTTAGCCTAAATGTATCTGTTACTCAGCAGTGGCGAGCTAGTTAGGGGGTCAAATGTTGATTTGCAGTTATATATAAACTATTTTTTCTAATAAAAAAAAGGATATATAATTGTTTGATCTTTATTTTCTTACAATAACTTTGGTAACAGGGTTGAATGGCTTAAAGACTGAAGTCAACATTCAATTTGTTTAAAAACTGAGAAAGCGGCATAAGATCATGATGTAGAAAGGGTCCGAATGGCTTTTACTACTTTGGTATAACAATTTTTAAAGATTATTTGTAATAGGGAGAAAATCATGCAGTAACAGGGTTGCAGATTTATCTCAAATTACTCTGTTACTCCGCAGGAGCAAGCTAGTTAGAGGTCAAATGTTGATTTGTAGTTATTGACAAACTCGTATTTCCAATTAATAAAAAGTATATTTGTTTGATATTTGTTTTTCTTACAATAACAAGGTTGAATGGCTGAGTTTATCAAATGAATTTGTGGAAACTCTGAGAAAGTGGCATGAGATCATGCTGTAGATGACTTGTACTTCTTAGGGATCACAATCGTGAAGTAACAGGATTGAACACAAAATGTGGGATAGAACCAAACCTTGCGTTTTTAAATGACCGTAACAGGATTTATTGTTTTAAAGTAATGGCACGCTAATTTGTACCCCAATCATGGGAAGTGCCGGCTATAGTTCCCCATTATGACTTACAGTTTCTGTTTACTTCTTGTACTCACCATAAACCCAGGCTACAGCAATACATTCAAAGAATGCAACCCATAAAAGGCACACGCCACTGGCTGCATAGTAGTCAAAGAGTTGAAACACATACATGCCACCCTGAAAAAGAGACAAAAAACTATTGAAAAAAAAAAAGTGAGTAGGCTCTAATACATGCTGTAATTGCAGAGCTGACATAATAGAGGACTGTTATGACCAGCGGTTGGCTAAACACTTGACTCATTTTCTTTTGGTAACAAAGACATTTGTTACACAATGCATTCAGGGGTGACATAAGACATTATGTCATGGAAAAAAAATGGGACACTGTGTGGCTCAAGCCACAGAATAGCATTCCCAGTTCGCTGTTCTGGGGGATTAGCAATCAGGGGCCGATATTTAAAGGGGGCCAGAGGAATTTTAGATGCGCATTGTCAGACCAGACCGGATCTCCTAGTATAGCAGTGAGACTCCTCTATGGAATTCTCACTGCTCAAAGCAGGTCAGGACGTCCATAAAAAGACATGGAAGTGGGAGCGATAAGGCACTGCTGGGAGATGAAACTGATTTCACCAAGTACAGCATGTTCCTGGATCAACATCACCTGGAACAACATTCCAATCAACCAATCAGATTTGAGGGACAAGTTTACAGTTTGTCAAGTTTAGGCTTATAGCCAGGGTTAGGTGCTTCTATAACAGTGTTATTCACCTACCATTTCCCTCTGAGTTTAGGGATAAGTTATGGGTAGGTTAGGGATTAAGTTTTCAGACATTAATGTTGTTGAAGGATCAACAAAACATGTCTTAGTTGGCAAAATCACGGTGATCCTGCTGGGTGTGGAAGACTCTTCCTTATGGGAGAGAGCTTAGGCTGTATATCTGGCATGAGTGTGGCGTTCATCCTGATTACAGGAACTGAGGGTTTGGTTGAGGGCCACATACTATCGAATGACAATGTCACTAAAATCCTAAAAGGAAAACACATGGTGCCTGACCATTCAACTTAGCTGCATTTGATACGCTCTTTATTTAGCCAAGAGAAACCAGCTGGTCCAATATGTTGGCAAAGTGGTAAATACCAGAATTAGTATGGATTTGGAAGGGAAATGCGCCATTAAAAGAGTGTAAGAAAAGATTGTTCGACTGTTGCACTTACCTCGGTGACCATGGTAAGTCCCAACAGGTAGCTCAAAAAACAGACTATAGCTATGAAGATTTCACGCCGATAACCCTTCCGTAGGAAGGATGGATACAGATCCACTAGGGATGTGATCTGCCCTTCCACTTCGACAAACTGAGAAAAGAAAAGAAGCACTGTTAGCACGAACAGACTTGCTGTTTGCAGACTCAAGCTGAAAAAGCAACGATTTCATATTTTGATGATTTACCAAGTGAAAATGAAGCCATGGAAAAATTGTGCCATGTTTTGTAATCATAAACCTACTCCTTTAGTTCTCGACTATTATCGTTGATGGTAGTGCACTTCTTAAATTAAACAAATATAATTTTAGAAGATGCACATAAAATAAAACTGCTCTCTCTCAGTATCATGATTTTGCTAGGCTAGTCTAAAAGGCTATTTGCTGTTTTAGAATAATGTAATATCCAACCCCATCTGATAGTTCAGCTTCAGTTTAAATGGTCTATAACGTTGTGACTTACTGTAGTGAAAGGCATCTATTACTTCAAAGTAGTGCTGTACTGTAGAAACCACTTTCATGTTATCAGGCACAGCTGCATGGATATTATTTTCGATAAGCTTACTTAATGTAACAGCCCAAGCGCCACACCCTGGTTTGTGGACTCACAGGATGTGGATGGACACTGATTTAGCAGAGTGTTTAATTTCACCGGGACCGAGAAATATGATAGTACAGGACTCTAATTGCTGTATGGCCAATAATCTGCCAACAAAGTTTTTCTTTTTTTCTTTTTTCCTGTTTGTTACCAGGTTTTCTTGGGCAGGGGCACAGCCGGTGAGGGGGACAAAAAAAAATCAAGTGTAATACCAGTTTATTCTGACCTTTGTCTAATTGAGAGGTTTTGTTTTAGACTTTACATAAGAGTGTTTAGGGCTCCATAATGCTCACAATCGCCTCATTTTGTATAAGAATAAAACGTTAGTTCATGCATAGACTTTCTTGTCTCTTTGAATTTATATCGGGATGAATTTACGTTTTCTTGGAAGTGCGGGGGACAAAATGTTCACAGCGTCTGGCTGTCATCACCACCACCCTGTAAACTAGTGGTACTCAAGCTGTTTAGCATACCATTTTATTCATTTGACACTCACCTGACTGTCGAGGCCCAACAGCAGAAGCATGATGAAGAAAAGAATGGCCCAAAACGTAGGCAGTGGCATCATAGACACAGCTTTAGGGTAAGCAATGAAGGCCAAGCCAGGACCTATTGGGAAGAGAACAGAGGGAGGTGGGGAAGTGGAGAGAGCACAATTAGCAAGGCTAGCAATTTGCACACTTTGATCTATGCCTTCGCGGTGCGTTTCGTTGTCGGCACAGACCAAAAGGAGACATGAAAGAAAAAAGGAGCGAGTATCTAAAAGGACAAAGCGATCAAGCCAGGCAAAATTACTGCCATTGGTTCGTTGCAAGTCCAATGACTGTTTCATTGCGTCTTCTGGCAAAATTAGCATCTGGATGTTAACTTCGGCTGCTTCCAAATCTAGAAAAGGTTTAATCAACGGCGTGATATTTCCCCTGGATAACACTACAGGTTACATATTCAACACTACATAGAACAACTTCAGAGAGTCGAGGCAAAATACAAACTAGGGATGTGCCCAAAGCGAATTTCGAATCAGGAAAGGCCCGGAAAATGAATAACGCCTTCTAGGGAGCCCATAAACGGACATGGTTAGGCTTGCCGCGGTAGTCAGTTACATTACAGTACATCAGAATTTACTTATCACGTGACGATAGTATGGAGAGATGACTGACAGGAAAATGGTAAAGGATTTGGTGCGCAACAGATCCTGACAAATATGTTGTAAAAATCTGTATCGGCGCTCCCTATAAACAAAAGTATGCATGGCCGCGAGTAAAAAGCAAGCATGCATTCAAAAGATAAGATATATAAAATATAATTTCCCAACTATATAATTGCGAGACAATGCAAAAGCATTGAAATATATTGTTTCCTTTCATCTCATATTTTTCCTTCACCATGTCCCTTTAGAGGCTCCGTAGAATCCATTATCTCCTTTCCAAAATAAGAATTCAACTTCGGGCACATCCCCAATACAAACACCTCCACTTGCTAACATTACTGCAACATCAAATGTAGGATTCAATCCATTCAACAGAGGTTAAATACAAGAACAAGCACAACGCATACAATAAAAACCAAAGAACAAATTAAAACAATGGATCCAAGTAACATAGCATCAATGTCAAAGTACACTTTCTGCAGAGTCAGGTTGATGCTTCCGAGACTGACCTCCCCAAAATTGACTTCTCTTTTGCAAAAAGCTCCTTTTAGCTTCTTGGCATTTGTAATGTTTAGAAATGTATCCAACCAAATCATCCTGAAAGACTCCCTGAAAAGGATCCAGTGGCTTCGTTCAACCGTAATTGTGCTGATATGCACGGAAGTTCAAGTAAAGTTTAGGTTTGTATGTCTTATAAACAAAGTGATAAAGATGTATGTTTTGTGCACCTCGCTTGGGCCAGACATACTTAGACCAATGTCTCCACAGAGGAGGGCCAAAGCAGGAAAAGTGAAGATTAGACATTTGGAAAACCTTGAGCTTGAAAGCAATCTATACGTCAACTGATCTCTCTCACCATGAGACTTGCTGCATCTTAATACAGCATGAATAATGCAGAACAATTATGACAAATGCACTAGATGGCCAAAAGTATGTAGAAACCAGAACATCTCACCCATATGCACTTGTTGAACATTTACTTTCAATACCATGAGCATTAATAATAAGCTTCCACTCTTCTAGAAAGGCATTCCAGTAGATGTTTGCACAGAGATTTGCTCCCATTCATCAGTGAGGTCAGGCACTGATGATGGGTGATGAGGTCTGGCTCACAGTCGAGGTTCCAGTACATCCAAAAGGTACTCGATGAGGTTCAGGTATGGGCTTTGTGCATGGCAGTCAAGTCCTTCCACACCAGACTCAGTAAACCATTCTTTCTTAACGAGATTGCATGGTTGCATGCTTCATTTTAGGCACCTGATGGTAAGTTAAGGGTGTAGCTGAAATAGCCAAACCCATTAATTAGACGAAAGTGTAAACATACTTTTGGCCATGTAGTGTAGTGTATCCAGGCCCCAGGGTAGAAAAAGGAACCAATAGGAACCGACTTGAATTAAACTGCGTAAAGAGTTCTTTAGGACTTAAACCCAAACTCTCCAAAAAGCCTGTTGTAAATTGCCTTTATCCTGAACTTGGCACAAGATGCTTCTTGATTAGGGTCACCTGTGGAAACCAACTGAACAGCGATCAATGCTAAATCAATGCTTTTTCACGCAACTGTTGATTCTTCACCATTAGTGGAATAGGGCTTTATGTTCCCAGTGGCTCCAAGAACGTTCTCCATTCAGTTCTACAGTCGATTCCAAGCGAATTCCAGTTCCCACCGAGAGAACGTATTAATTCATATTTGTTTTTTTGTCTGCTGATTGACGGTGAAGGTTCCGAATGTTATACTTTCTTTTTAGTCCTAGGTCCTGGAACTAGTTTTATTGGCTCCGAATCGCTTATTGTCGCCGATTTTTCACTACAGGGTTGACCAAACTTTTTCATGTTGTTATTTGCAGCAGCAGTGCCCACCATCACTGCTACTTGACCCTCGTACCTGACTCTGCCACATCGGCTATGTCCACCCCTTGCTCTTGTGCCATGAAGCCCAGGACGGAAAATATTGCGAAGCCAGACACAAAACTGGTAGCGCTGTTCAGGCCTCCCAGCAGCAAACAGTCCCTATGTCACACATATGTCATGGAGTTTGTTAATTAACACAAAGGTACCCTACGTTCCCACTTTGCCCGTTCCCTGGACTAAGCCTCCCTCCCGCCCCGGGGCATCGAAACCCACCTGTAGCAGTTGTATTTGTACTTGTTGTAGCTTCCCAGTGACGTCATGGCTCCAAGACAGATGGCGTAAGAGAAGAAAATCTGTGTCCCTGCATCGATCCACACCTAGACAGAAGACGCCAAACCATCCGTTGACTGACAACATGAATTGACCAAATTCAAATATTTGCATGCGTTCTGCCTCTCGTAGGTCCTCAAGAACTGTATACACCATCAATAACAAATATAAATTGTTTCAACAACTGCATGTCATGTTTAGATTTGTAGCTTTCTGACTGAGGCAATCAAGAGCTTTATTTATGTCGACTCTTTTGCACATCTTGGGTTTCTCTCTGTAAACTGTACATCCAAAGTTTATTCTGGTTTTAAGTTGCGGATGGTCACTGGAGTACATTCTGTCGGCAAGTGTAAACAGCACTTTTCCTGCTGAATAGTTCATCTTAGAGGGCTGATTTATATTGGTTAATGTTATTTTTTTAGCTGATGGACTAGCATAGCCATGTTGTTCACCTAGATTTTGAAGCTGGTCTACCAACAGTTGGTCTTTCTGTCGAAGCTAGTTGACCAAAGTAGTCTTTTTTGGCCTGATGGGGACCACTGTCCAAAACATATGCTAGGAACCAACTATGATGGTCTTTTCAGCAAGTTTGATGTAGATGTGTTGGAGGCACCTGAGATTGTGTGGAATCAAATTCTGGTGTGTGTGTGTGATATTATAAAGCCTTTTGAGAAGACATGTAAATAGCTATGAGATCTTACCTCTGGGTCTCCAAGGCGAGTCAAATTTGGGTACAGATAAAATTTGATGCCTTCGGCTGCCCCAGGAAGAGTGACACCCCGTACAAGCAGGACAATTAACATGACAAACGGGAATGTTGCCGTGACGTACACAACCTAAGCAGAAAAGTCAAGAACACTGAGGTTAAATTTAATGCTCTAGTTGTATGAAAAACCCACAAGCTTTGTTTGTGATTTAACAATTTAGAAAACTACAGCAGAACTTTTTCACAGGGTCTTTATAAGACCTGTCATACTTTCCAACATTCTAAGATAACACTGTCAAAACAATTTCCAAGGCTAACATGCAATTTACAGCTTAACTTCACTAACAGATAAATATTGGCTTTAGTGGTCAGAGTGGTCATATGCTTTTTGGCCAGAGAGTGAGTACTAGATGGGAGAAAAACAGCGCTTCATTTAATGTTTGGTTTGGCTAGAAATGTTATGTCACACAATGCCGAAGAGTACATCAAAACATTAATATCTGCAATTATATTTAAAATCGCATTGCTCTCAAGCCTAATACCTCATTCACCAAAATGTATTATTTTATACATTTACATTTATTCATTTAGCAGACGCTTTCATCCAAAGCGACTTACAAACGAGAACAATAGAATCAGTTAAACTAACAGTAGGACAACAATATGCAAGTACTATGACCCTTCTCAGTTTAATCTAACGAAGTACATGTTATATGAATAACTGAAAGTAATCTTTCACTTGCCACCTTTAATGAAGCTCAGTCAAATTTACAAAAAACAAAACGGCTTAAAGTGAAAAAGTAAAGGAGTCTATAAAGGCTAGTTCACAATGCCCAATTCCAAAAACCAAATTCCATTGGTTATTTGGTTTTGCTGGATCAATGTTTCCCAACATAGTAAAATCCATCAGCAAACTTGAAATTTTGCAAATAGTTGGGCAGCATGAACCAGCCTTTAATGCGTAAATAAATCTTAAAGTCTTAAAGTAGATAATGCTAGCATTGCGATAGAGCAATCTAATGTGACAGCGTCTTGGCAGAAGTCATGATAAGATTCTCAACTGCATGGTCAAGTCAAGAGAAGGTGTCTGCTGATTGACTTTACAGTCTCGATTAGGAATGAGGTAAGCTATAGTTACCATTGCTGCTAATCACCAGGGAATGACTGCTATGTGTATGTTCACAACACTGACTAAGATAGCACTCATATCTACCAAGCTACTTATAACTGCAATGACACCGTAAAAACTAATATTAGTAGTCCTTAAATTAACTGGCTGAAGTTGAAAAATTAATGTAATGCAACCAAGCTCACCTTCCCAGTGGACTTAACACCTTTCCAGATACAGAAGAAACAGATGACCCACACAGCGAGCAGACACAGAGCCAAGTCCCATTTAATATGACCCACGTCCTCGATACCATCGGAGATGCTGAGGACATTTCGCCTGTGGTGGAAAGAATGTTTGCCAGTGAGACTCTCTGAAGCCCTTAAGGGTGTTTAAGGAGCAAGCATTTAAATAATCAGAGAAGTTATACAACACGCAAAGGACAGATGAGTTCTCTACAGAGGAAGAAGAGTTCAAGAACAACCAGCTCCTGGATGGCGACCTTGCTACATCCTTCCGTTTCCTAAATACCTTGATTAGATGTTTAGGTGTGTTTGATTAGGGTTTGGGCTAAACTCTACAGGATTGTAGCATAGTAGGATACACCTGCCATAGAGCAGTGTTTCTCAACCCTGGTCCTGGAGGACCCCCAACACTGCAAATTTTGGAAGTCTCCTCTGTCTGACACACCCATTTCAGGTCTTGGAGTTTCTTCTAATATGCTTATGAGTTCAATTAGGGGTGTTTGATTAGGGAGACAAATAAAATGTGCAGTGTTGGTGGTCCTCCAGGATCAGGGTTGAGAAAACCTGCCATTGAGTAATAATACCATCACTAGCTTCTGTTAAATCAGGGGAGTCCAATCCTTAGAGGGCATCTAGAGAGCCACCTTCCTGTAGAGTTTATCTTTAACCTGCTCACACCTTTCTGGAAAATTATTGGGCATATTTGTGTTTAATTGGGGTTGGATGTGTGAAGATAGCTCTTCTGTAGGAGCAACTTCGGTCCTGGAGGGCCACTGCCCTGCTTTTAGCTCCATCCCTAATCAAACACACCTGAAAAATATCACGCAAGTCTTCAGAATTGCTTGAAAATTACAGGCAGGTAAGTTTGATTAGGGAAAGAGCAAAGCTTTGCAAGACAAAGTTGCCCATCATTGGTTTAGACCCTTCAGTCTGCTAAAGCATTAACACTTTGTCTACTGCAAGGATATTCATTCCTGCTCCTCAAGACCCACTGTCCAGTCAAACACACCCAAACAAGCTAACCAAAGTCTGTGGGATTACTTTGGGGTAAAAATACAGCCAGTAGGTGTTGGAGCAGGATTGAATCTAAAATCTGCAGTGAATCTCCAGTATCAGGGTTGAATAGCCCTAATCTATGGCATTAAGCAAGTTGCAAGTTTCATGAGATAGATATTTACATTGAGAATGTCACTAAGAAGGGAATGGAGCTCCAAAGTCTCTGGGAATGTTTGAGGACAACTGTACTGATAAAAATACGGAGAGAATCTCCACAACAACTTCTCTGGATTTGGATGGCTTTCAAAGTGCACAACAAATTTGTACTCAATACTTACTCCCAGAACTCAGTGACGGGAGAAGTGAAGTTAGTGGCATTCACAGCTCCCCAGAGTGTCTTGTTCTTGCGGAGAGTATCCTCAATGCAATTTTCTGTGTTCCATTTGTTGTTGCAGCTTGCCCAGGGGAGCTCTGGCTGAAAGCACTGGAACAGGTAGTACAAGCCCCAGGCCAGAATCACAATGTAGTAGATGTTCAGCAGAGAAACGATCACGATGGACGCGTAGCCGATACCTGTACAAAGGCATAAATGGCTAAATTAAGCTGATGGCACACTGGACTGACTCAGCATGTGGTAGTTGTGCAAAATGTTTGCGATTTGTTATTATAACCTTAATGAAAGCAATGAAAGTAGTTTTGCTCCAGTGGAGCGTGAGAACGGCTATATAAGTGACGAACTTCTATGAGACCTTCTTGTATAAACATGGAATAATCTTGTCCAGAGTTGGAGGAAAGTGATGTAAGACATTAGTTCAGAGTCTGAACTGAGTAAATCAATGTTGGCCAGGTTGACTGGAAACCAAAACCGACCAAAGCTGTCACCTCATTCACTGGCAGAGGGATGCGAGTAGTTCGGCAGTTTGCATGTAATGATTGCTCACTGGTAAACTCTGTTTAAATAAGTAATTAATCTATGGTCAGAAGACATTTTTGTGAGATTCAATATGCTCTTTGTTAGAGATATTTTGGTGGAAAGTTTTGCTGGACAGCTCCTCTGACTCTGTCTGGGTTTTGGTGCCTTTTTTTAAGGGTACACTAGTGACTTGTTTGTGGGGCTCGAACCAGCAACCTTCTGATCGTAAGACTTCAGCTTTAGCCACTACACCACACAAGCTGAAGAGTTGTTCAATTGTGCAGGCTACTGTTCATGAGCAGCTGGCCTTCTTAGCCAATAAATTCATTGACAGCTGCTGATGTGTCTCTGTCACTAGCCAGGCTGAAAATGAATCTACAACTGGTCCCCAGAGTAGTAAGAAGACAGGCCGCAATTAACAGACAGACTATTTTAGACTATAACATTTCCTTTAACATGTGGCAATTACATGTTTATCTATGTAGACATAACTTTATTGGTCAATGTTATAGCAAATATAGGTGTCAAATTTCAAAGCATGCGGGTGTTCTTTCAGTTAACATGATCTGCTTTGGTCTACATTAATATCTCCATAGGAATGAATGGATGCAGTCATGCTTCAACGGGAGTCTTTGAGCCAAAAACGATTGCTATTAGTTATGGGAAAAGTATGTGATATGCCTGGATAATGAGCTGTGAGTCAAATGCTCAAATGAATATGATTGTTTATTGGTTACATTTAAATGTAAAAATGTTCAGAGATACATATGCAGATACAATAATTGTGAAATTGTAAGAATTTATCTAGATTTACTAGTCCTAATAAAAAAATAAATAAAAAAAGGAAGGTGAGGAAGATAGGGTTAACGCTAACTGCTATTTTTGTAAACATATTATTTTCTGCTCTGGCATTAGAGATATGTATTTCCTATCAGTCACCCCAGATACAGCTGGTGGTATCTGTGACACACACCCCACTCTGTGTCCTTACCAAGGGGTCAGGGTGGTTGGCATTGCCCCATTTGCCCCTGCTGGTAGAAGCCATAACTTCACCAACTGGCAGCAAAAATGCATTGTTCTCCATTGACAGCCATTAAATATACTACTGAAAGATCTCTTTGATCCTTACCACAAAATATCATTTTTTATGTTTCTTAAGTATTCATTGCTCACTTTTGGTAGAGACATAAACTGCATACAATATTTTTTTAATTTTACTATTAGTTTTATTTGTTCTTTGGTAAAGAAATCAAGAAGCTTCTTGATCAAGAAACTCACCTGTAAATATGGGGCAAAGTTTCTCCCAACAGGTGATTCCACCCTCAGAGGTGAACTGGCCGAGCGCCACCTCCAAGAAGAACACAGGCAGTCCTCCGCCAAACAGGAAAATGAAGTATGGGATGAGAAAAGCACCTAAATGGAAGATTCACCAAGAGAAGATTCACTTAATTCTGTCAATTATTATATCCTATAAACCACTAGTTTAGTGTTTAACTCTTATTCCTCAATGAGTTCAGTCAGTGCAAGTCTAAGTGCGGGTTCCAAATGTTTCTTTATTCTGTGTAACAGAATATAATTTTCATAATATCTGATCTGTTCTTTTTTCATATAACACAAGTGGAAAGTGATGTATACAGTCAAAGTAAACAAAATAACCATTAAACTAGTCCATATGACTTTGAAAACAGACCAAAATTCACTCTCAAATCTCATTTGCACATATATTTAATTGAAAATGCATTGTGATTGATCATGAGACACCCATAAGAAAACCCATGATGTACTGTATAACACGAGAGCTTGAGTTTCTGTATGGCTTCCAAGTTTTTCAAAGCAATAAAGAAGCCAACAGAAGAATCATTTGGGTTTGAAATGACATGATGGTGAGGAAGAAATTGCGTTTTTATTACTGTCACATCAGTGTTCAAAGTCCAAAAGTATCAACAAATTCACTCACCTCCGCCATTCTTGTAGCAGAGGTACGGGAACCGCCAAACGTTCCCTAAACCAACGAAGCCCCCGGCGACTGACAGAAGAAAGTCAAGCTTGCTAGCCCACTTTTCCCTTTGGGGGTGTTTCCCCTCAGCTTCGTCCTCTGGTCTTGTGCCCGGGCTCTTTCCTGGGGAGGGTTTCAGAATGTCTTTGTGGAAGTCCTTTAGACACTGGAGTTTCTCCTTCTGAGCCATGCTAATGGAGAAGAAAACAATGGGTCAAAACTCTTGACCGAACCCCAAAGACCTTAGGTTCAGACATAAAAAAAGATCACGTCGTATTTCGACTGTTCTAAAACATTTATAATTAGGGCAAACATAAATAGTTAATTTAAAACAGCAGCTAAGGCAGACGTGAAAAATGTTCCCACGAGAGGATAAGGTGATGGTTAAGTGATTAAAGTAATGGCGGTTTTGTGTGGTTTGAACACAGGAAATTTTCATGCACAAAACAACTGCAAGCAACTTTTTAGATTGCATCATGATACCAGGCACAATAACCTAATTACGACCAATAGTACACTAAACCTACTTGTAAAACTGATAAGATTAGTTGATTTCTTTGTTGCTAGCAAAGTGTGTCTGTGGTCAACATAAAATTATGCCAAGAGATAATCACATAGCTGACTAGTAGGAAAACACGTCAGCACTTAGCCTAACACCAACTAGTTTACAGTTGGCATGAAATCAAAAGGGTCTTGTTTTGAATGATCGGTGCACTAAAAACCCATTTATACAATATATACAGTCCTTTTGTCCAAGTAAAATCATCTTTTTTTAAATTTAGATATTACTGAAAAAAATAAAAAAAATTGCCCTTTAGAGAGCATTTTTTACAAGCCAATCTGATGGATAAATTACCAGTTTTACTCAAAATATGGCGCGCGCAAGGAACCCACATGCAATTAGGCACATAAATTAAAGCTGATTTAATAAAAACGAGTTAATTTATTCACCGCGGTTTTGCTGCAGAACTGGTAGGCTATGCGTTTATCCTGCCCCTTTAACTAACACAGTGTTTACGCTGTCAAGATTCTATTCAAGGATGGAGTAATTATGTCAGGCTTGGCGTCTTCTGTTTCAAAGCATGCGCCAAACTTGCCATGGAGCCCCTAAGATGAATCCCAGAGAGTCAGATACAAAGTCAGCTCCAACATCCCAAACTCCCTTAACAGCCTGGCAACACTTGAACAAACTATAGCCCTACTGTGAGGCCGGCTCCTTCAACAAACCTGCTTTTTTCCCCCTTCTCTCAAGGAGACTGAAGAAGAGGGGAAAAAATCCATCGTGTGTTTGACAATCAATAAATACAAGTATATCCCCCTTTCCGTTGCTTTACTAAACATACGACTGAATAAACATGCTAACTAGCCTGAAGTGTGGCAGCATGCCAGGACTAACAGTTCAATGACATTTTAATGCCGTTTGGACATCTTAACTTCATTTAAATTGATATTCTGAGGTTTGTTAAGGTCTAGCCTAATGCTTTAAAAGAATGTGGTTATTTTTTTACAACACTAAACCACTGCCATTCAACTGATGCTTATCTGTTATTTTTCAATTTTAGCACACAATCATTCACTTGGCGACACAAGACTATTACACAATTGTTGAAAGTGCCTAAAAAGGTCTAAAAAGCTCAAGAAATTATGATCATCCCATTGAGATAGGTTAAATCTGTGTATTTCAAAGGCTTAGGATCACGCTACAACTCAAACACATTCTGTTACATAACTAGAGTGAAATCCTCCAGACACTTTCCATTTCCACTCAAAACACTGTGGTGACCAACTTTACTGGCCGAGAGTCAAAGCAAGCAAACTACTGGGTTAAAAAACACAAATACAACCTTGTTGAACTGATTCGAATTGCTGTTTCCCGCTATTTTACCCATGAGTGAACACAAATTCAGTTGTAAAAACCTCTCTCGTCTAAAGTTTCTAATATTTGACATGACAAGCACCAACAAAGTCACATCTTTACATTTATTCTTCAAATTTGACCACTTTCTCATTATCCACAAACCCAAACATTCACTCAATTTCATGCACTGCCTTTCACTTACATTTCCTTCATGGCTGAATCCAATTGGTCAATGTTGTTCTCTCAGCAGACACCATACCTCTGACAACACAGCCCAAATCTCTCCGGGGCTCAGTGTAAGCCGAGGTGACACCACGACCCGCCCACAGGCTAAGACAATTAAAAGCAATCAGCAGATTGGTCGCAGCTTCGGAGCAGCGGATAACCCCAGCGACAGCCAGCTCGATGGTAAATTTCCACTCCCCAGAAGCGTCAGAGCTCTACCTGAAACTATTTATCTTTGCATGTGCGGCGTCCACTTGTGGCAACCCGAGCCGCGGACGCGCCAAACAAGAGCATGTGGACGGCAATCCACACCTCTGTCGCGTTTCACTTGAACAGCTGATGGTTTCCCGGCTGTTGTCATGCCTCATGCCATTAATAGCTTTTCCTTTCGAGACAAGTGGCTTAGCTAAACATACTTTGACATGTAGTCAAAGTACTCAAAGTGTAATTATGCACTTTTTGTAAACTGGTTTGAACACAGAGAATACAATCCTGACTGACTGACAAACCAGACTCTGGTCAGTAGCGAAATTCTGGTCAGTATTGAAGCCAACTCAAGGCCCAGTGCATTTGCATAGGGCTAAATGTGGTAAGTAACAAAAGGCTATTGTATGCATTGTTTCCCTCCGCCTTTTTAATTTGGCAGAGCAGCCCTGATAAAGGGACAATGGCGATTTGTGCTCACAAGACCATTTATAAATTTAGGATCTGGCAATTTGTTAAAAAAAAAAAAAAAAATGAACAAAGGATCACCAGCCATTTTTAGCCCTTTTAACACACAATGTTGGAATGCTGTGAAAATTGTGACACATGGCAGCCTTCCTTGGGACACTGACTGCTTGGTCTGTTTGATTCCCAAATAGAAACAATAGACTTGAATCGCGCAGAGCTGGTCTAGAATCCCGAGATTTCTTCAGTGCAAGAAGTAGTTGCTTCACGCCGAAAAGATATAACCTCCAAGAAGCTCCAAATTGGAAGTGATTTGTTCTTCCGCATCTATAGGTCTTGTAGCCTGCGGACATCAAGGATTTGTTGGGGACATCGAATTTGTCATCCAAGCTGAGATGCAGGAACGGGGCAGGAGAGCTTCATAGTCCCGACTATCGAGGGAGACTTCAGGTCTAGAGTCGGCACGAGGCACTTGGCTCATTACGTAACATCCCTATTATAGAACCATGTACATTTCCCTGAGTGCTCTCACATTAAATGCCTTCCTTTCCGCACTCGTTCTACCACATAAACTGAGTCCAGTGCATTAGAAGCAAACTCTTAGCCATTTATGTAAACCTCACAAAGTAGCAATGATGCATGAAACTGAAGTCATGAACACTAAAGTCATTTGTTGACAGCAGAGTTTGAACCACTTGAACTTGTACATGATCTATGACGTGATGCAATTGTGCTCTCATGCACTGCCTAGTCTTAGTGCTGAATCGTGTACATCATGAAGGAGGGCTTGACAATGTGGTCCCACTATGGTCCTGTAAAGCAGAAGTTTTTAATGTGTCTGATTCCTTGCAAGGAGCCTTCCTAAAATATAATGGCCGCAATATATTTTCACATGTAAAGGTCAAATTTTACAGTGTGATATGAAGCCAAATTAAATATTTGTTGTTTATGGTCTCACGTAAAGCTACAGTAAATTATTAAAATATTATTTGGATAATATTTACATTGTATTAGGATGACACTGTATTTATTTTTACCATAACTACCAATTATTACTATAATATCAATGTTGTAATTTTAATAAATGTGATTATTTCATTATTTCTGACATCAAATTTAAAGGTTTAAAAAAATATATTGCAATGTAAGCGATATCTTAAGTTGACAAGATAACTTGACAGTCCTAAAAATATATATATTTTTTTATATATTTTTTTTTTATAATATACTCCCTTGCTGTCCCATTTGACTAAAAGGGTCATATATGATGTTTATGATATATAAATGAGAGAAGATATAAGTAATGGTGTCAACTCTTGGAGATAATAATTCAGAGTTAAGCAATAGTATAAGGGAACAACCTTGTTTAACAGTTAAAGGTTATCCACTGTTGGCTCTTTATTGTTATCACTCTCATGTCTAAGTATAACTAGACCTTGGAGTAACGACATGTATTGACATTGTTACTATGCAAAGAAGGACTTAAGTAGCCTATAATTTATTACCATAACCATTAACGGGCTCAGAATGACTTTTAATTTGTCCTGTATTCAAAACATCATTCAAAACCATAATTTATCCGCAGGAGGTTTATGCCATAACTCAAGTCGATTGGTCAAACTTGTCAGTGTACTGTAGCCAGAACAGATCAGATTCCTGTCATTGGTCTTCAGTTTCCACCAAGAATTTTTACCCTTGTGTATTTACAACTTGCTTGCTCAAGAGGAATATTTGTCGCCTGACCAAAACAACAAGTGGCAAGCCAAAGACAATAAAAAAATCCCAATAAATGCACAGAGAATGAAGCTGGAGTGCATTATAAATGTGTATCTTCCACAATGCGGCACCGAGACGCATATTTATGAAGGGTACGGTGAATGTTGCATTTCAAAAAACAAAAAAAGTGGTGAAATTGATGTTTATAACGGGTCAATGAACTGTGCAGCATTCATAATCTGTGCTGTGATGTCCTTCCTCTTGTGCATTTTGTTGACATGTTGTTGTTGTTGTTGTTGATTTGGGGGGTGTGTGTGTGTGGGGGGGGGGGGAGGGGTGTTTGCAAAGTTCAGTCTGCTCGATGTGAAATTTGCCTCAAAATCTATATTAAAGAGAAACAACCAGTTAAAAAAAAAAAAAAAAAAAAAAACATGCTGAAAGAGTTCAAAGTCTAAAGTGGTCGCCTAAACGGGCAGAGCCGTTAGCTGGCAGTTGTGAAACAGTGCTGCCTTTGTTAACACGTCTGACTTTTTTTTTTATTGGCATCAATTAAAAAAGTAGCCGGTCCTCTTTTATGACACTCCAAGATACAGACAACTCATTCAATAACTAAACTGTTCTCATCCCCGCTAAGAAAACGGCATCTGTCACAAAATGCAAACTGTCTGTTAGCCTACCCTTATCAGTGTGCTAGGTATGTGAGCTGGCATGTGCACGGAAACCTAAACTCTGTATCCTGTATTGTGTTAGTTTGAGCAGAGCTCGACTGCTAGTGAACTGCCTGACTTCCGCATAATCCTAAGTAGGCTACAAGATGAGGTGAACCTGTCTGCTAGAGTTCTCTTTACACTATCGCACCGCAAGTTCGTCTCTGTTAGGATCATCTCATTTGACCGTTGCTTAGCATTGCGTTTATAATACGGCGTGTGAAGTTAAAAGCAACCCTGTTTTTAATCAAGAGAAGCATTCACGGTGAAAACAGGCGTCTCAAGACAGGTTTTTACATGGGTACCTTTTTTTCTTTTTTTCAGAACAGCAGAACTTTTAGCAAGACAACATTCTGAGACGCGCCTCAATAGTCTGTCTAACGCGTATTTACGTGGAAAAAAAGAGGAACAAACATCATAAACTGACTCAAGAATGTTTTTTTTCCCCTTTTCTTTTAAGTAAACACCCCCTAAGAAGGTTTTTAAATGGATAGTTCACCCAAAAAATTCAAATTTTGTCATTACTTATTCAACCTCAAGTTGTTTCAAACATGTATGAATTTCGTTCTTCTCTTGAACACAAAAGAAGATATTTTGAAGAATGCTGTTGCTAAGCAGTTGATGGTACCAATTGACTTCCATAGTAGGAAAAAAAAAATACTATGGAAGTCAATGGGTGCCATCAAACGTCTGGTTACCAATTTTCTTCAAAATATCTTCTTTCGTGTTCAAGAGAAGAACGAAATTCAAACAGGTTTGGAACAACTTTAGGTTGAGTAAATTCTGACAGAATTTGAATTTTTATGTGAACTGTCCCTTTAAATTCTCATTATGATACTTAAAGTTCCGTTTCGCTTTCAAGCGCGTCCTTGTGTGAACCGTCGCGTACAAGACCAACAAAACCAACATCCGATAGACGATGCGCGTCCGTGTAACAAACTTTTTAAACAAATGCGCGTTTTTCTTATGAACCCATCCAACAGGTTGTTGCCGGGCGCTCCTCAACGATGAGGCTGCATCTAGAATAGCATCTTAGTGTGAGAAAAATGTTCATTTATAACATAAAATAAGTTTGCACGCCGCTTGAGGTGAATATCTCGGGTAAATCCGTTATTGTTTAAACCCCCAAGGATACAGGTTTACATCAAGAGACGGCAAGCTGTCTATTCTTAACTCTCACGTTATGCAGTCAGCACTCAGTTATATTTGTCTGGAGTGGGAGTGAAAGAAACTCAATGACAAGTGACAGCATCAACACAATTGATTCAGCAGTAGATCACATAAATGGCTTTTAAATCACCATAACTCATAAAAAAAAAAAAACGGAAGAATTATGCATTATATTTTATAAATGATTTAAGAATAATAATATAAATTATATAAGTATAATAATAATGCCTGTATTTTGTATACACTTCCAAATATGAGCTTTCAAATTTTACCACGAGACAAAATCTTCTGTTAAACTAGCGTTACTTCCTGGATCAAACTCTTATCATCATGTAACCTATGACAACTAAAACAATAGATTTAATTATCAAGTAACGTTTTAAAAAAATATGAGCAAAATATCTAAATTAAGCAAAAATTAAAATAAACCAGTATGTGGACTCGCATCACTGTATATTAGACTTAACACAATCAGCAAACAGGAGGAAAATAGCCGTACCTTTACTGTTTATTTCCTTTAATTCCTTTGAAACGGTCTTGTCCCTTCTGTATTGTGCGGCGACTGGCTGCTGAATAACAGCGGCAGCGGTAAATTTAGTTTATGAGCTTTTTTTCCTGACCTTTGTCTCTCAACATGGGTGACCATTAGACATCAGTTGTGGAAAAACACCGGCCTGCCTCCCGTTCGCGGCAGCACAGCGTCTTCTTAAAGCGCCCGCTTCCTGTGTTCACTAAACCGCGCGGCCAACCAACATCAACATCCTCGCGCTCAACAGCGCCGCCGCTGGCCAACCGTGCGCACTACACTACACTACACTATATACACTATATCACGGATACACAGTACAGGTCAAAAGTTTGGAAACATTGATATTTTTAGTGTTTCTGAAAGTCTCTTTTGCTCATCGAGCCTGCATAATATGGCACAAAAAAAAAAAAAAAAAAAAAAATCATCATTACTCCAGTTCAGTGTCACATTATCCTTCAGTAATATATATATTTTTTTATAACATGTGATAGTTTTTAATCATGATTCTTTGATGAATAAAGTAAAAACAAAAAAAAGAACAGCATTTATTTAAAATGGAAATCTTTTATAACAAAATGCGCTACCTTTCAGAAGTTCAGGGTTAGTGTTTTTTCTTTTAAATAAAGTACTTTTATTCGGCAAGGATGTGTTAAATTGATAAAAGGTGATTGCAAAGATTTATATTGTTAGAAAATATTTCTATTTTGACTAAATATCGTTCTTTTTAACTTTTTATTCATCAATGAATCCTGAAAAAAGTATCACAGGTTAAAAAAAAATATATATTAATCATAAATCAGCATTAGAATGATTTCTGAAGGATCGGAATCACAGTAGTGTAAAAACTTTTATTTTTATTTTGTGAAATCTACTTAGATAATTAATGTGGTTCAGATAACATAATATTTTGAGTTTCTGTTGATTAAACCAATCTCCTTCATTGTATAAACTCACATTTTTCATTTCAATGAACTAAATTTACAACCAGGTAACTTAATTTTTTAAGTTAAACCAACAACAATCTTTAATAGTGTAATGACCGATGAAAATTCAGCTTTGCATCGCATAAATAAATTATATTTTAAAGTTTATTCAAATAGAAAGCCATTATTTTAAATTGAAATAATATTTCACAATATTACAGTTTTTTTCAGTATTTTTGATCAAATAAATGCAGGCTCGATGAGCATAAGAGCTTATTTTAAAAACATTAAAAATAGTTTCCAAACGTTTCACCTGTACTGTATATCTTTTAAAAAATAAGGCTGTTTTTTGGTTATGGTTGTGATTTATGCTTGCAGAGTGATTCCTGTAGACAGCAAAGTTGTGTATACTTTAGTCGTGTGAGCTGCGTCTGCCAAATACACGAGTGACATTGATAGGTAAGGGGAACCATCACAGCTGTGCCTCAGGCATTTTGAGCTGGACAGCCTTTACCTGAACCTCACGCAAGAACATCTCTTCTTTAATATCAGCTGTCTGAATAAGTAGGCCATTGGTAACAGAAACCCTACAAAGAGTCTCATTAAAGCTGCAGTCAGATTCAGCCAGCTTATACATTTCAATATTTGATGTAAGGACTGTTCCTTCTGTAAGCTAAACCAATCATTAGACTTTAAAACTCAAATTTGACATGATAAATCACACAATTGAGCTAAAATGCACAGCTAGGCAAAGTGGTTTCAACTTTGTTTGTGTCCATCTGCTTTTTTCAGGGGGGAAAAAAAAACCTAATACAACCCTAAATTGACTGTAAACAACTCAATGGCTGATTTGGTGTCCTGTCACCGCAGGACGTCCTGCTGCGGTTGTTGTGATTACGGCCCGTGTTTTGGCCCGTGTTTACATCAGCTTGACTGAATTAAGACGCTGCCCACCCCGATTCGCTGCGTATCAAAACAGCTTCTGGCCTCTGACTGAAGTTTCTGTAATTTTCCACCACTCCTCACTTCTCTTATTTGATCACAAGATCACTTTTTTTTTTTCTTTCGCGTTTCGTGTCACATTGGCGGTCTGAGCCATTGCCTCAGGTGATCAGAATCACCCGTCAATCACCTCGAGTGACTCTGCTTGGGATGCAAACACGCCGTGTGAATGATTTTGCATCATTTTAGTGCATTGCAGCAAATCACGTCAGTTTAAGTTGAAGAAAGAAAAATTATTACAGCTCCAAAAATAGCTGTCATTTTAGTGTGTGGATTTATTGTGATCTTTTTGAGTCCAATTTGGGTTTTAGATGAACCTTTTTTTTTTTTTTTTTTTTTTTTGATGCATTACCAAAATTGCCCAAATTTTCTATGCAATCATTAGGAATACAAATACAATCTCCGAAACGATTTACCAAACTTTGCCAAATTTCAAACCAGCAACAAATGTTGTTTCTTTTCCTCAAATCTGGCTAAAAACTGTTGTAAATGTAGAAAGTATATGGCATTTTATTATTATATATACGGCTTATTAAGACATACAAGCTCACAGTTTCATTATTTCATTACAAAATCTACTTAACATACTAACATTTGCTTTGTATACCTAAAAATGTACCAATAACCTCCATTATATACAGATAGTAAAACATAAGGGCCGTATAATGACCTTGTACAGTACGTTCCTGTAGAGTTTTTGGCCATATATTCTAAAAACGTATCAAAATCTTAATTTTAACAATATTTTTCTGGAAATGCACGTGCATTTTTATGTAATGGGACAGTTTATGAATAGCATTACATACAATTCAATGCAACAATTGACCTAAGAATTTATTTATTTATTTTTACAAATAATTCAATGTGTCCATTTACATTAGATTGATTAATACACCAATTTATGTAAGAATGTTGTTGTTTTTTTACACAAAATCTATAAAATCAACAATTTCAATAAGATTGCTTGTATGGAAAATTCCATGCAACTACAAAAAAAAAAAAAAAAAAAAAAGTTTACTGTAAAAACAACCGTTTTCTTGTTGAATGCAAAAGATTTTAACCCTGGTAATTAATATTTTTTTCTTTTTTTGTTCCTTTTACACATTTATTTTTAAGTAAACAGTAAAAATACTTGTATTGTCCCATTAAATCGTACTATAAATCATACCATGGCCAGGTAACTTATCTAATTAGCATACCTAACCTGTAGCATTTGTACATTCTCATTTCTGAACATTTTTACAGCGAGAATCACCAGAGTTCTTGTACAGTAAGACTGGTATCGTGCAGAAAGCGGATCTCCACAGAGCGACAGTGTCTGAAACATGTGAATGCTTGTCTGTTTTGCTAAACTGCTCAGTAGTTTTCCACTGGTCTACAAGGGAAGTTGAAAAGAGGAAGTCGAACGCTTGTCATCAGACATGTTTACATGAAAGTCATTTAGCAGTTTCGCTAAACTTTACTGACGAGGGCTTTCACACGTTCACTCTAGAACCTCACGACGTTTCTGCAGCTTTTCAGCAGAATTTTGCAACACAATTCCTCACGTTTGCAGCCAAAGAAAAGACAGGGAAAGAAAAACAATGACAACAAAAAAACATTTCCTATTCCAAAAAAATGTTCATTTCCTCTGCAATTGCTTTGTAGAAAGATGAAAGTGTTATGTGATAGCAGTATGTGAAAAACAGTAACGCCCACTGTTTCCTTACATGAGTTGCTGCAACAGTAAAACCATCAGTGTTTTCAAGACTTGATGATTATTATTTCGTGTACAAGAGATGGCAGGATCTTTCGAAAGTTAATTCCGATCACAATATGGCTACCAAAGTTTAACCCATATTTAGAAAAATATGGTCTTGTTAACAACCGTAACAAGTGTGAACTTTAACCACTAACCAGCAGCTGAACTGTCATTCAACACCATTCATGTGTCTCAAGTGTAAAGTTGTTGTCCTTAAATGGAAACATTTAATTTGCACTATTTGCAAATTTCAAGCACTGTGAATTACCGCGTAATTCGTACATGAAACCATTCTTATGTAAGATGATAGATGATGCGACAAAATATGTTTTCACAGATAATTCAGTGTGACACTTTACGCAAGAATGATTTGAAGATTGATCAAAACAATTTAAGCAAGAATGCTTTTTTTTATTTTTATAAAAATTCTTTAATCCAGTAAGTAAGTTTTGTTTTTACAAAAAAAATTAAATGTGAATATTTACACAAAACTGGTTTCACGAACAATTTAATGCGATAATTTATGTCAGCATAAAAAAAATGTAATGCATAATTTTAAGTTACCATGGTTATTACTGGTTATTAATTCAATGCAACAATTTATTTTTCAAAAAAAATTCGATGCAACTATTTACGCAAAGATGATTTTACGAGGGATTCAATGCAATTTACATCATGATTTTTTTTTTTACAAAAACATATGCATCATTTTATTGCAATGATTTATGCAAAAAAATTATGCAAATGCATAATTACAGAGGTTTTTATCAACAATTCAATGCAACGATTTATGCAAAATGGTTGTGTGAAGGATTCAATGCCACAGTTTACCCAAGCATGACCCAAGCAAACGTTACAATGTTTTTGCAAATGGTTCAATACAACAATTTACATCTTTAACAATTGACATAATATTGATTATTAAAAAAAATCAACACAACTATTTATGCCTAAATGCTTATATAAAGGATTCAATTGGGCATTTTTTTAAAAGCATGATTTTTACATGATTCATACATAATGCAATGTTTATACAAACAATTCAGAAATTCATGCATTTTGCAGACATTATCTAAAATGTACACCCCAGTTTTCCTCAAACCCATGACCTCGACATGCTCTACTAGCTATAGGAACATCTCCTACATTAGGCAAATCGACTGGACTGGAGCGAACATACTGTCAGCAGAAAAACAGGATATAGGCGGACATGTTATTATATGGTTTGACTAACAGATTAATGTTTTATTGAGCAATTTATGGATGTCATTGGCATAGTCGCAAGAGAGGAAGTAAACCTGAACTGACATGACTCTTTAAATAAGGAAGTTGGACACTCTAGAAAGAAAAAAAAAAGTGCTCTTTTTACAGCACACTAAGGTCAATCTGTTCTGTTTTTTGGCCTGGTCACACCAAGAATGATAACAATAAAGATAACGAGAATTATATAAGCATCCACACCAGTGGACGATATTGATCTCTCTATTATTAAGCACACGCTGCAGTTTTGTCATATGGCACTTTAAATGCTCGAGGATGGATTCTGATTGGCTGTCAATGTTTTTATCCTTCATCAGCTGGAAAAAAATCGTTCTGAAAGTGATTCCAAAAATTGTTTTTACGTGCCGTTACCGTTAACAATGTATTTGCGGTGTGGACTTACCCATTCTTTCATATATAGAATGATTTTTAGAACTATATCTTTATTTTCATAATTATCGTCCTTGTTTTGAATGGGTCTTAAGCCGTTAATTCAACAAGGAACACTATTTGACTTCATGGTTGACCCGAGGTCAACCGCATCAGACAAATCCTTTATTTACCACAGATGTGCTTGACTTAAGTGTCCATAACGCAAGCTTATGACAGGTTTCTTTTTGTACAGTGTGTTGCATAAAAGTCCTACAATAACCTTATAAATGACGACATATAGTTTACATTGATCATGACCACAAAGACTTTGTCTGTTATTTTCAATGATTCACCAGAGCTCCAACAGACACTTGTTTAAAGAACAATTTTTTATTGATTTTTTTGCGCTTTTTGACATTTTCATTGACAAAAAGCAGCTTGAACAGCTCTATGTGCAGTGCCTCTTGATCCTGCCTTCTCAAAATTATCATACATATGAATTTCCCATTTAAAAAGTGGACATGAACGCCCTTTCAAGTCGTATTTACCACTGGGAAGCTTCATAATTTCTATTCGCAAGTTGGGAAGGCCTCAAACTTCATGGCGGAGGGCAGAACCATTGCTGCTTTGCTATGCTATTCTTTATTATTTTATCCACAACAGATACATCGCCTTATCTTGTCATTAAAGTAGTGCATATATACAAATATCAATAATCATTTGAAGCATATTGTATGTTTTATACACAGCAAAAATTGCCTGCATTTGACCTAAATTCCATCTAGATATGACATGAATGTTTATATGATTTCAACGAATGGGACGCTAAATGTCAGTTTGGCTTTAATACGATTTTTCCAAATAAGCTAGAATAAACTTCCATGATTCCTGTTCTTTCTGACAACAATGCACTTGAATGCGACGAGCTCGTAATCACGACTTCAGAAGTGGGAAGTAGGAAATTTCCGATAGCATGTGAAGAGAAGCATTAATCTCCCTTTTAAGCGCATTTCTACATTAGATACACAACTATACCAAAAAAATCCGCGATTAACGACAAATCGTCTTTACGACATCTTTCAAATTTCCCCTCCGTGAGCGCAATCGTAAATTTATCGAGTTCGAATTTTGATATTTCCTCCCACACAAAAAGAAAAACAAATAAATTCGGCTAATAATGTCTAGCCAACTGGCGAACCCCATAGTTTCACGTTACGCCCCATCTAGGGCAAAGGGTGCAACATGAAAGACTCTGAAATGCAGTGAATTGGGAACAATGATGAATTTATTGTTTGGGACTATTGATTCAGGAGCTAACTGGGACAAAATAACAAAAACTCCCTAACCAAAAACAGAGATCAAACAGTTTACAATAAACAAAAGTGGCGTCAGACTCCTAACTTTCCCAAATACTCAATATTTACAGTATATTTACAAAGCCAGGCAAACGAAATTGAAAGGGGTCAAAAAATACGCCAACAAACTTCCTCAGATACAAACCATATTCAATTCCAACAAACAAGCAATACTCATTCAAACTCTGCACTACACAACCAAAACCTCTCTGCTCAGAACACAAGATGTTCCTTAGGCTTAGAGGAAGTGATGATGCACTTTTTTAAAGTACCGTGCACCAATCAGGACCTAGCATCAATCAGCCTGCAGGAACCAATCAGACGACGTTCCTAGACAGGCTCTCACAAAACAACAGAGATATAACAACGCACAAACCATAACATCAGTGAAACGTCTCATTTTGTGTTCGACAGGAGACAAATTAAGCCAGGTTTGGAAGACATGAAGGTGAGTGAACGATGTCAGAACGTTTATTGTGGGGTGAACTAAACCTGTAGCTTTTTGTCATGGATACAACAGAAGAGTGTTTAGGGAAAATACAATATCATAGAGGTACTAAAGTAGTGTTGCACACCTGCAGCGGCTCGAGTTTCTGTTTAATACAATGGAGCGCAGCATTCAATGTTCCCTGTCCCACATGCAAACGATCACGGAGTCCTTGACCTTGCGCCCTGCGCCAGGTCTGAAAAGGCACTCGGGCTTTGGATGTAGCTAATCCTCTTTGCTGATCACATGCAAACATTGTCAGACTGTCTCCTCTATGCTCTGGCCCGTCTTTTTGCAGAAGTACTCGACCAATGGCAATGCAAGCCGTGTTCCCAGAACATCCGAGTGTCCTGCTTATCAGAAACTCAGGACCTTAAATGCTAATCATTTTTTGACAGGTATGGGGAAATGGATAAAAACATACTAACATGTTTTTGGTTACACTGAGGTGGATTTAAAAATGCCAAAATACAGTAAAAATATAATTTGTGTGTATTTAAGCTATAAAATGCTAGCCTTAGCACATGAAAGTCACTTCAAAACTGTCAAAATACTGCAGTGAAAATATAGAATTATATGCATTTAGGCTACATAACATGCTAGCTATGGAATTAGCCTTAGAGGCTGTTTCCACGACACGGTTCAACTAAAAACGTAAAACTTTTTGTTTGGCTGTTCGTTTACACGACAACAGCGTTTTGGGGGCCTGAAAACTTTTGAAAACGGGTTCAGTGTGAACAGCAAAAACGTGAATCTCTGAAGATGATGACGTCATGCACGTGCGTATTACGTGTTCAGTCTACAATGTTTCATCGCCATCTAATGGCCTGGCTGAAAAATACAGCGTTTTTAGTCGTTTTCGCGGATCTGTGTGAATGGGGATCGTTTTGTCAATGGTGTCGTCTTTACGCGGAAAACTCAAAGGAAAAACTTCTCAGTTTTAAGCATATCATTGTCGTGTAAACGTACGTTAGAAAGACAAAGGAGATACTATTACATACCAACTTATTAGCTTTTTGTTACTTGAAGGTCTCTTTAAAACTTTCAAAATAATTCAAAATACATAATATTCTAGCTGTGAAAATAACCTTAGCAAAACAAAGGAGTCAACCATTACTTTATTAGCTTTTTGTTGCATAAAGGTGCCGTATTTTAAAACGGCTAAAATACTGCAAAAAGAGTATAAATGTAATGTGTGTGCCGTTAAGCTACATAACATGCTAGCTGTAAAATTAGCCTTAGCAAGACAAGGGAGTCAACCATTACAACTTATTAGCTTTTTGCTACATTATGGTCTCTTTAAAACTTTCAAATACAGCAAAAGTTGTGAAAACATAATTTAATGTGTGAGTATTTAGGCTACATAATATGCTAGCTGTGAAATTAGCCTTAGCAAAACGAGGCAGTCGGCCATTTTGTAAAAAAATTACTATAATAATTCCACCACCATCATGTCGACTACAAAATGCTTAAAATGACATGGTGGTCAGAAATGACCATGACTTTTCAGAAAAATGACAAAATTTACAGGATTCTCTTGTATACTCCCTATCGGACACTGTTAGTAGACATATAAGGCTAAAGTGTAGTTTAACAAGATCAAAAGTGCTGATAAAACACCCAAATATAAAGGCTAAAATCATTTTGCAACGTTTCTTTATGCTCTAATCAAGTTAAAAATTTTAAACAAACAGCTTAGCTGATAATGACTCAACCAACATGTGTGTATAAAATGTCTCCAGTTACCTAAGGCAATCCTCTATACACAAATACGTGCAAGGAAAAAGGACAGAAATGGCAGCCAACCAAATCCTTAAGGATATTCCCTGCTTCCAAGGTCAGTTAATAGCACAGCAGAGATGGGAGAACATAAAGAAGACCTAATTTAATGATGTAGCACCTGTACACCTTCAGTTGGAGTTAGCATGCTTACTAATGTCTTGAGAAATAGACTTGTTTGTTATTTCCTTGCCTCTTTTTTTGGCCCTAGTCTGTCTGAAAATGCTCGGTTTAATCCTATATAGCCGAGTCTTTCTTGTAAGTTCTAAGTATATACCTTGGATACCGTTCAGACTAAAGAGGACTAAAGAAAGCAGAAGTAAAATTTCCCAGTAAGGGACTTTCTTTAAAAACAATACCTGATTAGCGCTATTATTAGCTCTCTGCTGAAAAGTGTGAGCATGTTGCAGAGGTGTGAAACGCTCGCTGTGGTTGTGTGTAGAGTTCAAAACATTGTGTGTCTGAAATCACCCCTAAAGTCTTATATAGTGCACTATTTGAGGGGACAGCCATTTGAAGTCAACCAGTTTCTACTCAGACGGCATCCACAGCATTAGCGGCGCACTCAGTGTCTCAATTCACTCGCTCAGTGGACTATATTAGTGGAGTAAATTAGGAATAGTGAATGGTATCTTGCAACTTACTAAATGCTACAGCTGAAAGCTGAGGTTACACATACTGTCTTCTGTTATTTCAAAATAGTGAGGTGAAACAGTAGGTATTGTGCAATGTTAAAAATTTCAAATAGAAGTAAGCTACGTTTTCCCATGAACACATCACTAGGGATGGGTCACAGTGGATAACTAGTCGATTAGTCAGAATTACGAAATAAATGATTTAAAACATATATATTTCAATATGATTGTTATGATGAGAACAATAAATAAATAAATAAATAATTAATATATAAATATAAATAAATAAATAAATAAATGTATATATAAATATATAAATATTTATTTTATTTTATTTTATTTATATTTTAGCGGTTCTGCTTTAATTATGCTGTCACTGGGCTTTAGCTGTTAGTTTAAAAGGTAAAACTCTCTCAGATAAGTTACGTCTTTAAATTTATTTCACTTAAATAAAATTCAAATACCAGTACAAAATACTCATCAAAATATTGTCTAATCATTTCCAAAAATTCCCCCCAAAAATATTAAGACATCATTTTTGTCAATACCGCACATCCCCACACTCACATTGAATACTATTAGGGATGCACGATATATCGGCCACAATATCGGTATCTGCCGATATATGTTCATTTTTAATGTTATCGTTATCGGCCCGATAAAAACATTTGGCCGATATATTAAAGTCGATAAATAATGGATTATTTCCCTCAGCTGAGACACTTCGGATGCGCACTGTTCACCATGATGGTTTTGAACTGCTTGAAATATGATTGGAATCACAAAAAAAAAAAGGAAAATACAAATAAGTGCAAAATGCAGCGCAAATCTGTCATATAGGCTACATTAAATTATTGTGAAAACATAATAATTGTGTGTTTAGGACGTTGCTTTTTAATGGTGAGACTTTTGTTTTTATAATCAGGCTTTCAAAAATTATATACAAATTTGGTTTAAGATTTATCGGAAAATATATCGGTTTCGGCTTTCGAACATAAAGAATTATCGGTATCGGCCAAAATGTTCATATCAGTGCATCCCTAAACACTATCATCCAGAAGTGTAAGATGCAAAACAAAAACCTCCAGAATTGTTACTTTATTAAGTAGTTTTACTATATCAAATCAAAATTTAATTTAATATTGACATAATCGTGACTCCAAGAATCAAATAGTGAGATTCCAAATGATTCCCACCCATATTTTACACATCTCATAACATTGCATGTGTGCGGCATCAAGTTCAGTCCAGTCGAGCACACTGCATTGCATTGTGGGATATACTATTCACACAGTGTGCACTGTTTTATACTGTACATTTTGGCAAATGTAATAACTTATTAAAGCATTATATAATGTGTATAGTATACACACTACATTTCGTAAAAATAGTAAGTAATATGTTAGTATAAAGTTAAACAATAGACTTTTGTCAATGATGTATTTGACGAAACCACAATACATTGTGGGAAAAGACATGTTTACAGTTAATCTCCAAGTTTGGTGGGAAAAGCACAAGATAAATTCAGACACATGCTAATTAAACACATGGCAATTAATGACTGCTTTCCAATCCTCAACAATTAATGTTTTGATTTTCCAATCACGTGTCGACCTAATAATATGTTTAACATGGCATGAGAAAGCACCTGATTTTTATTCCCGCTGCTGCTTCTAGAAGAACAAGAAGTTCAGAGTTCGTCTGAGAGAGTGCTATGTTTGGCTGATAAATCCACTTAAGGATTTCCTCTCCTCCAGTAGCGTACACAGACAATCACGTTATTATGTCTCTCTAGTGATCTCATAGAGAGCAAAACTTGATCCCTCTTAAAGGAACAGTTCTCCCAGGAATGAAAGTTCATCACCCTTATGTCATTCTAAACCTGCTGTTTTTTCTTTTCTTTCTGTTGAGCACAAAAGATTTTAATAAAATTCCACACAACCACCATGTTTGTCAATGCTATATTCTGCAAATTTGTTATTAACAACAAACTATTAACTATGTAACTCAGTACAAGGCTTACTCTATGGCACCATTACCGTAAAAGTATTTGATACATACAAGATACAACAGATCTTACACTTTTATCAACATTAAAAAATCCACACCAACCTAAATGTAGCTAAATAGTTGTGGCAGTGTAATGGTTAAGAATAAGAGCTGTTCCAGTAAAGGTTGAAGGTTCTGTCCTGGAAGGGAACTAACACGTCATTGACCTCACAGTCCTGTTGTATCACAGTGGTGCGTTTGATCAAAGCCTGTCACTTTAAGAAGGACCCATGGAGTCTCTGTAATTAGTGAACTGTATTATTACGGTCAGCTAAATTACATCTCAGAGTCTCCATTAAACTAATATGGAAGTTTGTTTCCGCCACAGAATGAAAAATAAAAAGGGAAATTCCGACTTTTTATCTTACAAACATCTTTTCTCAGAATTGTGAGATACAAACTCACTTTAAGTTATAAAGTCCAAGGGAAAAAAGACTGACTTTTTTTCTCAGAATTGCATGCTTAGGCATATATCTCACAATTCTGACTTTATAACACGTAATTGGGAGATTGCGCCACAATTGCGTGTTATAATTCTGAGAAAAAAGTTGTCTTTTTTTCCTTAGAATTGGACTTTATAACTTAGTGAGTTATGAGATGTCAGAATTTTGAGATATAAACTCGCAATTGCATGTTATAAAGTCAGAATTACGAGATATAAACTTGCAATTGCGTGAAAAAAAAGTCAGAATTTCGAGTTTATTTCTCGCTTTTTTGACTATATAATGCAAATCTGAGAAATAAAGTCAGTACTGCGAGATGTAAACTTGTAAACTTTTTTTTTTTTAAATGTTTGATTCTGTGCCGGGAACAAGCTTCCATAAACGAATAACGTTTTCAATAAGAAAATGGTTTTAGCATTACCACATGTTTACCACATGTTTCACACAGAGAAATGAACAACATGTAAGACACAGTTCAGAACAATGTAGCTTTAGATCGCTGGAGATTCCGAGATAAAAATGTATAACTGATAGCAATAGGCTATTACTAAGCATAGATTATGCTTAAGTTCAGAATACAACGGTTGTAAGAAAGTATTAGACCTGCATTGCAATTAACATCCCTTCGAGTAAATATTAGCTTGCCGTTAGCATGCTGTTAGCATTAGCATTAGCATTTATATCTCTGGAGAAAGGTGCTTTCTGCCCATAATAGGTTTGGTTTAGTTTTCCACTGTTTTCTACTGTGACAACTAGACATGACAACCTTGAGCCTTTGGTGTGTTGACAAAGACGTGTGCAGAGAGGCTGTGTCGTTGACGTTAGCAAAATGGCGGATGTTAACAAAATGGTGGAATCACAGCTACTTTTAAATGTTTTCTAAAAATGTATAAAGAGCAACAAGTTCAACATTTACTGGAACAATACATCGCAGAGAGACTTTGTGCTCTTAAACAATTCAGTGAGGTCTTTATTATTATTTTATTTTTTGTTTACATTTTTCTAATGCAACTTGCAGCTACAATGCTAAGATGTTGCAAGTGAGTTGCTATGCAGTTGCAAACTTTTTCTGAGGGATTAGTTTTTTAGCACACCATTATCTTGTTTCTAATTAGTTCTGGGTGGTTGCTTACAAGGCCAAATCTCTACACTTTATTTTTATTAGATTTTTTTTTTTACTTCAATGCCATAGAGGAACCATTTTGGGTGAACAGTTCTTAGAAGAATCTCTTTTTCTTATCCTGAAGAGCATTTTAATAATCAAAGGAACCCTTTTCCACTATAAATCTCCTTTCATGCTATGGAGGTTCTTCATGGAACCACCAATGTCAGTAAAGAACCTCAATTTTTAAGTTTGTATGATATTTTGGTCTCTTTATGGCTTGGGTCACTCCTGCAATAGAAGTCTTAATGTGAAAATCAATTAGCAGAAGTAAGTGTGTAGGTGTTGACTGAAGGATTCTGTTAGGACATGTACCCATCACTGCCTATAGTGTAATGATGCACAGAAGGCGCCAATCTATGATGGTTACCATAGTGGCCCAACTCCCTGTGGCCCACTCCAATTGGCAGTCTAGCATTTCACCAAGAGCCAGGTAAACCAGTGGAATAACAAACACATGCTTCAGCGTATGATGTTTAAACTCTTGAAATAAGCACATGTTTGTCTTTTGAGGAAACCATAACTGTTTGTTTCTCTAAAATCACAGTAGAATGGCCAAATGAAACCAGAAATGTATGAACACCTATGCATCACTGTGGTATGTTTGGGGTTTAAATGCCCTGTGGAAAGGTACGTTTGAGCTTTCTACAATAGGATTATACTGTTCCTTCATGAACCCAGAAAGCCGAAAATGCAGGTTACATATTAAATCAAAGCCTTTATAAAGTCAATACTGGAGTGGGGTTACAAAATACAAAGTTTGCATTGACAATTGAATTGTAACCAATATGAAAATGCTCTACTGCTGTTTACAAACTCAAATGGGTGTAATAAATAAAGACATGCTGTTCTCCTGGCCAGATTAAACTGTAGCTATCTACAGAAGGTACAGTACTGTACTAGTACTGGTAATTGAGTAAATTATTGTATGGCATTTATGACCGTTCCAAACAATGTGGCTTTAGACCTTTGGAGTTTCCAAGAGAATGTTACCAACATTTTGCATTTGTAGAGTGGGCCAAATACTCAAAAATTCTCAGAAAAATAATTAGTGCTTTAATTAGTGATCTAAAACTTTTGGACCCCACTGTGTAATCATTGCATTAATTCAAAGAATTGGTATACAATTCGCCCCATCAATCTCTATACAATTATATTTATTTAAATTCCTTACCCAGTAATAATGAAAAACAACATGGACATTCATTACCCAACATGTTTGAGAACCTTAACAGTCACACATGCATGAAGGCTTTGAACTTTCAATAGGAGAAAACCTTCCATAATACTCTACACAAGCACCGACAACATCTTGCCAATGAAATACTGAGCAGAAACTAAGTAGTAAAATGCACATTAAGTATAGAAATATCCTCATCTCATCTCATGAGATTTCCAAGTATATGTAAGTTTCCTGATAGTTTTCAATTTCCATATGGATGTCTTTGGAGTGGAAGTGATGATGGAAGGGAGTAATAAAGAATCAAAACATGGTGACCGAAATGTTCACATGACAGTCATGTTTAGGGCCTGATGTACGTGCACTATGTGATCTAATGTGTGGCTGTAAGAGGAGAGGGCTTGACACGGGACGGGAGGGCCTGCCGTCATTTAGGGTAGCAGCTGACATTTTTGCATGCGAGCAGCAGTAAATAAAGTTAGCATATGCCATTGCCATCTTCAGACGAGTGGAATCCTATCCATAGAGCATCGTGGAAAACCAACTCCTAAAACTACTAGGGTCAGGTGCCCATTAGTTTAAGAATGATAGATGGAATGACAGAACAGTAGAATGATAGAAGGAACAACAGAACAGTAGAATGATAGAAGGAACAACAGAACAGTAGATGGAACAAAAGAACAGAAGAATGATAGATGGAATGTCAGAACAGTAGAATGATAGAAGGAACAACAGAACAGTAGAATGATAGAAGGAACAAAAGAACAGAAGAATGATAGATGGAATGACAACAGTAGAATGATAGAAGGAACAACAGAACAGTAGAATGATAGAAGGAACAACAGAACAGTAGAATGATAGAAGGAACAACAGAACAGTAGATGGAACAAAAGAACAGAAGAATGATAGATGGAATGTCAGAACAGTAGAATGATAGAAGGAACAACAGAACAGTAGCACTTATAGATTGAACAATAAATAGAATGACAGACCAGTAGAACAACAGATAGAACAATAGAACAGTAGAATGATAGATGGAATGACAGAACAGTAGATGGAACAAAAGAACAGAAGAACGATAGATGGAATGACAGAACAGTAGAACAACAGAGAACGATAGAACAGTAGCACTTATAGATTGAACAATAAATAGAATGACAGAACGGTAGAACAATAGATAGAACAATAGAACAGTAGAATGATAGATGGAATGACAGAACAGTAGATGGAACAAAAGAACAGAAGAACGATAGATGGAATGACAGAACAGTAGAACAACAGATAGAACGATAGAACAGTAGAACTTATAGATTGAACAATAAATAGAATGACAGAACAGTAGAACAATAGATAAAACAGTAGAATGATAGAAGAAACAACTGAACAGTAGAACGATAGAATGAACAGTAGAGTAGAACGATAGAACAGTAGAACAACAGATAGAACAGAACTCACTGACAGAACAGTAGAATGATATAACAGTATAACAATAGATAGAACAGTAGAACGATAGAAGGAACAACAGAACAGTAGAATGATAGATAGAACAGTAGAACGATAGAAGGAACAACAGAACAGTAGAATGATAGATAGAACAATAGATATAATGGCAGAAAAGTTGAATGATAGATAGATCCATCTATATATGCAACCTTCTATCTACTATATGTCCATCCATTTGTCTATATCTATCAATCTATACATCTATCCATCTCTGTATCCATCTATGCGTGTATATATATATCCATCGATCTAACCATATCTCCATTAATCTATATCTATCAAACATTTATTATTATTTAAGGTATATTTATTAAATTTATATAAAGTATATGGCATTGCTGCAATATTCAGTCAAGAGAAGCTCCTATGTTTTTTCTTTCTTTCTCAGAACGAATGTGTCACCGTGCACTAATCCTCTCTGCTATCAAATCCAATTTCATGTAATATTTCATTTATTTATTTATTTTCAGACTCCAGTGGCTTAAACTAGATTATGATTCAGCAGAATGAGAGAAAATCCAGGATTGTGGTCCAGTGGCCTGAGAGCAGAAAGCACAGTTTAACAGAGGAGCCAGTGAACAGAATGACGGCAGGACACACGTGCCCCTGCATAACCAGTTACATAATGCAGTGACCCACTGCAGCTCGCGGCATACCTCCAGCAGATGATGCACGCCGCAACATGCATGAGCACATCTGCAGGATATATGCCTGCCAATGCATCTCAGGACATTTCATGGGATTTCTCTGCTATGAAAAGACTCACTGAGCAGCTCAAACAGGGTCAAGTACCAAAAACATTGATTATTTCCACATAAGGGGTAATGGTTTTTACGCTGTTGCTGTCCGACGTTCCTCCTTGGTGTCTCTGGCTTGCAAATCAGTCTGTGAATCAGCAACTCTCCATGCAAATGTATGCAAATTGTGCAGTAGTGTGTGCTCTTGGTAGGGGCTGTGGTGTTATGTATTCGTTTGGCTGGACAGAATTGTTGCACTGTTGATTGATTCTGTTTTTGATTTATACTTCTAGATGGTGCACAAGAAGTATGACCCCAGCTACAGCACTTGTAGGCCTTGTTGTTTTACCTAAAAAGGTGTATACACTGCGTCTCTGTGGTCCGATCAAAACATTGCTGTTTGTTTTAACATCATGACTAGCCGGGTGATACATCGACCAATGCTGTGAGTGTTGGGCGGGGCTATCTGTTTGTTTGACCAATGGAAAACTGGGGGAGTGTCATTTTTGTAATTCAATTTGGTGACATCAGTAACACATTAAATTCACACATCTGTTGCGTTTCCTCAAGCGAGTGAAATCGGTTAAATGAACGATTCAATGACTCACTCATTAAGAAAGTCAAATACTTTAAGAAACGATTCACACTTCAATTGAATCAGTTGAATATCCTTCCATCTCTTTTGATTTGAGCAGGTAAAGCATAATTTATGTTTTAAAATGCATTTTACTCCATTTTACGAGTGCTGCAGTAATTATGTGTTTTTGTTGGCCAACCTGTAAGTATGCATCACTCTGGTTCCCGTGACAAAAACCCAATTAGGAATTTTCCATTGGCTTTTGAAATATTGCAGGAATAAGCTCTGTGACCTACAAAAGTTTATGATTCTTATGCCGGGTTCAGACTGCATGATATCAGCTTGATTTTGGCATGATCCATTTGACGTAGGATGTCGTGGTGATTCGTAAACAACGATAGGCGTCAGGACGCAAGAATCTATCGTTTCATCTCGTATAGTGTGTCATAGGGGTTTCATCAACTAGTCGACTAGCCGACTAGTCGACTGTCACAACCACTAGTCGGCGCTGTCGGCCCTAATCGACTAGTCGGAAAACAAAATGGCGTCAGGCGCTGAGGTACCTATGCGTCCAAAACGGTCAAGGTCATGGAGTGCAGTGTCGCATTTGGTGCAATATAGATGGACACGCAAAACGGGACACATTCAGAATTAATAAACATTTAGTAAACTACAGAACAGCGCGAGTGGGAAATGGCGCACCTCACACGGGCAGGGCTACGAGAACGGACACTGCACTGGTGATATAAAACGCACACACACAGGTCTGTTAACTTAAGCGATACTTTTAAGGTTGTCTAATATTTTTCTGACTAACAAATTACTGACACAGTAGGCTAAAGGGTAGATTCAAAAAAAGAAAAACGAAATTTAAATAAAGAAAAAACAAAATTTAAATAAAGAAAAAACGAAATTTAGGCTAAATAAAACAAATGAAATTTAAATAAAGAAAAAACGAAATTTAAATAAAGAAAAAACGAAATTTAAATAAAGAAAAAACGAAATTTAAAAAAGAAAAACGAAATTTAAATAAAGAAAAAACGAAATTTAAATAAAGAAAAACGAAATTAAGTTAAATTAAAAACGAGATTAATTTAAATTAAAAACGAGATTAATTTAGATTGATAATAACGGGTAAAAAGACTAATACATTTTGTTTCTATTATTCTATTTTCCACAATGTCAAAGCAACGCAGCTTAACCGAAAACACAAGCTCAGGCATGCACTTCGGTCCATACAAACTCCGGTGTTCTGCACTCTAGCGGTTCGAGCCGCGCCTGAATCGCGTGTCTCACGCAGGCAGTGTGCAAACTCCAACCTGTTAAGCGGAGACGCTCACGCCACGCAGCCAGTGTGTCGCAGGTGATACAATATAGTGGTTCAGTATAACCTACATCAAACTTGTATCGGCCTATATGCTTAAATGATATTTGCTTAAAGATGCAATGAAAAATGCACAGTTAAAATTATATGCAAAAAATATGTCGTGATGTTGACAATGTTATTGTCTGAGGCTAGCCATGTGGCAATGCTTATCTGCAACGTTCGCTGATGCGCGTGGTGTGGCAGTTCATAACAAGAATGTTTTAATTACAAGAATGTTTTAAATGAATGCTGCTGTTTTTGTATTAACACAAGAATAACTGATGAATTTATTTATGATGTTATTTCTGAATTTCAAACATACATTTCCAATAATTCACCAGAACTCCTTCCTCTGTCTTCCTTAACAATGCTCAATGCGTTAATGCGTCAATTTAATGAATAAATAATTTAACGACTAGTCGACTAGTCGTCGACTGTTATGCAAAACTAGTCGACTAGCAAAAATCAGTAGTTGTGAAACCCCTAGTGTGTCATAGTGGATGACAACCGACTCCATGTCTGTGACGTTTTACAATGTCACGAAAGAAAGATTAGCATATTTAATTTATTTTTGGTCCTCCACGACGTGTTCAGTCACATCTATTGCGTTGACCAATAGGAGCACAGAAGCTCTTCGCTTTCAAACATGGCGAATCAAAAGAGAGATGAAGGTATCCCAGACAGCAACATGGTATTGACCCAGATCCGGGCCACATCTGGTACAGGATTCAACGCGTACCAGATGTGGGCCAGATCTGGGCCGACTCAATGTTGCTGTTTGGGATTGGTGCGACTAGGTGGAATTATACAATGGAGGAAAGGTTCATGCAGTGACCGTATGGCAACAAGACTCCTGCCTTTTTAATGTTTTCTTCGAGGGACTACGACAGAGTAAAATCGGTTAAATGAATGATTCAATGACTCTCTCATTAAAGGTCCCATTGCATGGATTATTTTATTATTTTAGAATGTTTCCTGGGGTACCCTTATAATGTTAGTATGTTTTTAGATCAAAAGTTGTTATAATTTAGAAATAAAAGGCTGATTTTAGACTCTGATTTGAACGCTCTGTTTGAAGGGGTGTGTCTGCTGTGAGACTTCAGTGTAAACGCCAACTGCTGTGATTGGCTGACATGCTTGCATATGAAATATTTAGCATTACATGTGGAACTCTCTCGAAAACTTTTACTATTACAGCTATTCTACGTTTTTACCATTACAGCTATCGGGATTAACGAATCGTGAGAAGTTTTTTAAGTATTTAGATCTATTCCCATCACATAAAAGGTTGCTGTGATGAGCATTGAGCAGATGACAGCCTGTTGATCCCGCGAATGAAGATCTTATCATTGCAACGCAGTTTCTGCACTCTCACTAATGATTTCACCAATGCAAACATGAGGTAAGTACAGTAAGAGCTTCGTTGTGCAGCGTAACAGCGTCATTGATTTCATAACGAGTTTTGGCAAGTGTCCAGATAAACTCGCGCTGTGTGATTGACAGCTTGGGCGATTGGAAAGGGATTGTTCTTTGATCGCTTTCTGTATATATATTAATCACAGTTTAAGTAAGATTATTTTCATCCTACAAAGAGAAACTGGCTTGATTTACTGATGCATAAACAGTATTGAACGACTTTGAGAGAAAGATTATCTGTCTGAACTTGAACAATTACACATCAGAAATTCACATAACCCACTGGTTCTTCAGAGGCTCGGATGAAGGAACTAAAAAAATACTTTTGTGTTCATTTGTACATCCAAATACTGAGCAACTGCCATGCTTCACTCGTTTGCAAGCCATGATGTCTCTCAAGGAAAAAACAATATCGCGCTTGCCCAGCCCATTTTCTCATGGGTGGGCCAAATTCTTTTTGCGGGCAAAGAAGAGAAAGGGGAGGTGACCTTTCCCCTTATGACGACATAAAGGGAAGATTCTAGATTCGCCCGTCTGAGCTTTCATTTTCTCAAAAATACCCAGGGCTTGGTTTACACCCATCAAAACGTCTAGCCACTGGGGGACCATAGGCAGGCTAGGGAAACTCATATTAAGGTTAAAAAACATCATAAAGTGAAATTTTCATGCAATGGGACCTTTAAGAAAGTCAAATACTTTGTTCCTGAAACGATCAGCCTTTTGAACAAATCGGTTGAATTAATTATTCACTTAATTACAAATAAAGCTTTTTTTTTAAATCATTACTAATTTGTACAATGTCGTAGAATAAAATGTGAAAATATCTCGGGCTTGTGTTCACCACAGACTTTATTTCAGGCTTTTAACCAGAAGAAATACATTCAAAAAACCCAATGACTTCCGTGCTAAAAGTGCTAAAATGCAACTCGTTTTTTGAGTTTTGGCCTACAAAAATAGGTAATCCCTGCTGCACTCTATGATGCAAAGGCAACTATAAGTAGCCATTTTTATATATTTGAGCTAAACAACAAATTACTTTATTATTGTAATACCATTAGGGAGTAAAGTTCTCCTAGAGACTGTTCAATGTGAATGTAAAACTAATCAAATTAGGTAAAAGGCCATAACTTAATCAGTTTAATGAATCATAATGTCTCTTGTGCCTCATCAGAGTATAATTGACATAATTGACTTTAAAGAACCTCTTATTCTGGAACATTCTGGACCCAATCAAACAAGAGACTGGGCACTTGTCCCGGCTGTCTGTCTTTGTCCAATAAGACAATTATGCGGTATCTGCTCAAATTAGTCCTAAACAGATCACTGGAAGGTTTAATAAAGTGTCCCGCTTCTCCTTACAAGTAATTTCTCCCTTGGAGTTAATAAGCACAGAAATGTTCCCAGTTAGGATTTGGGGTAAATGTAAGACCACGTATAGCCCTAAAACATGGACATTTTGACCTTTTTACCTCTAAAACAGAGAAAGTAATAAAATGTGTCTATGTAAAGAGATCTTTAAATTCAAGAATTTTAACATCAAGAATTTTATTGTACTTTTACGCATAGCAGTAAAGTCACTTTAGATAACAGCACCTAACAAATGTGTAGTTGACGCCGTGTGACTTTCCACGGGTTCAGTTTACACAGCTCTTCTGAAACGGTTCGCTATTTTTAGTGCAACAACGCTATAAAAGATCTTTATAGATTTGAGGAACACAATTAAGACTTCTTCTTACAGAAAAAGTGGAAAGGGAATATGTTCAGAGCTGGTTTTCATTTGGTGCTAATCGCAAAGCCTATCTATCAAAAGCTAAAGTCCCGTTCTTTCAATACCAAAATTCCTCTCGGAATGTCCATTATTAGATGCGCTACTGCCTTGAGTCAACATTTATACAATCAAATAGTTGTTTTTTGGAAGGGCAGCGCTTGTGGTTTTCGCACAATACATTCCCCGCATTATTGTGGATGAACTGGAGAAGGCTAACACTTCTGCTGACAGATGCTGGCTCCGTAACCTCGTACCGTTGGCAAGCGGCCTCACATTCAGAACCTGTTGATGGCTGAATGGAATTTCCAGGTTGTTGCTTTTCCTTTGAAGCTAAATTTAAATGTTCTTCTTGGTAAAACTACCTTGTGGACTGGCCATATTTTAAGGCCAATAAATGCGAGGGCCCAAAATAGCCCTGTTTGTTCCTTTATTTCTCCTCAGCGTGAAATTCAACTTTGCATGCATGCCTACCATAAAATGGAATTATTAGACTTGGCGCAGCTTTTGTTCCCTGTGGGAGGGTATTGGAGAAAGAAAACTAGCTCTTGTTCTTCTCTGCTCTGTAGACCAGAAGATATGGAGGCCTGTTTTTGGAAGAACAACCGTGGCCTTCTTACATTTCTGTCAAGTGAAGGCCTCCTTGCGACCTTGACAATCCTTATTAAATGTATGACTCCTCGTAGTTTCTTCTGCATCATCTGACGCCAAAATCTCCACAAAAAAAAAAAGGAATCAATGCAGTTTGCTTATTAATACTTTAACATACTTTAGTGCTTTATACGATACAGATTATTTTAAAGCAGCTTCACAGTAATAACTTTACATTAAATATGAGGGTTTCTATTTAGAACCCTAGAGTTCTTTACTCAGTTTTAAAGAACCCTTAATGCCAAAAATGTCCTATATAAGGAGAAATGTCTTAAATAATTGCATAACTTTCATCTTTAACAGATTTTTTTTTTTCCTAGTGATAAAGTATGTTTCGATTCATAATATTTTATTCAAATAAATAATGACTTCCAAACATTCAGCAATACGCAGCTCAACAGAAGGCAATTGTGTCGTTATTCAGCTCGAGTATTATCAATGTTGATAATACAGTGTAATGTTCCAATATTTGTCAATTGGGAACAGTGTTGAGGAGTAGCTGACTACAAGTAGTGACGCTACTAACTACATTTTTCAGTAGCTTGACAGTAGCTCAGTTATATTTAAAACAGTGTAGCTTTTCCAGTAGCTAACTAAGTAGCGGTGTAGCGCGACCAAAAGCTACATTCCGGCTGCATCCGAAAGCTTAGCCAACTGACTTTTTGCCTCTCTGCCTTATCAGCCATTGACTTTGAATTATACTTTTGCATAATTTATGCAAACCAAAGTCTTCAAGCACCCCCAGGTGAATATTGGGCTGCGTCTCCATTCACAGTAAATGCTGCAAGCTCATTCTTCATTAACAATTATTCAGTTATTTGTAATATACTGTCATTGTAAAAAAATACAATAAAATATAGCAAGCTACATTTTTGAGAGTAATTTGTACTGTAGCTCTTGACTGTATCTTAACTACTTTAACTTATGAGTAGCTTGAAGCTTGTCAAACTACAGTCTCAGGGTACGTTAACATGACAACGATATGCTTAAAGCGGAGACGTTTTTCCTTTGAGTTTTCCGCGTTCAGACGACACCATTGTCAAAACGATCCCCGTTCACACGGATCCGCGAAAACGAATAAAAACGCTGTATTCTGCTGCCAGGCCATTAGATGGCGATGAAACACTATAGATTGAACACGTGCATGACGTCATCGTTTTCAGAGATTCTCTACCTCAGAGTAGCTTCCCCAACACTGATAATGACACAAATTCTGTAAAGCAGCTGAATCCAATTCATTTAATAATGTCATGGTGGCACAAATGTCATGATATCACTTTTATTGGTCAAATCAAAGTCATGTGGTGCAACCAACATGCAGAAACATGCAAAACAACAACAACAACAAAAGCAAGAAATTACATCATGTTGACCCTGCTTACCAATGACTGCCAAGTTTTATAAATCTCTTTTTTTGACCTTGCATTCCACGAAAATCATACAGGTTTGTAACAACATGAAGGTGAGTAGATGATAGTATAATGTTAATTCCCAAGCGAACTAACCATTTAGTCTGTGGTTTGGTAGTTGGTTTAAGAGTTTGCATGACCCAAATAAGAGTTGGGACGATATGCAAACAATTAAACTAAACCATTACTTCATTGCACAATGCAAAGCTTGTCCTAGTGTAGTACTTGTGCCAACCATCACCAGTCAGTCTAAAATGGCTCATTTGGTTTCAAAGAGATCCCACTTTTACCTCAAGATATGCTCTAGTAAAAGAACTACTGACCCACATCTGTAATCTGTTCTGCACTGATAAATGCTATTAGAAAGCTTCTGTGATGTATTGACACAGTTCAAGTTGCCTAACTGTCCCCCTTCCATTGTTTGACTTGAGGCCCTATTGCCAAAATGTAAGTTTGTTTTTAAATAAGACCGCAATGTACTTTCAGTTTAAAAAAAAAAAAAAAAAAAACGAAACCATTGATGAGCAAAAGTAGAATCTGTAAAAAATAATTTTTCAACCATCACTATCATGTGACCTATTTTGTGCGCACTTCCCTCAGATAATGGCCCTTGCCGAGTTATCTAAGTGTGTTCTTATCTGCTAGTGCGCTACGTTGCCTTTTACAGTGCTAACCTGTAAAGCTCATTGTGTGACCTCTTCACAAGCCCCCTGGTGAGCTCATAGGGGTCACATATCTGTGGTCGGAGAGCTGTGACCTCGAGTCACGTCCAGGACCCTTATAAGGGGAGATTATGTGGCGGCTAATGTTACCATGATGCTGGTTTCTGCAGGGTAGTGGCTTCTTCTGTCCGTTAGGGAGGGAACTAAAGGAATGATTTAGTAAAAAAAAAAAAAAAAATGAAAGAAAGGAAAGAATTTACAGGAGTATTTTATGACCAATCTTACACTTATTTCAGAGGGGATCTACAAAGCACTGTGTGATTTGAACACTACCTCAAAACTTGTGGAAAACCCCTTTGCTAGTTCACATTACCAACATACTCCACAGCCGCAGATATACATTACGCTGAAAGTATTCACACTTTGTGTGTGTGTCTGTGTGTGTGCACAGTATAATGTATTACGTATTTTCAATACTTAATACTTAGCAAATTTTAAATATTTCAAATTTTATATAATATATACTGTGTGTGTATATATATATATATATATATATATATATATATATATATATATATATATATATATATATATATATATATAGTTAAAAATATTTAAGAAATAATTTGAATATTCAACACAACCATTTATAAATGTACTAAATTACAAATTTAACAACAAACATAATAATAATAGTACAAATGTCCCTATCGAAATTATTATTTAAATACATGACAATTTAGTAAAAACAACAACATAATAATAATACATTTTATAAGGAACATGTACAATACCTTAAAATTGTAAATTTTAAGTACAACAAATATTTAAAACAATGCCAAAAATGATTTCCTGGTTATTTCATATATTAAATTGCCCATGATTAATGGCACCTGCATGAATTCATCTCTCTTACATAATCAGTGCACAAGCCAAGACACTCTCATTTATCTGCACATTTATTTTGAGCACAGGCTCTTTACCAGCACACTTGTTTAGACGATCACTTCTCCTCACTGACACAACAAAACACAAGCATCTGTTTGTCTTCAGGGGGAAGCGAGACAGCGTGAGGTGTCACATGACACTTCTGCTCTCACCAGGAAACTGTTCTGTCCATGTTTTATACTTCAGTGGAATTGGAATGATTTGATTCTATTTTTTTTTCTTTCTTCTCTTAAGGATTTTTTGGAAAACCTCTGAGATAAAGTCGATGCTTTTTAATGAGAACTCAAGAGCAATGTCTGAGCAATAAAATGTTCCTCTGAAGATAATGCTACTTGAACAGATTAAGCCTGGATATATATCACGTTTCTGAAAGGCTGCCCACCCTCATATTGTTCTTTCTTATCAGCTGCTGGAAGTCACCATATCCCCCTTCTGGCTCACACTTAAACTTTCCATTCCAATTCAAAACTCAGTCTTCCATCCTCTGGCTGAAATGTCTAAGATGTCCAAAAAAAAAAACCACTCTCTGGAACAGGAATGAAGGCAAAAAACAAGAATGAGCAAAAAAAATATATATAAAAAAAAAATTGCAAGCCAACCATAGAGCACAAGGGAGAAAGAGTGTGATTAAAATGCCCTCTGAGTCCTGTCAAAACAAAAACATTTTGCCTGCAACTTGATGGTGATGTTACACAAGTGCCTCTATTGTGCTATTTTAAAGGTTTCTAATTTTGTTTTGGTGGTCTTCTACAATAGACTTACATTTTCTCAACATTGCAAAATCACCTAATTTTGAAACCGGTTTGTTCGAAGATTCAGTCTCTCTAAACTCTCCCAGTCTGTTGTGATTGGTCTACTCTGCCCTGATTGGTCAGATGGTCCAGTCTGTTGTGATTGGTCTACTCTGCCCTGATTGGTCAGATGGTCCAGTCTGTTGTGATTGGTCTAATATGCTCTGATTGGTCAGATGGCCCAGTCTGTTGTGATTGGTCTACTCTGCTCTGATTGGTCAGATGGTCCAGTCTGTTGTGATTGGTCTACTCTGCCCTGATTGGTCAGATGGTCCCGTCTGTTGTGATTGGTCTACTCTGCCCTGATTGGTCAGATGGTCCAGTCTGTTGTGATTGGTCTAATATGCTCTGATTGGTCAGACCCGGGCTGCGTTCAGCCCCGGCAAAACGTTGCACAACGTTTTTTTAAACAGAAACGGTGATGCGTTGAACACACTGTTCTGATGACGCAAGAGTTGCAACTATGGCAGCTGAGAAGGCTCATTCTTTGTGTTCTTTGTGAAGAATTTTCTGAGCCTGATGAAGTCGGTATAAATATGTGTTTAATACTACAAAATATGCCCGATGTTACAGTTACTGCACTTGCCGCCCAGAACAAAAGAGAACATCCCAATCGAGTGAAGGGATTGCTGAAACTGAAATGGAAGCACACATCTTACCTAATTCAGACTAAAACACATCTATTTAGCCTCACATACGGACTTTATTTGTAGGTCATACTGTTTTAATACCCTGTATTTTCTTTCTCATTTTTAGGAAAAGCACTTAATTACCATTGTTTATTTCTATACCAAATGTCATACACTTGCAATGAAGCTAAAAATATAAACAACTACATCATTATGTTGATATCCTATATTTTTACAATAAAACTTACGACAAACATGTCTTCTAATATCCTCAGTTGTTGCGTATACCGAGCTGCATCGAACACATTTGTAAATTACTTTCCTTGAACCCATTGTGCGAGTTCTCTTTAATACCCCGTGTTTTATATACATGTTGCTGCTGATTGGACTGCAGTTCTGACACACCCACCAAACAAGAGAAAACGTATCTCAAACCCCGTTGCACACCGGTGCACGCCGCTTCCAGGAAACATGACGTTCAACCCGGAAACCGAAGCAAAACGTTGCGCACCGTTTTGAACTTGAACATGCCCCCAGTCTGTTGTGATTGATCTACTCTGCTCTGATTGGTCAGATGGCCCAGTCTGTTGTGATTGGTCTACTCTGCTCTGATTGGTCAGATGACCCAGTCTTTTGTGATTGGTCTACTCTGCTCTGATTGGTCAGATGACCCAGTCTTTTGTGATTGGCCTAATATGCTCTGATTGGTCAGATGGTCCAGTCTGTTGTGATTGGTCTAATATGCTCTGATTGGTCAGACCCAGTCTGTTGTGATTGATCTACTCTGCTCTGATTGGTCAGACACCCCAGTCTGCTGCGATTGGTCTATGCTCTGATTGGTCAGACGGGTTCATCAATCAGGTTTTTTCTTGGGTCAAAAATGGATTTTGCAACGAAACAGTCTGTAATATCATCTTATTTATTTATGAAATAAAACAATCACTGGCAGGACTAGACCAATTTTGTATATATTTAGAAAATAATTATATGTAAAAAGTCACTGAGTGACTGATTTGAAACGTTCAGACGTTAATATAACACCTCAATCCAGCAGGGGCAGGGGGAGCAGGTATTCAAACCAAGTGTGAAAACACCAAAACACTCATGGGAGCGTTTTAAAATAGCCGTCTATCATCGGGTACCAGTACAGCAGAACGGCAAGTCTCATCATATCAAATGATCAGATAAATCTTTGGCTGGACAAAGATCCATTTTGGTGTCCGCCAAAATATTTTCAATGCAGGAAAAAACCCTCATGTGTGAACGGCATCAAATTTTTAAACCTTTTTTCACCTGTTATTTTTGTAAACCAAAAGAATATCCTAGTTTTGTTGTTGTTTTTTAATCAGAACAGAACAAGATCTTATTATATGAAGAATGTCTTATGTGTAACATGCGATAACAATACATTATATCTGACAATCAGGAACATTATGTAATTTTTAAGAACATAAAATGCAAGTAATTAATAAATTGAACAAATGAACCATATCTTTATTTCCAGCTGAGATTAAGAGCCAATGTAGCGAATGTGCCTGTGGCATTTCCTCCTGTTCATTAAGGGCCTTTGAACGGTGTTTTGCTGTTCTTGTTCAGTCTCTTGGACATAATGACTGCAATAGCTTACCGCCGGTCATCTGAATGTGTGCAAGATTGTGGCTAATAGGATATGTTTTTTCCCAGCTTCTCCCAGGACAGTTTAGGTATGGGTACTTACTTCAAAAACATGCTGTTTGGGCCTGTCTGCTCTGAATCCTTGGGAATGAAGAAAACCCTCATTACTCCCCAGAGGTTTTGATGGGTCATTTGATCCGTCTCCTCCGCTTTGTACAGAACAGAAAGACATGGTTATTATTTAAGCAGAGTACAATAACAATGATTACAATTCCAGGCACCATATATTTAACTACTTTTACTTGTAATTCAAAGTGATGGGCTTTAAAAACATGCCATGAAGTGAATAGTGAAAGCGCCCAAGCCGACACATTTACGCATTAGGGGTCTTGGATACCAAGGTTTCCTTTTCAGGTTTCCTAGAACAACTCTTGTGGAGTCTGCAGCAAGAGACGCGCTAATTGTCTTATCAGCGGGAGGCAAGCTATTGGTTTTGGCAGGGAGAGTTTTGGTTTTGTATTGTGCAAGACAGGCAGGGCCTAAAGTCAAAGAGTTTAGCCAGTCGGTACAGCCAAAACAGGAAGGAATGTTTGACTCAGATTCCAGAATGCAAACACTGTCAGTGCTTGAAACCATAAAGTATTCCAGCACCGCTAGCACTAATACGGTCATCACCGTTTTCAGTAAATGTCAAAACACTGCTAATTTGATTAGATTGATACTAAAAAGAATACCCAAAATGTCATGATTCACCGTCAAGTTATTCCCAATTTAACTGACTCTCTTTTTTCCGTGGAACACAAAATGAGATGTTTAGCAGAAAGTTCATGCTGCTCTTTTCCATATATTTCTGCTGTCCGGCGGAAACCTTGTATCTCAGTTTGGACCGTCTCTGCTTGTTTGCAATGCAAGGATAAATAAAGAACTGGTTCTTCGAATAAATATGGTGTTTTCTTTACTTGCCTCTGGATGGAAATAACATCACATTTAAGAAATGAAAAGCTACACACTCCATCAATTGGGGGTTAGAAGAACTGTTGCCAAACATATAACATGCTAGAAACATCATCATCTATGCAATAATGATCCAATCACAGACTCTTAAGCATTTGCCTATTTGAATCCAAAATAGGCTTTTTTTATATTTTTTGGTAATGTTTTATGTATTTGAGGAGCGGAGAAGAGCGTCTTAGTCTAGTCAACACATTATGCCAAGATTATTATAATGATTTAAAATGTACATTTAAGTAGAACTTTTAATTTAACAAAGTGCACTTTTTAACATTTTAAAAGTCAAATTTAAGTACACTTATACGGCCATTTATTATCTGCTAGTACTTCAAAATATACTCTGAAGATTTGAAGTGCACTACAAGTGCACATTAAATATAACCAAGTGTACTTCTTATCAAGGGTAAGATGCCCGAAGGTCAAGCAAATGAAACTCTTAAGGGGCTTGTTTGTAAATAAAGCTTGTTGTCTTGTATGCTGACTTACTGCAACAGCCATCTTGTATCAACCTGGTTTCGAGTGACCTTGCTCAAGGGCACATAGGTGACGACAGGATTGCTATCTATGTAACTCTATAGTTCCTAGGTCTCCCTTGCTTGGAATTGGACCTGCAACCTTTGTGTTAGTAGGCCACAGCCCTTCCCCTCCCCCCACCTTAGTATCTCAGCTTGTCATTCATAAGGTTCAAAGAGTCTTATAATGGATCATATCTTCTAAGCTGACATTTATGTGTCAGTGGGCCGATATAGGGAGGAGGTTGTCAAAGTCTGTACTAACTCAATATTAGGTCATTAATGGAAAGCAAGACAGCTGGAATTATGCGTCAGAAAGACATGCTAGTATCAGAAAATTGTGCTACAAAGCCAGAAACAGTCATCAAAATGATAGCTGGCGGTCATAACTTCCTGCTTCCGTCAATGTAATTACTTTTACATTTAAGTTTTTTGGTTTGCATTATTAATTTGAGGTTGCATTCCATTCTTCTTAGACACACAATGCGTGCTGACTCTTGAATAAGCCCGTTTTAAAGGTGAATTAGAAAATTGGCCGTGACAGGAGTGGTGAATCATGTCTAGCGTCCTGTAATCTCCCTGAGAGGATCTTTTCATTAGGTAAGACAAGGTCGCTCCGGCGACACCCGGCAGAAGCGCAGTCAAACACGTGCAACGTGCCTTATCAGCTGTGGAAATTTACCCTCAGCATGCCTGTTGCCCAACAAACAAAGCGAAAAAAGCTAGCCCCATTTGTAACGGGTGTCAAAACAAACCGGAGCATGCTGGGTAAATCATGGGCATCTCACGAGTTCACATCTGTTATCTCATTCTTGCTTCATGACAATAAGGAAATGTGTGCTGATGATAACACCAGTATTTGTCTATTTGGAATGAGAACAGAGTGAATTTATTTAAAGTGTAACATGATGTATTTTTTATATCATCAAACTAAATGTGTAGTTGCATTTTCATATTTGGGAGACATTTTTATGCAAGGCAACTTACAGTGTACTTAAGGTACACATTATGGTACACATTATTACACAATAATAATAATGCCACTGACGATTCTGATTATCGATCCGATTCTTTAACGATTCTCTTATCGATTCTTGATAGCACTGTGTGGAAAAATGTAGTCATGCTTTTCAAAAAAAACAAGGGGTTTTATTTATTTTAAAGCTTAAGCTCTAGTAAGCAAACTGTACTTTTTATGTAATTTATGTAATAAATAGAACTTTATTGTAAAGTCTTACTGATTCAAACGTCTCCCGAGTTCACTGTTGGAAAGATCAGTTGTCCATTCATTAAAATGAATCGGTTCAAAGGAGTCATTAGTTCGCGAATTGAACGTGTCATGCGCGTTGTGTGATTATCCCAGCAGTTAGGACATAGACATCCAAGATTTGTGTCAACACAGAAAACATTTCATCACTGGATAGTTTTTTTCGTTTAATTAAAGTGTTGTTTTATGTCAGCTGAATGTCTGGGACGCTTTTCAGAGAAGATAAGGCAACAACTTATTTAGCACAATTCCCACCCAGCGGTAATTGAGGAAGAAAAAAAAATCTCCGAATGCTCCACATGAAACTTTGGTCTTCCGACCTTTTACCACCGTGTCGATTTATTTTGATTAATATGTGCGAGGGAGAGAGAGCAAGACAGCGCTTAGTTTGGAGACGGTGAAGTCTTTTTTACACTTTCGCCTGGCTCCGAAGAGAGAGAGAGAGAGCGCGCGCGCGACCGAGTCTCTCTCTGCTCGTTCTTTCAGTCAAACATGCACTGTGACTCTGTCACAAGGGCAGCAGTTCATCTACATTACTCAGCGATCAAATAACACTTTGGCGGGCGCTAAAACTCATAGTCGTTTGGTCATTAATCGGACTGGTTTTGTTTCACTCATCGTAACATAAATTTAGCTGCAGCTAAGTGCCTTTGTGCGACCCACCTTTTCTCACTGTGTGACCCACAAGTGGGTCGCGACCCACAGTTTGAAAACCACTGAGCTACTATCTAGATAAAGTAGTCAAATCAACCTGTCACAAAGCGACCAGATCCGGTTTGGATAGTGTGAGGGTTTGTTTGTGAGAAAAAAAAAAGGATGTCTCTACCTACAACTGCACTGTCATGTTAGAGCACCAACAGTGGTGAACGAAGTACACAAATCAAGTACTTGAGTAAAAGAACAGGTACCCTAATAAAATATTACTCCAGTAAAAGTTAAGTACTCCTTTCCAATTTTACTTCAGTAAAAGTACAAAAGTACTTGACTTTTAATGTACTTAAGTAATAAAAGTAAGAAGTACTGAACAATAAATGTTTATTTAGAAAATCTTTAAGTACTTTTATACTAATATACTTTTACATAAATTTTATATTATATATTTTATATAGTCCTACTGCTCAGAATACCTAGGGGAGGAGGAATTTCTGGGTCTAACATCATTAAGAATTATTATGAATTGTCAGTAACCAGTCAGTAAAGAAGGTTAGTGGATGCAGATGTATTATACGTAATGTGTTGACAAACAATAAAAACAGACATCAAATAGGGCTAAATGCATAACAAATTAAAATCAATGCTATGCAAACATGCAAACTGCGAGGAAAAATGCAAGTGCAATAATTTACGTTACTTTAATTTTATGTTATGTTGTGTTTTTTGTATGTTTTGTTTTTTACATTAATCTACACCATAGAGATGGTGATGTGGACATGCCTGCATTCAAGCATTAGGCCCCTTGTCCACCAAAGCATCTTTAGTCTGCTGAAAACGCCTAGCTGTAGGGGCTTGAGAGCGCTTTGGCAGCGCAGCGTTATTTCTGGGGGTTTTTTTCAGTTGAGATGCTTTGCTTGCTATGATACGGAATATTCATGGAAGTGTTACTAGTAACTAATTTCACAGATAATTGGTTTCTGTATTGTTTCTATATAAAAACGCTGATACAATGTATTGTTTCTACATACAAATGTTGATGCAATGTAAAGTATTTGAACTGGCTCTTGTTTAAAATAAAATAAAAATTCCGTTATTCATGTTGTACAAGCAGAATCTGGCGGTTGGTTGGAGTTGTATTTGTCCCGCCCCTCCTCCAGTGTGATTGGACAGCTGGGTAAAAAGTGACAGTGATGAGTGCTGCGCTCCCATTCAGTCGGTCCACTCGCTACAATACAAGACTATGGGATATCGCGCTCTTCCGCCATCTGCTGAAGACACCTTATTCATGCCTGAAAGGCCACTGATGCATGATGGCGTGGGCAGGACCAACTGAATGCAGTCGCATGCGTAATTCCCTTTGTTCTTCAGCTCTTCACTCTGCTACTAGAACACCATCACGCCACAGTTTTGCAAGATAGAACGTTTTTAAGCACAAGTTTGGCTTTGCTAACGAAGGCTAATAAGCTTTTCTTGCACAAAAATGTCCACACACAGCAAGGGTTCCCACCCCTGTCCAATGTATTTATTATCTGAAAAAGATACTCACGATACACACTGCCCGGTGGGTTTGGGGATTGTCCACACCAAGCTGGCTGGGGCATGTATGCACTGCCGGTAGCTCCATCGTACGACACTTGAGTGGTGCGTAGCGTTTGTTGAGCGTGTGCTCGGTGGGGCAGTGGCTAGACACGGTCTGCCTCTGTCCAAGGGTCAAGCCATTTTCGAGGAGGCCACGGGGACTTGGGTCAATAGAGTGGAAGCCAGGAGGTTGTGGGTTATTTTGACAATTTCCTCTGACTACTTCTGGGTTTAATCAGGGTTTTGAGTGTTGTGAGAATGACTCTGTCCTGCTTGCTGCAGGCCAGGAATTTTCCGACAACATTTTCAAGCTGGGAAGATCACGGCTTCCCCCTCGCCCTTGAGGCGGCGGGGGGAAGTGAAGTGATGAAAGACCCTTTCATTGAGCTGTATCGTAGAGCGACAGGAAAGCTGTCGGTGGAGTGGCTTGCCTCTCCCCCACTTCAGAAAAGCTTGCGCTTCGGTGGGTTCTATTTGTCTCCTCTGCAAACAGTGGTAAGAACAAGCCTGCCGCTTTACCCAGATTGTGTGGCAGAGCTTACAGCTTTGTAGCCAAAACCCATGTCTCCTCCTCCTCCTCCTGTGCCGGGGACAGAAAAGTTCACAGACTTTGAAGGACGGGGAAAGTAGGGTTAATGTCGACTCCCCCAATGGAGCATTCGCCAACGGGAGTTATGACAGAGCTTTGAACACTATGTCCGTGCTGCAGACTTATCAGACCATTTGCTTGGGGGAACTGAGCGAGGCCGTGTCAGGGGGAAGGGCATGTTACAAACTCATGGGGGAGGTACGATCCACGTGTTGCACATTAATGTCTTTGGGTCATACGATGGCCAGTACAGTGGTGGCTCAGCTCCATCTGTGGTTGACTCTGGCAAACTTGCCCGAACAAGATCGGTATACTTTCCTCAGCGCACTGATCTCCCCGACCGGGCTGTTTGGAGAGGGTCTTCATGTGTTTCAGGCGCGATTTGAGAACTCCAAGAAACAGACAGAATCTCTGAGGGGTTCAATGCCTAGAAATTTCAGCAGACAAGCACAGTTGGCTGTACAACCTGGGTTTAGGTCGTCTTCTCGACCGCCACTAGCCAAGAGGCCAGCTGCAGCAACAGCGCCATGGCCCAGTGCTTGGGAGCCTGGACGAGCGCACATACAGCCTAAACAGCAGCCAGGGTCTGGAAAGAAGGGTCCCCGCCCCATGTGAAAGGAAAATATTTCTCTGCAGGAAAGAAGGACCAGTCGGATCCCTAGCTCGCAGATGAGGAACGTCGGTCCAGAGGCAGCCGCTTTCTTCTCTCAGTGCAAAATAAATCTTGCTAGATAGCGGGTTTAGCTTTAAGTTTGTTATCAATAAAGAAACTTTGTGTTCAGGATACAATGCCTTATGTGTTGATTTGTCAAAACAGATTCTACACCCTCGACAGGAACTGTGGTCTCTATAGGCCTACCTCCCTGAGAGGGGGAATCTAATGGCAGCGGGGCTCCCAATCAATATAGTGGCCACAATAAAGCGCTAGGACGCCATCGACAAGGGGGCTTTATGCGTTGAAGTACCGCATATTTGAAGAGTGGTGCGGGAGACGATCTTTATCACCAGATCAATGTCTGATTGCGGGAATATTAACTTTTCTGCAGGAGTTATTGGAGGAAGGTAGCTCCCATTCCTTGCTAAAGTTTACTTGGGAGGCCATTTCGGTCTGTCATGAGGGTCTTACCTGAGATGGCGAACGGGACACGAGCAAACACCTGCTGGCCATTCGGTTCCTTACAGGGGCACGGCGGCTAAAGCCCGTAACAAAATCGATGGTGCCGTCATGGGACCTGATTGTAGTTTTGAGGCCTTAGAAACCTTGGATTTAAGAATGCTGTCTTACAAAACAGGCCTTTTTGCTGGCGCTGGCGAAGCAAAGGGCGTTGATTATCTCTATCCACTGTCAGTGCATCCTCGTGCTTCCAGTTTGCGCTGGAAGGGTCAAGACTGGTGTTTTGTACAAACACCAAAAGTCATATCAGGGGCATTTCGAGCTGCCCACCCTGTCAAACCTCTCAAATGACTCGGAGGAAGACAGAAAACCCCATGTATTGTGCCCTGTGTGAATTTTACACAGATACATCGAGCAGACACAGGCTGTGCGTTTGACTGACCAACTTTTTGTATGTTTTGCCAACCCAGTTCGTGGGAATCCGCTGTCTAAACAGGGTCTTTCACACTGAATCATGGAGGAGATTTCTATTGCATACAAAAGTAAAGGGTTAGCTCTGCCGGAAGGGGTGTGTGCGCATTCCTCAAGAGGCATGGCAACGTCATGGGCGTTGTTTAGAGGGGTCAAGTCACCTTTATTTATATAGCACTTTTTACAATGCAGATTGTATCAAAGCAGCTTCACAGTGATAACATGAAAATAATACAACAAAGTTTGTTTCTAGAAGAAAATTGCGTCATCGGCAACCCTAAGTAAGGCAGATCAATAATATTGTTGAATATTAAATGTCCCCAACTAAGCAAGCCATAGGGGTGTCTGTAGAGGATATTTGTGTGGCGGACAGTTGGGCATCGCCGCACACGTTTGTTCGGTTTTACCAACTAGATGTCACTGCGTCAACAGTGGCTCAGTCTGTGCTTACCACAGGGGCTTTAAGCCAGGGGCCGTCGCTCGTGAATGGGTATAAAATGGGTATGTGGAGTTACTGGTCCCTTACGTTTAGTTCAGCAACTTTGCAGGGTGTGAATATATGTCCCATAGTCTTGTGTTGTACCGAGTGGACCGCCTGAATGTGAACGTTGAGTTATGCATATAACTACTGCTATCTACTGTTCCCAGAAGGAGGGAAATGAGGTACAACACCTCTGAGCCCTGCGCAGTTGGAGGCTCGGTGAAGGTGGCCTTGCCCACGTCGTCATGCGTCAGTGGTCTTTCAGGCGTGAATAAAGGTGTCTTCAGCAGATGGTGCAAGAGCGCGATATCCCAAAGTCTTGTGTTGTACCTCGTTTCTGGGAACAGTAGTAATTCATTTTTCAACGATTTGCAAACCAATTTAACAGGTTCATTGAAAAGAATCAGCTCGTTCACGAATTGGACACTGCTATTGCGTCTCGGAGCACCTGAAGATTTCTAAGGTATTATTATAGGTATATGGAATATAGTGAAGTAAAAGTTTCTCAAAATGAAAATACTCCAGTAAAGAACAGATACTTGAAAAAATGTACATAAGTAACACCACTTAGCACCATGAGTGATGGTGTGAGTGATGGTGTGAGTGATAGAGTGACGAGTGATACTGTAGAGTGTGAACACACAAAAAATAAAAATGACAAAAAGTGACAGAAAGAAAAAACTAAAAGAAAGATAAAAAATAATAATTTCACATGTAACATGAAATGAAGCATACACCACTGAAGGGTGATTCTCACAAAACTGTATTTTCTGCAAGCTTTTTTCAAGATATAGGTCACTTAGAGAATCCAAAAGGACACCAAATAACCAAATGATATAAGTGTAAAGTTAATCTAGCCTAAAGTTAGCCTAATATCAAGATAATGTTAAAATCAACTACAACAATTCTCTTTATGAATGAAAAGTTATGTAGTCTTAATGAAGTTAATAAAGAATCAAGATAATAAAATGATGCTATAGTGTAAAGTTGTCTTAAGTTAGCATTAGCATCTAATGTAAACTATATCAACCACAACAAACCTTTGTTAGAGTAAAGATAGGATAGTCTAAAGTTAGTCTTATGTTAAAGACTTAGAAATTCTCTTAGGAATAGGAAATGCCACTGGGAATAATAAAATAATCTTTTTCTACCATTAGGGACACCAATCATAACTGCATAACATAAATATTGGTTCAATCAATGGCATGAGTTTGGGGATGGGGATATATGTTTCTCTGCGCAATTGCAGATGAGACTTTGAAACTTATTTGAAAATACAGTCATCATTTTTGCAATTCTGTTTGGTGCTTCACCTTTAAGTCACCTTTAAAAATTTCCATTTTCAGCAATGTCTTCACACAGGGTGTGTTACATGGTGCCACTTGCTCAACAGCAGAGCTTGGTGGAGAGACGGGAGACATGGCTAGCAAAACAATTAATCTGTCTAATCCAGAACCATGTAATACCACTATCTAAGCCAGTGGTTCCCTCCCCTGTTGCTTTAGGCTTTACAACAGCACATTTTGGATTTAGTCCTAATCAAACACACTTGATTTCAGTCATCCTCTCATTAGTACAATAAGACTTAAACATTAGGTGTGTCAGATAAAGGAGACACCCAAAAAGTGTACTGTTGAGGGACTTCCAGGAACAGGGTTGGGAAACACGTACAGCCTCAGGTAAGTTCTGTGAACATCTACTGAGGCTCCTACGTAAATGTTTCCTTTGTAAACTTGTTGTCGCAGGCCAGTATCATCATCTAAATAATATTAAATAACCAAAGCAAGAAAAAAAAAAAAAACACTAGGTGTAAAACCACAAACAATCAAACTATAACATCTCACAAAACATCTCATCTTTCATGGATGGCTGCAACGTTTACAAAAGACATATAACCCAACACAGTAACCGAAAACTCCCTCAGCAACTGCTTCGAGATTAATTCCACTCGTTCGTTTGCTGCGTTCAGCCCATTTTTCACTTTTAGGAGAACGACAACAATTAACAACAAAGAGGACTGGATTGGTGCACAGTCTTACAAAGCAAAGGGAAATCTGAGGAGCGTTGAAATAGCAATACCTTTCTAGCTTTACTCCTCTTGGGTTTGAAATGAAGTCAACAGCGTAATTTGCGAGTTTATGTAAACAGGTGTAATATTACATTAGCTTCACAATAGATTGCTGATATTAGCACATTATAACCTACTCTGCAAAAAAAGGGTCTGTTCTCAGGAAATACTAATATGATACATAATTGTATGACATTTTATAGACTAAACTATTGTGTAATAAAAAAAAAATACTTAAAAAATATTTACTTTTTATTGTAATAAGAGACAATTTGCAGTAAATGTTGGATAATTTTATAGAATAAAAAAAATATTATATATATATAGCTTTTATTAACATTTAAATATGATTTAATTGTTCTTGTATTTCATTCAACCCTGTTGTGCTGTGACATACCCTCTATAAAAAATAATGGTTCATAAAATCACAATTAATATTACACATTTTTTAACACGATGGTTCAAACAAGTATTTAATGAGTTTTACACTTACATTGGCCTTGTCAAGCAAATGATGTTGTGAGTGTGATGAAATTTGCTAGTTTGTGTCACTGTCATTATTAGATGCTGTAATGTAACAGGGTTGATACATAGCATGTTTTGAAAGAGAAATGTTATGGGCTATTTGTTATTTTCTTTTTAATAATTTCAAAAACGGAAATGGAATGATACTCAGTTAATATATGGTTACACTTTATTTTAAAGGTTTCCTTGTTACATTAATGTACTGAGTAATAATTAACTATATGTACTTGGGGTTAAAGTTAGGTTTTGGTTTAGAGTTAGTTGCATATAATTATGCATTACTGTTCTCACTACTGAATGTAGCCGTAACGTGTAACAAGGACCCCATTTAATTATAAGTATAAATACCAGATATACTGTAGGCCTACTATAACAATAGTTAAGATAAATATGTATATACATTACAAGACTATGACTACATATTTAATATTTGGGTTAATAGTTAAAAAATCTGCCATTGAAAAAAAACTACATTTGTTGATCACTAATCTTTGTGGTTTTCTGATTATTGAATGGTGGTCCCTAAAGGTCTAGGGCAGTTACAGACCTGCACAAATACACACACACACAATGTTTTTGTGGTATAGAAGGAACTAACATGTTATACAGTCAACCTAGTCCTGCCAAACCGGATGTGAATTCGCTTACAGGACAATATAAATCTGGTGTATCTCAGCAACAGTACTGCCTAAACCACTCCAAAAACTGAGATGTGATCGTTTATAACGGACAAATTGGTCAAAAGTTTATTGACTGCCATATACCATGCTCTCATAATAACAGCTTCAATGTTAAATAAATCCAAAATCACAGTTCTCCTCAAACACTAACAGGATATCACGAGTAGATGTTTGCCTCTCGGAAAGCTGTTATTTTGGAAACAGATTTTTTATTACAATCTCATGATCAAGTCAGATGATTGCTTATCAAGAATCAAAGAAACCAAGAAGTGAATCTTTTATATATCTTATTGTTAGGTCAGATCTAGGTTCTAAAACCAGTCCATTCTTACAAAACTCAAAATATTTTATAAAGGTTGAGGCATAGCCTGGTTAGTGCACATTACAAGGTACACATACAGCCAATGCAAGTCCGAAATCAGAATTTTCAGATTCATTGTTGGTTGACTATCCCTTTAAATTGCACACTGGCAAATGAACCCATGTGCACTGTGCAGTCAGAATATATTTATTGCATATGTCTCTGACTCAGTGCTTTCCCTCCAAGCTATTATCTGATGTTTAGGACTCTGACTTAAGTTCCCAGTTTTTCATGGTTAGACCAAGGTTAGCCGTTTATTCATGCAGCTTATTCATTTAGATGTTGAGCATTATTGTGCATTATATATGAATGTAAAACAAGTGGTTTCCATGGTAGGCAAGTGTGTAAGTTTTTTATAGCTTTGGCACAAGCAATCATATTTGACACATTACGTTGTCCTGGTTATCTGATTGATCTCATGCTGTATTATACAATGAGGTGACTCATGCTGTGTTACACGTCTGAATTGGGCAATCATAAGCTCTTTTTTTCTTTCCTTTTTTTTTTTTTTTTTTTTTTTTGTTGTATATAAAAAAGGGTGAGTCAGTGCTACAGATAAGATGGAAAAAAACAAGTCGCTGAACTTGGTAAATTTCCACTCACAAGCCTATTTCAGCAAAACTTTTGAGAGGGTAAGAAAGTAGTGATATAATTTTGAAGATATTACTTTTGATATGAATGCAAATATGTCCTAAAAAACTTGACATTGACATTAATTAATATAACCTCCATACCAAATACACAGGCAGCCAATACAAACTAATAAAATAAGATGAAACACATTGTGGTCAGCGTTTTGTTCATTTCACAAAGTATTGTCATGACTAAAAGAGCGATTTAGACAACTTAAATAAACATATATATATAAACATTCTCATTCCATACAGAATTTTAATGGATAAATATCGTTATTTCAGGAAAAGTCCTTTGTTTTTTGTTTTACAAGAAAGTGTATATCTAGTAAATGTGAATTTAGACAACATTTAGGAGAAGACTAGCATAGACAACATCAAAACTGAAGCACAGACTTCTGTGTTTTAATCTAAAATAATAACTAAATCTTCACTTTTTATTTAAAAAATATCTCCAGCTTATCAGAAGAGAATACGAGAATAGCTTTTAACTACTACAGGGTTCATTTACACTAATCATAAAATATTTGTAGAGTTCAAGTCTTTGTCTGCTACATTTATGGGAGAAATAAAAACGTTTATATCAAACTGTACCTTCATGCAGACTCTTTGTTGAAACGAGGACAGTGAAACTGATAAACGTGAGACCCAGTTTGAATCGGTTTGAATGCCATGATAAATACATCTCCTGACCAGTAGGTGGCGCTGTAACGAAACTAGGATGGGCATTTTTCATAAAATATTGTATTCGAATATTCGGGTTCATAAAAATCGAATATTCATTTATTTATGTTGTTTAACAAGAAAGACGTTATTTGTAAAGTTTTTTTTTTTTTTTTACGTTTTGGTCCCCATTTCTGAGCTTACATTAGGAAATATACACAACAAGCTTACTATATATCATAAGGTTTTCTTTTAGTTGAAAACATTAAACAATGAGTAAACAACAAATATAAAGAACTAATTTAAGCTCAATCAGCGCAAACGGAAAAAAACGCTAATAAAGCAGACTGCGCAGTTATCATACAATAGCCTATGTATATGCAGTCGAGTCAGCATTATCGTATTTATATTTATTCACGTTCATGGTGAGAAAAACAATAATATCCACACGCTCCAGTGAGAAAATGCTCAATGCGCTGACAGACGTTGCAAAGACACTGTGTGCTAAGTGAAGTTACTAACAGCACTTTGCGTTTTCTATTATTAAAGGTGAACTAAGTAACTTTTTTTACCTTAACCGAACAGCTTCGGAGTCATTGGAATAGTTATATGACTTTTTTTCGGGTTGAATGGTGGTCCTCTCGCACCCCCCAAGTGCCTGTGAGCCGAAAAACCACCCTTGCAACTTTGAGACGGCGGGGCGCCGGCCGCAGCATCAGGAACTATCGCGTGATATCAGGTCTCGCGATGTAACGAATTGCTTTACGGCAAAAAAATCTGCAAAAATTCTGTCATTATTGCGCTCCCTCACGCTGTTCGAACCCGAATGAAGAAGACGTTTTAAAGAATGTCCCATCTGCTTTGATGTCGTTGATCTACTAGCCTCTGGTATCTGAGAGTCGCCAACGAGTTTTTTCGACAGTGTTGTCAAATATCTATTCCGAAGCTGTAGGGGGAGCTCTAGAGAGAAACCTGCGAGCAAAAAGTGAGAATACAGCGAAGAAATTCCCGAAACTGCATAGCCCTGCTTTAAACCTGTCTCCCTCAATGAAACTTAAAGGAAGCATGTCTCAAAATAATTTGGGTATCAGAAGATATCATATCTGATCACTCGCACTACAGCTGCGCTTACCTGCAGTCGTTAATGCAGTGATGGACAGCTGACAGTGATATCCTCAGTCGACTGGTGTTTGGATTTCATGTGATTTCTCATTGTATTGGTGATATGATAACTCAGTTTCGTTAATACATTTGATTAAAAGTAATTCCATTTTGTAATATCATTTTCATCTAAGTAATTCCAAACTTCGCGAGGCAGACGAAGACATTATGTGATCACTACAATCCACTTGTTAAACACGCTCCACAGCGCCACCCAGTGCATTTAATTATAACTGCGGAAAAAAAAAAGAAAAAAAGAAAAGTAAAATTTGAATAGTATTTTCTTTTTCGAATAATAATCACAGATCGAATATTCAAAAATTTTAATATTCGTGCACATCCCTAGCCGAAACGCTGCATATTGCCTGTGGTTATGCTTGTGACGACATGTACCAACTTTGGTCTGAATACGCTAAAGAATTGTAAAGATATAGCCTCGCATCCAATTTGGCGTTCTCGTCAAATTCGTTTGCGCGTTTTCCAAGAACGGTTGGGTTTATAAAAAAGCTTTTAATATCTTTTTGCCAGCATGGTCTGAAGATCACCCGTGCCAATTTTTGGTGAAAAAGCGGACGAACCGTCTAGGAGGAGTGCGAAAAAAGTATGTTTTTTAGTCATAAAATATTTGTAGCAGTTCAAGTCTTTGTCTGCTATATTTATAGGAGAAATAAAAACATGTTTATATCAAACTGTTACTTTATGCAGACTCTTTGAAACGAGGACAGTGAAACTGATAAGCGTGAGACCTGTTTATCAGCATGACTCAGGTTCTGAATGCCATGATAAATGTATTACTCAAGGTCAGTAATAAAGATCTGTCCAGTCAGTGTTTGCATTCCTGAACCCAGGAGGCTATGATATAATACTGCAACACTAGACCAAACCTGGACTTAAAGTGCATTAATAAGTCAACAAAAGAACAGTACATTTGATAGCTTCTGTTGGCAACCAATTTGTAATTCTACCTTACTTTGCAGTTAATGTAATTATTTGTTGAAATGTCCACCTCTTAGCTTACAGCAGAAGTTTGACAAGCAAGCAGCACCAATGTAAATATGTACTTCTTATTTATAAAATAATTAGACATAATGCAAAGTCACAGATCAGCCGGTGAATATTAATTTGGCTTGTTCAGCTCTGATTTGTAGGGGCGGTAGAGATCTAGAAATGAAGGATTTGAGCTGGTCACACAAAGGTTGTCCGTCACCATTGTGCTCTTGAGCAAGTCACTGAGCCCTCGGGGGACTGTCTCTATGATTACTGCGATGCATGTTGGATAAAGAGCATCTGCTAAATGCCAAATAACCAACACAAACTCCATGAGAATGAGTTTTGAGTTTCCAAATTTGGAGCATATTCTATGATTACGATCCTGAGGGGATAGACACTATTTCCATCCTTCCAAACCCAATGACTCCAGCACACGAAAACAGCTCAAGTTCAAGCACAGTGAATGGATCAGCATTAGTATGTCCTGCACCAAAAGCAGGACAGGGAACATGTGCACAAGAGCCGACGGAAAAATAACAATGTCATTCGCTGAACCACAACAATTGTTGATTTGCTTTAGTACAGCGGTTAAGACACAGAGCCACGAATGATAATACCAACACTGGGAAAATCAGTGTACCCTTGGAAGGGTTAAGAAAAGACCCTGTTTTAAAAAATTTTGGCTTTTTGCTCCTCTGTTAAGTGGAGATATGGAAGGTCACGTGCTTCCCAAAAATTCCATGCCTATTTGCTGTCAGTTTAGCCCATGGTCTATCAGTTCCAAATAAAAAAAAGATTATATGGATAAAAAGAAGTGTGAACATTCTTCAAGTTGGCCACATACAAACGTGATAATACAATCTGAACACCCTGGTTACTACCCCGAACAGCCTCATAACATTTTTTTTAAATAACCAACACTAGGGCTGTCACTAGTATTTTGGTCATTGAGTTATCAGCAGATTATTTTGATGATTAATCAGATTTTTTTTTTTGATTTTTTTTTTTGTGGTAATAAAAATAGACCTAAGCAAAGTAATAGCCTTTAAAATGACTTAAAATACATACAGTATATAATAACAATGAGGCAATAATATTTGGTTCAAATAAAGGAGGCTATCAAAAGCAAGTAATCGTATGGTTTTATAGAACGACACTGTTAAAATACATAATATAATATACATAATGTACATAAGATGATTTTTAATATACAATATTTTATAATAACAAATGCCTGTAGAAGAACGTGTAAAGTGTTGCACTTTACAACAGATCAAATCCTTGTTTAATAAAGGCCAAACAACATGTAATTCAAATGTTAACTTAATGTTTCATATTTGCCCACTTCTTTACGATAGAAGTGATACAACCACTGTAATTTCTTGAACAAGAATATGTGGACATCAAAATATGGAAACTCAGAGCAAGGGCTTAAACACACGTAACCTACAGGCGAACATTTGCGCATCTGAAGTGTCTCAGCTGAAGGAAATAATCCATTATTAATCGGCTTTAATATACAGGCCAAATTTTCTTATTGGGCCGATAACTATAACATTAAAAATGAACATATATGGGCCGATACCGATATGGTGCCGATATATCGTGCATCCCTAATATATGTATTTAATGGAATTTCAGCCTTATGAATTTACAGTAGCACTATGCTATAGTATGGGTTTTAAATTGTTTTATGACATCGTGCAGCTTTATAAAACGGCCTAATAATGCGGTTCATGGATTCTCGTCTGTGTATCACCTCTTCCGGTATTTTGCCGGTTATCGACACGGTTAAACCGCAACCAAGGATTTTGTTTAAAAAATCGACTACTCGAATTGAATCAAGGAATTGTGACAGCCCTAAAAACAACAACAACAACAACAACAAAACATATAATTGCACTAAAACTACACCATAGCAACACCCCAGATATACAAGACCCTACTAACCTCCTAGCAAGTCTTGCAAGCACACAATGTAAGAGCAATGTGAAACCTCTTCCAAGTCTTATTTTTTGTGTTCTACAGAATTATTAATTAAAATATGTAACACAAGTTTGATGGACTGAGTCATGATGGAATTCAGTCTAAGTTTAAATAAGTTTAACTCCTGCAGTAAGCAGATTGGTGATCATCAGGCTACATAATTCAATTGGCAAGAATAGGCTAAATCCCAACATATAAACATTTGAGACATAACTAATGGCAATGCAAATAGAATTTGTTCCCACGTGTGTTTTTGGTAAGACATTCATCAAGCTCAAAAAAAAAAAAAAAATGCAAACAAACTTAGGACTGCCCACAACAGGGTTCCCAGGCATATCAAATTTCAGCTTTTCCAAAAAAGACTTAATGGGTTGTGTTTATGTATGGTTTATGAAAATGTGTACGCATTACACCTGCATGAATGCATTTGGCAAGAGTTCAGAATTAAATATTTGAATTTAAATCAGATAATGCAACAGGCTTATTTTAAATAAAACAATAATAATATTAACCTCAAAAAAGCAAATACAGATTTAAACCCTTTCATGTAGACACTTTATTAATGAAGTCTCATTTAACTTCAGGTTGATGAAAATCTGTCACTATCTGGGGTGGTCTTATTTCCCATCATTTTCCAAGTTTTCCACCAAGAAGATCAGAAAATGACCTTTAAATATTCCTTTCAATAACAGATCTGCAGACTAAATATGTGCTATAGCCATCCAGAAACACCTCAGTTCTGCTGTCAGACTCTTATTTTGACGCAATGGAACCGGGAGAGGCGAATCAAACTTTGCAAAGAATGGAAGGCATGCTTCCCACAGGGTACGGGTGCCAAGTTAAGTGCTTTTTTCCACATGATCCAGCACTGGAGGACAGCCAGAGGAGTGATTCAAGAGGTCCTTAGTGACTATCAATGTCTGGTGGGAGAGATACCATAACCTCTCCGCTGTTCCCCGAGGCGTGCGGTCCACAATCCACAGCTGATCCATTGTGTTTCAGTGGAAATGCACTGCGAGGAGCAATTCATGTACGAAAGGTCAAGATATTTTGACTGCTCTCACATGCTGGATGTTTCCATTGAGTTTTTTTGGTTTGGTTGGGATTCCTGAATGACTACCTTGTCCAAACTAGTCAAGCGGACACCTTCAATGAAAGCACAATCAATATTCATTTAGAACAGCATTGAAAGACATTGAGATCTCAAAACCACACTTTTGTAGTTTCCGAGAAATGAAACACGAATGTGGAGATCAAGTTAACTTTGTTTGTCAGGATGTCACAAACAGGCCGTAACTAACTTCACCCACCTCTATTTCTTCCACTTCAGTCTTCCAGGAAATCCTGGAGATGCCCGTGGTGAGGCCAGCATGTGAGGACAGACTGTCTGCGGTTCATAAACAAATCATTGTGTACTGACTGAGAAATACGGGTGTTGTCAAATAGAACATTCTATTCTAAAAGGATTAAGAAAGAGGAGATGTTCGGTCTGAATGATCATCGGCCAAAAAAAAAAAAAAATCTGGAAACAAATTAGCATTTTTTTAGCATTAGCATTTAGCATTAGGTTTTTTGAATGGGGTTTTGGTTAACTGCCTAAAATAAAGGTCAGTGGACAACATAAGCTCAATATATTTTTGCACGTTGTTCTACAACATGAAATACAACAGTAATGGTTTTTAAAGCTTTTAAAGGGATAGTTCACTTTGAAATAAAATGGTGGTATGTTTTAGCTTACCTCAAGGGCATCCAAGATGTAGGTGTCTTTGTTTCCGCAGTAGTTTCAATTTTTATATTTTTAGGTCAAACCGTTCTTGTCTGTCAGTCATATAATGCAGGTCTATGGTCACTGTCTCAAAGAGCATGCACAGAGAAGTCCAAATTAAACAATTCCCCATCGTAAGTACACATTGATGGCCTAAGACACGAAACAAGCGGTTTGTGTGAGAAAACGAACAGTATTTATATCGTTTTTACCTCTTGTACACAACCACGTCCAAGTGATCTGAGGGCGCGCGCGCTTCCTGGTATGTGACGTGTGCGCGCGTTCTGGCTTAGTCTGCGCAAGCGCCGGAAAGGTATAAGAGGTCAAAACGATAGAAATACTGTTCGTTTTCTCACACAAACCGCTCGTTTCGTGTCTTAGGCTATCAATGTGTACTTACGATGGGGAATTGTTTAATTTGGACTTCTCTGTGCATGCTCTTTGAGTTAGTGACCATAGACATGCATTATATGACTGACAGACAAGAACGGTTTGACCTAAAAATACAAAAATTTAAACTACTGCGGAAAAAAAGACACCTACATCTTGGATGCCCTTGAGGTAAGCTAAAACATACCAAAATTTAATTTCAAAGTGAACTATCCCTTTAAAGGTGGTTGTTAACAAGTGGGTAAATGAGACTACAGATGTTATCGGGGACATTAAACATCATCACACCGAACAAATACACTTATGTAGTCCACCTTCACAGCATTGTTGCGTTTAGAATTGTTTGCAAGAGCAAGATTATTATATTATATATTACAAGATTAAAATAAAGACTGAAAGAGTTGTTGGAAGCTTTATGGTGGTGACGTTGAAGTCATGTGACCGCGGTGTAGTTTGTTTATCTACGTTTAGTTCTTTACCTCTGTGATTGTATTTAGGTTTCAAAATTCATAACATTTGAGTTAATTTGTGAAGATTATCATGATGATCCAGAATCATAAACTTTTGTAGGTCACTTAATTTATGCAATGGCGAAATCCTAATGATAAATAATCGTATTTATATACAAAAATGTATAAATGTGTGATGTATAAAATCAACAACTTGGTAGAATTCGACTTTTGGTCCATTTTGAATATGGACTTCTAACTATCTGCCAACTATCAAATTCTTCTAAAACTTTGCAAGTTAACTTTTTTTTCTTCTACACTATATACAAGTGCAAGAGCAAAGCTTTCACTCTTCATCACATCATTTAGATTCAACCTGACACAATTCACATCCCACAGACTGGAACTTTTACACCTGTCACACCAAACTTTCCCAAGATGTCCTAGATTCCTCACTCATGAGACAGTAAGCTATAAAGAACATGGCGACTAGGACAGGATTTCAACAAGGTGGGAAATGCAAACAATGAGAGCCAGTTGTGCAGCTTCATATGTGGGACAAAGGAGCATTGATTGGCTTTGTTGGCCGCAAATCCTCACTTGACACAGTGCTGAAAGTGGAGAGAGTGGATTGCGTCGCTTCATGAGAAGCTCTAAACCATGAGTCATTCATAACTGTGTTAAGCAGGGAATTAATATAAGTCCACCCACAGGTCAGGCTCATGGACAATTCTTCTGCAGATTATCATACACCTGCATCACCTGTCGAAGAATAATCTGAGTCTTAAAGAAAGAAAAAAAAAAGTTACAACTAAACATAAAAGTCATCAGTAAAGAAATACTTTCCTCATTTTAATGGCCCAAAATAACAGACACCATAAACAATGAATTCAACATTACTTCAAGTTTGGAATCAATTCATCTAAACCCGTTTATAATTTGAATAGATAGCCGTATAAATGTGGTAGTATTACAACAATTTATGAATTTTAACGAACCTATTATGAGATTTCTCTGTAAAAACATAATGCGCAACAAACATTTAACAATGTTCTATTCAAAATGTTTTAGAATTGAACGTTAAACTACACATTTTTTTGCGAATAATGGCCTTGGCTTGCAGATATACACCACACAACATTATTCAGTCTTTACTTTTGTGCAAAGCAAGAAAAAAGTTTTTAATTTATTAAAAGTTTTTATTTATTATTATTATTTTGAAATAGCCCAGGGTATTGTAACAGTTTTGAACAGAAAGTTCAGGGACAATTCTGCATTTTCAAAAATATGTAAAGCATTGTTAAACACAAACAGTGAAAGGCTTATTTTGTTGATATAAAATACATTTTAAGTTGAATTTGATTGTTTTTAGTTTAACCCATTGAAATGCAAAGTGGACAACCATTTTAAAAATAGTGTTGTTTTAAAATGTCTTTAATTTACACAAGAAATTACAATCTGTGATTTTTCAGTATTTAAAGGTGAGGTGTTTAAATTATGTGCCAGTACCAAACAGAGCAACTGGGCTTTTCATTTCAACATTACAAACAACATTATAGCTCAACCAAGGGCGTGAGTTTGGGGAAAGTCTACCTGTTTTCCAAACAATAGAAGACAGGGAAGTGTTTGAAGCTTTATTTGTGTTTGGTACCATTAGTGGTGCAGAAATTATACACTTCGCCTTCATTTTCAAGACTCGGGTTTCCTGAGATTTGGTCTTTCACGTACAGAAAACATCCATTTCAAGCACCGGTTGCCGCTGAGCTCTGCATGCTGCGCGAGTCGTGCGACACGACTGAGACTTTAAGCAAAAGGAGACACTTGGGAAAGTCCCCAAATGTTGCCTTAAAACCACAGACCACATTCATTTAACATGCAAAGCCCCAGTTCAAAACAACCCAGCGGAGCAGTTAACATAGCACACTGGGCTAAATCACGAAAACTCTGAACCACGCTAACCGTCTGCGGCTTGTTGTTTTCTATATGCGCAATGCAAACTGTACCACTTGGAAACAAATGCAAGCATCGGCAGACACCCAGTGAAATGCCTTTTATTTGGCTCGGACAGGGTTGTTTTCAGGATACTGGTATAAATCCCAGATCCTAGAGGGAAGCTCGCTGGTAGGTGACAGATTTATTCAAATATTAACTCACAAGCTGGCAAACAGTCTCTAGGAGCGAGTTTGCACAGTCTCTGTTAAATGAAGGCAAATAAAGCACATTCACACCAGTGTCACTGTAGATTTATCATTTACTGGTAAAAGTGCCTACACTGATGGCCTCTTACTGAAAACTAATATAAGACATATAAAATGATATCTTCTGCATAAGAATAACAAAGTCTGAAATGGTTTGGGTAAACTACTATGGAGAAGTTGGACATTTTTGGGTAGATTTATGACAGTAAAGTGTGTGTGTGTGTGTGTGTGTGTGTGTGTGTGTGTGTGTGTGTGTGTGTGTGTGTGTGTGTGTGTGTGTGTGTGTGTGTGTGTGTGTGTGTGTGACGCTACAACTTTCCAAAAAGGAAAATGTATGAAAACAACATATTCATTTCAATAGTTAGACACCTTTTTCACTTTTTTTTTTTTTTCACACATCATTTGCTAAAGTGGGTGTTTTGATCTTGTATATAAATAGTATATAATAAAAAAAAAAGTTATATTAATATTATGATTTGATTAATTAAGTGATATTAAGCAGTCAATCATGCAACGTGTTCATCCCACTTTACTTGTTGTTCCTGTTTTGCTAATGCATTTTGTGATTCTCGCAGTCCGTGTTGCAATATTGCAATTTGCTTTGTACTCATTACAACATGTAATTCTGAGTTTTGATATCAAACACTTAACAGACACAGTCTGTGTTATATTTCAGAGATCTGTAGCCTAAAAGGACACACTTGTGGGATGACTGTTCTGTGCTGAGCAAACATTGAGTGCTTGTGTTGAACAAGAATATATTTTTAACACCGCATCACATCTTAGAAGAGGAACATTCTGTTATTGCTCACAATCAGGTGCATTACAGTAAATATGATTCATTGTATTAAGTTTAAACAAGTGACAAAAAAGACAACTGGTGTCAATGATGAAAAAAATCTGTCATATATTCAGAAAGAGAAAATAACTTTACTTAATTTGACATTAGTTTCATGATAAGTACCACCAGATCTCATTATTATTATGAATAGATATTATGATATATTATTTATATCATGGTATTTACTGCCTTTAATTTATGCTGATTAAAATAATACAAATATATATATATAAATACTTTGGGTCTCATTTGTTGACATAAATTGTTCCATTAGCGAACATTAACTAACAATGAGAAATAGATTTGTTTTTAATAAAAATGCTATTTTGTGTTATTTCGAAATGCATTAGCTAAAATGTATAAATAAAAGTTGAAACTGAGCACAATAGTTTCTTTATACTTTTGTTTTTGAACTTTATGTGAAGAATCTTGTAGGAAGATCATTCACCCATTTGGCACAGAAATATTTATAACCCTGACTTATATTCTCTTGTAAGAGAAAACCCATTCTCATTCTTTCCCAGATCTATTTAGGCTCCATGTAAACAAAATGTAAAGCTTTCCCCCCCGCACTGTGTATGCAACATGTTCTCAGTGGCATTTCTCACAATCACTAAAACAGGTTACTAAGGACACAACCTGAGCCACCCAAATTTCCCTCCTTAAGAAACCCATCTGGCCCAAACCCAAAACTAATAAATCTGAGATTAAGAAAAGAGCAAACAATATAGTTGCTGTGACCACCAATATAGGACAACAAGCTTTCCTGTATTGAATTAGGGCCTTGAGAGAGAAAATGCTGTCCATGGAGAGAAACTATGTGAAGGCCCACTTAAGGGGACAGGAAGTATACTTTCAATGCATGTCAACAACAAGCGGAAGAGAACTCCTAATGGGCCCAGAACTGCCACTGGTGTGCATGAGGAAAAACATGTCTCGGAAGAGTATGGCATGCAAACACTGTTGCAGGCATCTTTCAAGCCAGTGAGGGGAATGGCATAAACTTCTTAGCAAGTACGGGAAATGATACTTGCGGGACACGCAGACCTTCTCCTAAACCTTTCCACTAGATGGGTTCCATATGGTCTGCAGATAGTAATGGGATTATTATGGCAACCTCATTGCATTTTTGTGTTTAGAGCATTGTGTCGTCCCAAAATCTGGGAAAAGCTGTTAATGTGCCATGGCACCAGGCGGGTAACACGTTTGTTGGTGCCAGTCTGTGGTTGGACTTAAATGACGGACTGTGGCCAGGCCCTGTTATTGTGTTTATGGTTACTGTAAAGGGTTCGGCTCAGGCACTACCAGAAAAACAAGATGAGTGATTGCTAGAATCATCACCTTGAAAAACAAATTTTAATTTTGCACTGTAAAAGCATTCATAAGCACTATTCTGAAACTTGAAAATGAAAAATGGGACAATTTACAGTCACATGGACTTTATGGACGTCTGCAAGTGAAGGCCACAAAATTCCAAGTCCACACCAACTTTTGCTATTTGGGACAGCGTCCATGTCACATACTGGCAGTAGCCAGACAGCAGCTGACTGCGATCCGGATCCGTCTTCAAACCGGCAAATCCGCGTCACAGTCACCTCCGTTTCACTGCTCTAAAACGGATCCAGCCCGGGCCCGGTTTCAGTGGGCGGGAACAACAGTCGCAAAACAGATTCGGGCCGTATCCGTGGAAACGAGCGCGCGAAACATTTTTTCTGGAGTTCAGAAGAGGAGGCTGTCACGGTCGCTACTCGTTATCCTACCTTAAACACTTCACCAAGGTAAGTCACACATGGTCAAACTGTTTTATTAATTAATACATTTCTTATTGATTATTGTGTACTCGTTAGCTTTTAACTAACTAACTAATTTTTAACTTAAGTTTTGGAGTTTGTATTGCTCCTTAGATCGGTAGCTGCTACTGAATCGTAATGTTAGCTAGCCTAACTCTTATTTATGTTTTCAGAGGGCATATGCTAACACGAAGACGACCCAGAGGATTGTAATTATATGTAATTGACGAATTTGAACTGTTTTCATTTATTTTCACTGTTGTTAAAGTTTTTACTGCGGTAATGTTAGTGATAGGCTAGCGTTAGCTTAGCTAAGGCCTCCCGCAGTCCTTCACTTTATAATAAGGTTTCATTTGTTAACATTAGTTAATATTAATTACAATTAACTAACCATGAACAATACATCTGTTACTGTATTTGTTAATGTTAGTTAATATATATACTAACAGTTGTTCATTGTTTGGTCATGTTACTTCACACTGTGCATTAACTAAGGTTAACAAACAGCCTACAACATTTTATATTAATAATGCATTAGTACATGTAGAAATTAACATTAAAAAAGATTAATAAATGATGTAGAAGTGCAGTTAATTTTTAGTTTGTCAACTAATGATGGTATTCTCTTCTGCTCACCAAGACTGTGGTTATTTAATAAAAAATACAGCAATATTGTGAAATATTATTACATTCTATAGTAAAATATTGGCTAATTTATTCCTGTGATCAAAGCTATAATTTTCAGCATCATTTCTACAGTCTTCGGTGTCACATGATCCTTCAGAAATCATTCTACTATGATGATTTGGTGCTCAAGAAACATTTATGATTATCAATGTTGAAAACAGTTGTACTGCTTCATATTTTTGTGGAAACAACTATACCATTCAAACATCTGTAGTAAGTTTAATACTTTTATTAACCAAGGATGTCTTAAATTAAGTCAATGACATTTAAAATGTTACAAATTAATGTCTTATAAATGTCTTAATTTAATAAATGCAAATACATGCTGTTCAACTTGAACTTTATATTTATCAAAGAATCATGAAAAAATTATCACCATTTCCACAAAAATGTTAAGCAGCACAACCGTTTTCAGCATTGATAATAATAATAAGAAGAAATGTTACCTGAGTTCCAAATCAGCATATTAGAATGATTTCTGAAGGATCGTGTGATATCTGATTCTGATCAATTTAAATGAATGTTTAAGTAATTGATATAGGCCTACCAGTTTATCCCTTAACTGATCTACATGATAGAAGAAATATAAATCAGGGCTCAGAAGCTTATTAGCTGGAGGTTGATGTTTTTTTGCACATTTTTTTTTTTCTTAACAGGAGCTGTAAGGAAAAACCAGTCTTCTACCAGTGCAGCAGATAGTGGAATAGGTTCTTGCGGCATCCGTTGATTTAACCTTTGACCCGTGACGGCGGCTGGAAGGAACGTTCAAGAGCCAAAGAGGCCTTAACTGAGGTAAATTTCAGATATAAGAAGCACAGCACAGTACAGAACAGCCGTCAGATTCTTTATTTAGTGTGACAATTACATGAATATCTAAAATCTTTCTTCTTGGTCTTTTTTTTTTTTTTTTTTAGATGCCTCATGGGAATTAAACGGCACATATGAAGTGGTTTGTAATACCATGGCTTTCCTGTCCTGTCCTTGATGTGTTTACAGTTCATTCTATCAAATTATTTTGGTAACACTTTACAATAAGGTTCATTGGTTAACATTAGTTAACTACCTTAGTTAACATGAACTAAGAATGAACTGCACTTCTTCAGTATTTATTAATCTTAGTTAATATAAATTTCAACATATACGAATACATTAAAATCAAACGTGATTTGTTAACATTAGTTAATGCGCTATGAACTAACATGAACAAAACAATGAACAGCTGGATTTTTATTAACTAACATTAACAAACATGAATAAATACTGTAACAAATGTGTGGCTCATTGTTAGTTCATGTTAGTTAATACATTAACTAATGAAACTTATTGTAAAGTGTTGCCATTATTTTTTGTATGTTTTTTCTTTGCAGCTTTTCACTGCCTCTGATCAATGCCACATTTTTTGGGGATAAATAATACATTCATGAGGCTTATGTTTTAAAGGGAAAGTTCACTGAGAAATGAAAATTTGCTCTTAATTTATTCAACCTCAAGCCATCCAAGATATAGGTGACTGTTTTTCAGTTAAACAGTAAAGAAGATTTTTAGCTGAAACTGTGGTCTTTGGTGATTCATATAATGCAATTCAATGGCTACTGTCACTTTGAGAGTAAAAAACAAACATATTACAGGCAAAACACGACTGCAGTGACACAGGAGGACTGTTTGCAGATGCTGTGGATTACAGGTAATAATGTTGTAAATAATGTTCAGTTTCTTTGACAGACTAATTGTTTTGCTTCATACGACCTCAATGAATCGTCAGGAGCCACAGGTATTAATTTTGTTTTCCCTGTAATGTTTTTTTTACTCTCAAACTGACTGTAGCTATCGACTTGCATTATACGAATCATCAAGGACCACATTTTCAGCTAAAAATCTTCTTTACTGTTCAACTTGTAGTTGCGTAGCTGTCAATGGAGGGAAAGAAATCTCAGATTTCATTAAAAAGATCTCAGTTAATTTGTGTTCAGAAGATGAATGAAAGTCTTACGGGTTTGGAACGACATGAAAGTGAGTAATTAATGACAGAATTTAAATTTTTTGTGTGAACTATCTCGTTAACGGCAAGTAGAGACTTAAGTGTTTTATATAAACTTTGAGTACTTGTGCAAAAATGATCAAAATAAAAATAAAAGATGCACAGTGGCACTGTTTTGCATTGTTTTGTGAATTTGTTTTAATATGCTTAATAAATAAAAAATTTATCAAAAGATAAAGCCCTTGAATATGTCAAATTTATTGTCCAAATAATTTTTCTTTGAATGCATGTTTACTGTGAAGTAGTGGCTGTGAGTTAGTGTTGACACTAGATTATCAGGTGGTATTTTAGTGTAAAAAAGTACAGTAATTCAACTTTTTATTGCCTAAGCATTTTGTGTTAAAAACAGAAAAAATATCAGTGGCATAAGACCATAAGATTAGATCATGTAAATGAGAAGATTCATGAAATTCTAGATATGTATACTACTTAGAGCGAGCGAGTGTGTTTGTGTACTGTAAACAAAATGAGCTGGCCCTGATCCGGCATGATTCTGGACCAGATCCAAAACAGAGCTGGACCACAATTGGGCCAAATCGCCATAAAGGAATCCGGAGCTGGCCCAGTTCTGGTCCAGATGAGAAAAAACGGATCCGTGCCGGTGTTGGCCCGTTGTGCCAAAAGACACCGGCCCGAGTCCGTTGCGCGGATCTGGCCCAGAACTTACGAAGTGTCTGGGCCAGATGATTTTTGCTATCTGGGGGTTTTAGGCACGGGCGAACTGGGCAATCGCCCGGGGCGGCATTTTTGGGGGGGCGGCACCGCCGGCACGAGCAGAAAAAAAATATATATATATGCGCCGCGAAGCGGTTTTCTATTATCTATCATTTCACTGTGTGGGGAATTGCCAAATTTGCGCCCCCTGCTGCTGCAGGCGCCCCTGCTTGCTGAGAAGATGCCGTGCACAGAAGCTGTTTGTTTGAGAAGGGGAAAGGGGCACGGGCGCGGAGGCGCGGGCGCGGATGACAGTTCACCTCTGGGTCTCTCCCAAATGGAACGGACAAGGGGGGGGATCCATATAGTTATCGAAGTTATCAGTCACACCTCGACTTTCTTCCAGATAACGCACATTTCATTCATAATATTATAAATACGGGCCTCTATATTTCCTGCACATTTTGTTTTTCTGAATGGTCTGAATGGCTAATAAAAATAGGTAATACAAAACGATTACTTGGTCACCACCACCAAGGTGAATTGGTTTAGTCTTGACTTCTGGTCGTGACTCGTGAGCGTGAGTGACAGTTATGGGGGGATCAGGGGATCTGTTGATTGTCGATGTCGAGGGCCAAATAAGAGATGGACAAGAAAGGTCAAAGCCATCAGGTACCCAATTTAGAAACGAGCGAAAGATAAAGGTATGCAATGCAACTATGTTTACTCTATATGATTACGGTATCCATGTCATGAATGAAGGGGCAATATTAATTGGTGGGTATAACTCTTATTTGTTAGCCTTTTTTCTATGATTCTTGCTATGCTTAACAATAATTCGTTTTTAACTCAAACACGAGATCTAATTTCACCATAACATTGTTCTTTGCAACAAAACGGTTGCAAGTTCAGTTATTACACTGCAAAAATGCTTTTCTTACTTAGTATTTTTGTCTTGTTTCCAGTCCAAATATCAAACATTTCTTAAATAAAGATGCATAACGTTATTTTACTAAAGTAGTAAAATTACATAAGATATTAAGTCTTGTTTTCTGGGGAAATAAATAAAAATTGAGTTTTTGCTTAAAACAAGCAAAACATTATCTGCCAATGGGGTAACAAAAATTATATTTGGAGGGCGCCGGGGGGGGGGGGCGCTCGAAAGGGGTCTCGCCCAGGGTGTAATTCAATGTAGAACCGCCACTGCATACTGGGGTGCCTCAGGGTTCAGTGCTTGGCCCATTTTTTCTATACAAAACTGCCATAGGTTTCCATCACACATTAAAATGTTGTGGATATGAAATTGTGAAAAATGAGCCTATAAACGTCCATTATTGTTGGTTATTGTTCTGCAGACATCTTCCAGTTATTGGCCAGGTGTTATCTAACTGTCATCTGGTGAGGTATGCCCGGGGTAAATGATCACAAAGTCATTTGACCCATTTTCCACAAGCAGACCCCATTAAAGCTAATCCTCTCGGTGATAAAACATGTGCCAACTTAAATGATAATCAATCTGTATAAGCTTGGTTAGGGGCTGGGTACTACTTGTATAGATGAGGTAAGATGGGGCTTGACAGATAAATGGCACAACAGAGCTCTGTTACAAATCCTAGTGAGCTCAAGCTGCCAACCTAGACAACATTTTAAAAATGCTTCAAACACAAAGGCCCAGTCCCAAATGGCACTCTAAACACTCACGGTCTTCCTACGAGTCCACACTTTTCGTGACTTAACGCTTAAGTCTGCAGTGCAGCTCGCAGGCTTGCAGGCTCGGCAAAAGTGCACATCGAAGGCGCAAATCAACTAACGAGCACCCTTCTGAAACCTAAAACAACAAACGGGACACCCTACATGGACTTAACAGACACGGATACGTGCATGCAGCAGCCATTGTAAGTCCACAAGACCAAAAGTGCATATGAAGTGTGCCATTTGGGACAGGGCCAAAGATGCTTCCAAACACACGTACGCAACATAAGTCTGCATAAGTCTTTGAAAATAGCTCTGCCAAAACTCACATCTGTGGTCTTTGCACTTGACCACTTGTCTACTTTACATGACACATTTTCTTCTATTTGTCCCAAGTTTTCAAGTTGGCATGAAAACCAGGATTGTGTTTAGAACTTTTAATTACCCAATAGGACACATTTACAAGTTAGTGTTGTAAATCTGCACGTTTTTAAAAAAAAAATTTTTACATTGCTTTATTTACACTTTTCTGGTTTTTAGTACCTTGCACTTCTAACGTCCAAATGTCTGTTCAGTTGTAATTTAACTGTGGTGCTTAAAAATTAAGGGATAAAGAGTTAACTAAACAGTTTTACTACCAAATTATTTGTAATATCAAATAAATTGAACTTACACAGGAAGGTTCTCCTTGAAATCTTGCATGATGTTCATTCCTGAACATTATGAATGATGGGCCTCAAATAGCGGTGTGACAAGGCACTAGAGAGTGTGGATATAATGTGCATTAAGGGCACTGAGCTTGGCACATCACAATTGTGGCCTAGACCACAATGTGGGTATTGGGACAGGGCCCTTCTTTTAGGCCAAGAATTCCAAAACAATCAATAAATTTCAGTTAGTATGCTGCCTTTCAGAAGATAGCAGCCTATGTAGAAAGCACAAAGGTGCAGTGGTTTTGAGTAGATTAGAATGAAGTTTTTAGTTAGGATAATACAATGAGGGTAGTATTGAGGGACACATCAAGATGAAGAGCACCCGACTCTGACAGCTTGCTATAAATACCTTCTTCAACACAAACATCAGTGAAAGCTATTTAAAGATCATAGTTATTTTTTTAAAGGAGACTGTAATATTGCCTGGACACATTAGAGTATATAAACGATTTATTTTATAAGCAAAATAACCATGCTGTTAATGAGCAACAAGAGGACAAAAATATTCAAGGAATGAGGTTCGCCTTGGGAACAAATTAATACTAAGCGGTACTTCAGGATGCCTAATACGAACTGAAACCTAATAACACTTTTACTAGTTTCTCCCGCCAGAATAATACCCAAGTTTTGTGGTCTGGCAGCTTTATTGTTGCATGAGCAATTGAGCCGATGTTTTAATAGAGTTGTTGTTGATAGCAGGAGCGACTGGAATGTTTGCGTTTTAGCATTTCTTTACCCCAGTACAAGGGCAAACGGTGGTTATCCAAAGCAGTATTTTACAAGATTTGGAATTACAATGTGCAAGAACAAAACCCAAACTAGATGGTGCTTAAACATGCACAACTTGCCGCCACAACGCAAATGTAGTAGCCGGGATGTTGCTATGCGGTTGCTAAGGTGTTCGTGGCGGTCTGTGAGGGAATTCATTTTGAGCAGGCTGATATGTAAATTAATATTGATCCAGACAATGAAAGATTGTGCTCATTGTATCCAATTTTACCCCAAATGATGCATATCCCAAAGGAGTCTTTAAAGGGATACTCCACCGTTTTTTCATATTAAACTATGTTATTCCCTTAACTAAGATGAGTTGATACATACCTCTCTCGTCTCAGTGCGTGCACTCAATCGCTCTGTCTTGCGGCGAAACTTTGTTAGCACTTAGCTTAGCCCAGTTCATTCAATATGGGCCAAGCAGAGAAGCTACCAAACACCTCCACGTTTTCCCTATTTAAATACAGTTACTCGCGTAGTGTAACTCGACCTAGGACGGTGACACAAAACAAAACGTTGCGCTTTTCTAAGCGTGTAAAATGGATAACTATATTGTATGGTGGAATACCATAGCAAGTGCTTGTAAGCACTTCGACTTGGCGCAGTAATATCTTCACTAGAGGGAGCGGGGGCCGGTGAGAGGATTTTTCACGAGTGAAGATATTACTACGCCAAGTCGAAGTGCTTACAAGCACTTGCTATGGTATTCCACCATACAATATAGTTATCCATTTTACACGCTTAGAAAAGCGCAACGTTTTGTTTTGTGTCACCGTCCTAGGTCGAGTTACACTACGCGAGTAACTGTATTTAAATAGGGAAAACGTGGAGGTGTTTGGTAGCTTCTCTGCTTGGCCCATATTGAATGAACTGGGCTAAGCTAAGTGCTAACAAAGTTTCGCCGCAAGACAGAGCGATTGAGTGCACGCACTGAGACGAGAGAGGTATGTATCAACTCATCTTAGTTAAGGGAATAACATAGTTTAATATGAAAAATCGGTGGAGTATCCCTTTAATGACGCGTAATAGCTCCAAACACCAACATTCAAAAGTCCATAAGGTAAATATATTGAGAAAAAAAAAATGGACAGCGCGACAAACAATTATAAATATCTTATATTATCTTATATATGATCTACTCACCTGCGTAAAGAAACCCCTCCACTTCCTCATTAACTTGTATTTTAGGCCAAATTTGAAAGTTTTACCTTTTGTCGTAACAGCAAGTAGGCCTAGGTTTGATGACGCACTATTGTGATAGAGAAAGCTGATTGGCTTGAATGTTCACCTCTCACATACGATTGGTCAAATATGCAGAAGGAGGCAGATTTAATTTAGCCTTTTTCGGCAGCATTTTGGATGGAAGCAAAATACGTTGCGTCATTAATAAATATAAATTATTAATATAAGTTCTTCATTTGTGCAATAATTAAAATGACCCCGGGCTAAAGCGCGCAGGGAAAATATAATAATAAGATATTATGCTTTTTTTTTTTTTATCTTTCGCAAAAAAAACAACAAAAAAACACTGAAATTTCTTCTTTTTGACGTGGACTAGTGACAGATACAACACAGAGCATGATTTCTTCCTCATCATTCTTCCTCATCACATTACATTACCTCAGGGAAGTAAGTCAATGTCCATATCTAGTTCGCTTGAGGAAAAAAATAACTAGAGTATTTTGATTAAATCTTAAATATTAGAAATGCACTATATTTCACTTTTTTAATGCACATTTGTTCAGATATGTTTTGATTGAAGTTATTCTCACCAATAAAAGTATTAAAATCTCAACCCCCCACGCCTTTGAACAATAGTGCAGCCAAGTTTTTCATAAATCTCCTCTAATTCTGCCAATAAAAGTCTAAAAAAAGTCAAAATACTGGGTGAAAATCAAACTGATGGAGCACGTTACACATAGGGTTAATGAAATAAGCATGAATAAACAACACCTGAATGGGTAATTCAGATCAGAAGTCTAACACTTCAGCACAATACACTTCAACCAACAAAGGCCCATTGGAAATCATTTGTTATGAAGGCCTACAGGTGCAACAGTTTGTACACCAGTAACACGGTACAATGTTTCCCCATTGTTCACAGATACAATATGGGTCCACAGCCAGATGCGAAAAACATCCTACAGGGAACAATTAATATTAAGCGAACAATGCTTTCGCTCGATTAGCTCTGAACAAAAGGTGCCGTCCACAGCCATTCACATTCTAATGATTTGGACAAACGCACCAGAAATACATTCAGGGAATCAGTCCAGCGCTGCTGTCAACAAAAGGTACAAAAACTGTCACCCTTTACATTTTTGTACCTTATTTACCCCTAAATGGCGAATATTAATTGTACCTAAAATGTCGATATTTGTAACCTGCCCCAGTGACAGCTTTTGTACCGTGCAGTATTATGATATCGTGTTTCGTCGTTTTATTCGGGATCTCTGACGCACGCCTCATTCAAGGTCACCGAGGCCATTTATTTTTCCCTTGGCTGCAAGTGCGCAGCTTCTGCAGTCCGTCACTGTGTTTTTTAAGGGGGAAGCGCAGCTGTCCATTGAGTCAGGCGAGAATTCACAGGTGCCGGTATGTCAAGCTCTCTAGACTCGGGCCTGTTTCTTCCATTGTGCCGTCACTAAACAGACAATCGCTTTATAAACTTGTCATGACAGATCAGTATAGTGTGAAAAGTGTCTGATGTATTTGTTATGGGCTTTGGAGCTCATTTCAACGTGCCACCTGCGACCGAAATAGGAAATTATATGACTTTCACATTATCCGTGGGCAGAGTTAGACAGTTTCCAGAGTCTAACGTATAATCAAAACAGCATACCGTGGAGAAAAACAACACAAAAGAGGCTTCTGTTAATTGTGGTCATTTTATATGTTGGCTGGACACTTCAAAGTCCCCCATTTAAAGGCGTTGAAAACAAAAATTTACCGTAATATTCTCCGAGCAATGTAAATTGCTCTGTTTACGCCGAACGTGGCCTCCAAACGACACTGTTGAACCTAAAACTCTCAACATGTCTAGGAAAGTCATCAAATAAGGAATCCCTGGCAAGCGTCCGCAGTCTCTCCAGACCCTTGGCAGTCGCGTGCAATAAAGTTGTGGAAAGGGAGCTGGTTTCAAATTGTAAATTCCTTTCGGGTATTAGCTCAAATATGCCCATTTGAGGGTCAACAAAAATGCTGCTGGTGAATTTTTGAGCACATTTGGTATGATAGGAATCAATTCATTTTTTCCACACAAAAATAAGAAGGAATTTATTATTGTTTTCAAAGACGTAAAAGCCCCAGACCTAGGTAGATCCTCTAACATTTCATACAGTTGACTGGTGACCAACATGAAGCAGGGAAACGACTCACTTCAGTTAGAATGACCCTAAAATTCAAGATATCAGGGCAAAAAATGCCCCTGTATGAGTTTTTGTCCCGTATTAATATGATATGATATAGTTAAGCAATATCACACGAGTAACGAGTGCAATATCACATGAGTGATGTTTGTGTCCGGATTAGCACGGGTGCAAATGTGATATTGATTCAATAAATAAGAAGGTAATATTGTGTTACATTTTATTTTGTCTCAACTTTGCCAATGAATGTATTCCCTGTAAAGCCAGAGCAGAACTGAACTGCGACTCTGAGCGACACACAGCAGTTTCGTTTCTGAATGAATCTGCACTTTGAATGAATCGGGTGAGCCAATGATTCAATGACTCATTCGTAAAGAGAGACATTTACTTCATTCCGGAATGAATCAGCCGTTTGAACAAATCGAATGAATGAATGAATGATTTAATGACTTACTCATTAAGACATTTACCGCCACCTACTGGCAGTTTTAGTTTGTTATTTAGATCGTTTCATAAAAAAAAATATATTAAAACAAAAAACAAACAAAAAACTCATCATACTCATTAATTTTAAAATTAATTTATTTAAAATTTAGATTTAAAACCTCATGGCACTAGTTATGCAAATGTAATTGCAGTGTAAATGCATTCATGTCACCTCTGAGCAGCAATAAATGGTCTGTAAATATTTCTAAATACCAATTCAGATGCAGCTTAAAAAAAAAAAAAAAGTATGGCCATAAAAGTTCAATGTTGAATCAAATAAAATATTTCTTTCTAAAGCTGCTTTTTGTAATGTCATTATTTGATGCTTTACTCATTTAAGACAATAATGACTTTAAATGATCTTGTGGGGGTAATTTCTCAGCCAAAATGTATTTATTAATTGGCACATACTGTAATTAATTAGATAAAAAAATTTAACACTCGACAGCCCTTATTAATATATATCCGCCTTAAAGCTACTGTAAGTAATTTCTTCACCACTAGGTTGTACAAAACTAATTTATTATTACTATGACTTTTTTTTTAAATTATATATTCGGTTTTGGTTTTAGTTTGTATAGCCTAGATTTTTGTTCCGTTGTTTTTATTAGTTTTTTTTTTATTATTTAAAGTTTTGAATTTTTATTTCATCATTATTTTATAAGTTGTACATTTTTATATATATATATATTTAAAAAAAGTTTTACATTTTTATTTCAGTTTTAGTCATTTTAGTATTTAAACTGATCACAACAAACTCAATTAAAACAGGTTTAAGGTTATATACCATGAAAAAAAAAAAAAAAAGTGAAATAATAATAGCATTAACTTTTTTTTTGGTGCATTCTTATAAAAGTTGGGATGTGCATATGCTTTCTTCAGGCTTTAAATCGCACGTCATGTATTTCTAAAGTTCTTTTGTGAGTGAAATAAGATCTCTAGCAACAGTTCTTCTTTTGGCCTGTTTCTCGTTTAATACCACCTCATCTCACTCAACTCAAGCTGTTTTTCATCAGGATCAGGATCTTGTCTGAACACTGGCCAAGATGATAAATCTGATTGTAGGCCTGTGTGTTTGTCTGTTGAAGTTAAATTCAATCAAAGTTTGAAGATACAGAGCAGCAAAAGAATCATTAAAACAACAGCGTTGTTTATCAGTTTGCCTGACAACTGTTTTCAATAATAGCACAATTCTAACTTTATGTCTGCTATTTAAGAAGAAATAAAAGCAAGGAAACTCATAACGATTGTATGTCGAGGAATCTATTTAAATGAGTTTTTATGGCTTTTTTTGTGAGACCACAGACGCTACTGATGTTTGACACTGCCGAGATGTAAATCTCTGACTTTATGAGGAAATAATTTGTTTACTACATTTCTTTGGATGCGATATACTGATACAAACACTGTCTGGACGCTTGAGCGGTTTCACGCTGACATTTTTATGGACATATTCATATTTAACGGATTGTGAATGAAAAACACGTGGAAGCAGCACAGCAATCAGAAATGTGTGATAAACTATATGAGCAATGCATATGCATATTAATAAACATACACAAATAAGTTATGACAACAAATGTTTTTACTTTGCTTTAACTCGTCAAAATAAGTTAAGCGATTTTCAACTTTTTTAAGTTATACAAGATTCAACTCATTTTTTAAAATCAGTTTAATGTAATTTAAGTTGGAATAACTTAAACACTCCAAGTGGATTGTACTTAATTTAAGGCAGCAACCTTTTTTCTTTCTTTTTTTTTCTTTCTACAAAATCATACTGAACAAAGAGAATTACAAACAAAAAGATTAGGCTCTGCCCTTAGATTATGGGGTAAACATAGGTTTAACTGTTTAATCAGCTTAAAATAATCTTAAACAAAAGCTGAAATCAATATTACTACTTTTAGAAGGTTTTACACCATATTACTACATCAAAAAGGGCTGAACATATGATTGGTTGCTTTGCCTCGAACACAAAATAAGATATTTTGAAGAATGTTAGGGGGGGTTTTGGACCCCATTGACCCCAAAACAGTTTTTTTTTTTTTTTTTTTTTTTTTAAGCTTAAATAGTTATCATAAGTGTAACTTACCATATAAGGTAATACTGTGGGTAACAGGACTGAATCAAAATAGAAAGACAAACACAATTTAGAATGCAGCTAGAAAAATTATTTTGCATTTCACACTTAATTAAATACATCAAATAATACGACTATGTTCAAAATCATTTATATAATCAATAATATGATATAGACACACTAAACACAAATGAATAACCACCAATATCCATTTACCAGTAATAAAACACTTAATTTCTCTCTGTTCGTGCAGAGATGAGTAATGATGTAAATTGACACACCTGTGCAAATATGTTTCTGAGATCATTATATTAGCCTAGGACAGAAATGGACTTTGCACTGACTCGCCAACATCTTTATTTGCACATTAGTATAACGTCTTACAGTCAGAGTGTCTATGTTTAGCACTGCTATTCCCAGCTTAGGAGGATTTGCTGGACACTCCAGCCAGTCTAAGATTAGAGCCGCAGGTCTTTGATGTCATGTCCCTCACGTCCGTAAGCCATTCTCAACAGCCCAAGACATGCTTTTCACACTGGTTATAGGAAAAACTGATCCTGAAGGGTGTAAACTAAGTGTGGAATCAAAGCCCAGTAGTTCTCAGCCAAAGAGAAAGCTATGCATTAAAGCAATATTCCAGGATGGGTACACCAAAATTTTTCTTTCTTTGGGTTACAGTGAGGCTCTTACAATAGCAGTGAATGGGGCCATTTTGTAAACATTAAAATACTCATGCTGCATCCGAAGTCGAATACTTCCCTATTGTATAGCATGTGAAAAAATAGAGTAATATAGGTGTGTTTACGCCATGTCGTAATTACCGTAAGGATTCTGATCTGTAAAAAGCCATGTAGAACTTGTAATTATACGTGTAAACCCATAATTTTCTGAGAGTGACGACTTGTACCATGTGACTGCTGGACCACCTGACCACTGCAGATTTAAGCTGTGTTCGACTTTAAGCTGCACTGTGCAGACCGATCCGTTTATAACTTCAAAGTACCGTGAAATTTATTTACGGTAATTCCGACATGGCGTGAATGTAGCATATGTCTGAATACATAGACTGCATCTGAAATCACATACTTCCTTATTATATAGTAGGGTGTAAAACAGTATGTGACAAGAATAGCATGTCTGAATTTACAGTATTCATAAAAGAGTGGCGAAAAGTAACCGGGTGACCTATGAACCAGGCATATGATTGACACTTTGCTATCCCATGAGGCCACAGGAGAGGATTTATGAATGGCAGTGACGCAACTGGTAGGTCACATGATAATGACAACATGACGAATGTAGTACATCCGGATTATATTCATACTACACACATTCATACTATATACTGTAGTAGAACATATTTTTTTTAGTGCTCACAAAATAATTATTTAAAATAAGTAACTACTCAAGAGAGTGTGCGATTTCAGACGCAGGCATAGTATAAAAAAAAGAAGAAAAAACACAAAAGTTAAATTGATCAAGGAAAATTGTACTTAATTTGTCTTCCGGGAAACTTGCTTCCGAAGGGAAGTACTAATTGATTTTTTATATATACACTCACCTAAAGGATTATTAGGAACACCTGTTCAATTTCTCATTAATGCAATTATCTAATCAACCAATCACATGGCAGTTGCTTCAATGCATTTAGGGGTGTGGTCCTGGTCAAGACAATCTCCTGAACTCCAAACTGAATGTCAGAATGGGAAAGAAAGGTGATTTAAGCAATTTTGAGCGTGGCATGGTTGTTGGTGCCAGACGGGCCGGTCTGAGTATTTCACAATCTGCTCAGTTACTGGGATTTTCACGCACAACCATTTCTAGGGTTTACAAAGAATGGTGTGAAAAGGGAAAAACCTCCAGTATGCGGCAGTCCTGTGGGCGAAAATGCCTTGTTGATGCTAGAGGTCAGAGGAGAATGGGCCAACTGATTCAAGCTGATAGAAGAGCAACTTTGACTGAAATAACCACTCGTTACAACCGAGGTATGCAGCAAAGCATTTGTGAAGCCACAACACGCACAACCTTGAGGCAGATGGGCTACAACAGCAGAAGACCCCACCGGGTACCACTCATCTCCACTACAAATAGGAAAAAGAGGCTACAATTTGCACGAGCTCACCAAAATTGGACAGTTGAAGACTGGAAAAATGTTGCCTGGTCTGATGAGTCTCGATTTCTGTTGAGACATTCAGATGGTAGAGTCAGAAATTGGCGTAAACAGAATGAGAACATGGATCCATCATGCCTTGTTACCACTGTGCAGGCTGGTGGTGGTGGTGTAATGGTGTGGGGGATGTTTTCTTGGCACACTTTAGGCCCCTTAGTGCCAATTGGGCATCGTTTAAATGCCACAGCCTACCTGAGCATTGTTTCTGACCATGTCCATGATCCCTTTATGACCACCATGTCCCCATCCTCTGATGGCTATTTCCAGCAGGATAATGCACCATGTCACAAAGCTCGAATCATTTCAAATTGGTTTCTTGAACATGACAATGAGTTCACTGTACTAAAATGGCCCCCACAGTCACCAGATATCAACCCAATAGAGCATCTTTGGGATGTGGTGGAACGGGAGCTTCGTGCCCTGGATGTGCATCCCACAAATCTCCATCAACTGCAAGATGCTATCCTATCAATATGGGCCAACATTTCTAAAGAATGCTTTCGCACCTTGTTGAATCAATGCCACGTAGAATTAAGGCAGTTCTGAAGGCGAAAGGGGGTCAAACACAGTATTAGTATGGTGTTCCTAATAATCCTTTAGGTGAGTGTATTTGAACAAAATAAGAACAATTTGGACATCTGCATCCTTTTCAAAAGTTTTCACCCCCTGGATCTTAATGCATCGGGTTTCCTTCTAGAGTATCAGTGAATGTTTGAACCTTTTTTAATATATTATAATATTGTCCACAGTGTGAAAAGATGGATCTCAAAATCATACAGTCACTGCTGGAAAAGGTTCAAAAAAGCAAAAGATGCTGGAAAACTAAAGAATTATCGGGACCTGGATCATTTTTCTGAAGAACATTGTGCAGTTTAACTGATCAGGAAAATCAAGGGATTCGAGAACAACCATCACAAAAAAACAGTCGTAGATCATCCAGGTAACGACACAGTATTAAGAATCAAGGGTGTGTAAACTTTTGAACGGGGTCATTTTTATAAATAAAGCAATTTTTTGTCTTGTGGACTATTATGTAAACCTCTTTTATTTAAAATATCTTATTCAGGACAGTACTGAATAAAAAAATATCACACATCCTCTTATATTGCAAAAATAATTAACATTTAGCAGATTCTGCACGTTTTGAGCACGACTGTATGTCAATTGTATATATTATATAAGGAGTACATGTTCAGTAATATACACAAAGCCTCCGTCATTTTTATATGGGATGTATTTTGTCATGTATGAGCATTCACCTGGAGGCCATTCTTGTTGAATTGTATCAGGTTGAGCAAACTGAACGAGCAGGGAACGATCACATGGAGATGCTCCAGTGTTTCTCTTATGTAATCGGTGCAAAGCCCAGGAACATGCATGCAATATGAAACAACACACAAGTAAAGAGGCAGAAAACATTCACGCAAACCGCCAGCCTTTCTTTCTCACGGGAATCTGAGTTTAGTTACAGGATAAAATGAGTTACCGGCAGGTGAAGGAATTACAGTATGGGTTGAAAATATTCACCGCAGATTCCTTTTAAAAATACATCCTCAAAAATGATCCTGTGTTTCCAGAGTATATTCCAGCACAATAAATTTAAGACGCATTTGGTAGAAGTTAGAAAAAATATTTAAACCATCTTGAGGCCATGGTTATATTTCTATCCAAATATTTGGATTTAATATTTTATCTCGCCTATTTGTTGGAGCAACACAGTGTTCCTCCACAGGAATCTCAAATAAGCTTGTTGGTTTTGTCATATTTTTGTCTGATAATATATTCAAACACCATTCAATTAACATTGTATTAATAATATGTAGGCTAATATTTCACCTTTTCGTCATCTCATTAAATCACTAACCCGTTAATTTTTTTGCATATGTCCACCAGTCTGATGTTACAATAACACTATTTTGAGTTACAGCCAGGTTTTGTGCGTTTGTCAGTCGCTCAGAACAGTGTTCCCTCTGGTCCGGTCCCAAAACTAGCTATATTTGGTTATCACCCCACTCCAGGGGGCTATTTTAGGCTGTGGGAAAAGTTAGGCCATCTTCATTGGGAACTCTGCGTCACTGTCTCTGCTAATGGGAAAGACCCATTTCATGGGAACGGGTTATTTTGGTGTTCTTCTCCAAACAACTGATCTATTTATAAGTAACGGTAGAATAGCATTGTTTTGACCCAAGAGACCGTTTAACATCTAATTGAATGTGAATTTGATGGTAATTGTTCGGCAAGTTCAGAGTACTCTCGACATAATCACACGAGATTGAACACTTCTATGACAACAGGCATCAGGTTGTGAAGGAGAACAACAGCGCCTCCTGCTGGAACAAAACATGTTTGTGTTGAATGTGACATTGGCTCCCTCTGCTGGTCACATCTGAGTATAGCACCATTTAAAAACAATAAAAGAAAACAGTTAAATTCTAAGTAAAATAAAATATATGTAATATTATAATACTATTTATTTACTTAATGTAATATTACGGTTTACAGATAGACTCACCTACACCATCAAATTATACATGCCACAAACAATTAAGTACAGGGTAAGTATAGGGAATCCAATCGTTTTGTGAAAGAATGTAAAAGTTTTATGAGCAATTTACTCGTAGAACTGCAATACTTCCGTGAGAGAACGCAAAACCATTGATATAATTTTTCCTTCAATCTCCATTTTTTTTTCACAACACCATGTCTTGTTAGGGGCTCTGCAAATTCTAAATTAAATATAAACAAATCCCAAAACAATTCTCATAACAGGGCTCCTCCACCTTATGACCAATGGTTTATAAATGATGTGCTTATTGTGCATAATATTAGGCCAACACAGCAGATGTTTGGTAGAAAGTTTTCAGCATGACAAATCATAACATGAACTTTATTACATTAGTGAAAACAGCAGTCATTTGAAAAAAATCCAACTTCAAGAACTTTAATGACAGTCAAAAAAAACATATATGGCGCAAATGAATTGCCAATGCGGGTTTCCAAACATAAAAGGAAAGGTCGACTTGAAAAATAAACAGATTTACAACTCTGCGGTTCCAAATGAAAACGTCATCCACTTAAAAAATCCACTTGAAGAATTTAGAGTCCAAAACTTAATTCTGTCGGGAAGTTATTTATCCGACCCTGAGCGGCGGCGCCACTAACACGACTCCATCGCCTCGGACAAACAGCATGGGGATGTTCCGCTTCGTTGACTGCAAAACAAACGGGTTATGCATGTCAACACAATGATAGATGGCTTCAATTAATTTAAAGAAAAGAGAAAATTCATTGGCTCACGGCTGAAAACTTGTTGCCTCGCTGCCTTATCAGGCAATGACTTTATAAGCAGCGTTTGGACATGAAGGTTCGAAACCTCAAAAACTGATTTCAGACAGACTTCTGAGGCAGCGTTATGTAAGGGATAATGTAGAGTGAGGCCGTTGTTATAGCAAATACAATCAGCCTGAAGGGGTTGTATTCGCGACAAGCGTGCTGCACAAGCCCTGAAAAGTGAAGCCAAAACGTCTCGATCGCCCCCCGGTGACTGGTCCTAGTATAGGTCATAAGCCCCGCCTCCCTGTGTTATTCAACGGGACGTGAGACCAACTAAATTAAATTACACTTCAAATATCTTTTTTCCAAAGGTGGTTTCTTTCATTTGCTGTCGTTTTCATCATGCTGATGTAAGTTCAAGTGTCTGTTTCAAAAATAAGTTGGTTTTTAGTTAGTTACGTGATGCGGTGGTGTAACGTCATGATTGACAGCTGTGATTGACAGGTTCTCTGAGCGAAGTAGTCACTGAAGCACCAACGGACATTTTTTCGGGATCTTTGGAGGACTGAGGAGATTGTGTTTACTTTATTTTAACAAGCCTCTTGTCGTACTCCAATACATTTTTTAAAAAGTGTGCAGAATCCACTCTCCCTGAGTGCATTCTGCGAGAGTGAGGGTGGAGCGTTGATTTCGCGGCTTTACTTCCTGCTCACTACTGTGCAGGTCTGGTTCCGAAATCGCTACTGCGCAGACTCAAGTTCCAATATGTCAGCGCCATATCGGGACTCTAGCGGCTTCAGTTCTCATCAATGGAAGAGAGCGAAGGGGCGTCGTCCATCTTTTTTTACAGTCTATGATTCGCGATAACAACCACCTCACTCTACATTATCCTGCTTATTACCTGGCTACCTACCAAATAAATCAATAATTTGACACAAAATGTTGATTTAAAAACGATTGTATTGCTTCCGCTAAAGAGAATAGTCCATTCCGTCTCTACGGTTAGAATCCTGCGTCCATAGCAACACTCTGTTTTTCATGGCAACGGTGGGTTATACTTCGCAGCGGCAGTTATCAAGAAATAACAGACCGCATTCTACATTAGAATTCAACCAAGCCATGTAATAAAGTTTATTATACCATGGTCTAGGTGAATACTCGATTCTGATTGGCTGCAGGGTGTCCATTAAAAAGTGATAGAGGACACCTAGTAAAGGAGTTCTGGTGAAACTGACTGTTTTCCATTCGAAATTAATAAATAAATGCGCTGGCTACATCAGCTGTGAGTAACCATAGCAACAGGCAGTCAAAGTATCTAAACGGACTATAAATCGAGCGGACTATAAATATCTCCAGTTGCTAAATAAACCGTCAGGCGTAACCAGGGAAACCAAGTTATTGTTTGTAAAAACTTTAGATTTCGATTGTAAAACTAATTAAAATATAAACTAATGTTTTAAAAATGTGTTATTTGGCAAGTGACCATGGTATAAGCGGGTTAATGCCCTCCGAGGCATCCATTGTCAGGTATTAAAGGGATAGTTCACTCAAAAATGAAAATTGTGTCATCACTTACTCAACCTCGTGTTGTTTTAAACCTGTATGGGTTTCTCTGTTCTGTTGAACACAAAAGAAGATATTTTGAAGAATGTCGGTAACCAAACAGTTGATGGACCCCATTGACTTCCATAGTATTTTTTTTTTTCCCACTATGGAAGTCAATGGGGTCCAGCAACTGTTTGGTTACCGACATTCTTCAAAATATCTTCTTTTGTGTTCAACAGAACAGAGAAACCCATACAGGTTTAAAACAACACGAGGTTGAGTAAGTGATGACACAATTTTCATTTTTGAGTGAACTATCCCTTTAATGGACTTCGGGGGGGGGGGGGGGGGTGGGGGGGGGGGGGGGGGGCGCAACCGTCCTCCGCTGCGAGTCGGACGGTTCACGCCTCGCCGTCGTCCATTAATACCTGACAATGGACACCTCGTCGGGCATTAACCCTTACTTAATGATCCACAGCAAAACAGAGCTAGCTTTGGTGAGAACTAATTGAATATTTAATTACTACAATAGTCATTTTTTGCTAGAAATTACTTCAGAAGTGAAAACCGTTGCTCAAAAACGTACATTTACACACAAACTGACGACCAGCCGCAACTTTCAGACGACATATTTATATTTTTAGATGTCACAGAATGGTAAGCACAGGATTGTGGGATATCAAAGGCAGGATAGGATCAAAGGCAGTGAAGGATACATCTGTGCTGCCTTCAAAACTCGATCAGATGAAGGGATCTCAGGAGACAGGGAGTGAAACTAACATTGGATTTGGATGTGCCTTGATGCCTTCCTACCTTTGAATGCCATCTCTGAAGGCGGCATTGTTAAAGGACCAGTTCGTTATTTTACACTTAAAGCCCTGTTTTCAGATCGTTTCTGATGAAATAGAACGGTTAAGAAATTGAAAAGTTGAAATTTGGACACATTTTCGCCCGAGAATTTTCGGTTTCTGTGGGAGCACCCCCCCACCTCCACAATGGCTGCATAGGTGCACTGGAACAATCCTTCCTAAAACGCATTAAACTTTCGTTTACAAAGACGTGAAACTCTCCGAGTGGTCAGGGGTGTTCACTGATATGCTCACACAAAAATCGCTGCAAAAGATGCTTTCCAACAGGTGTTTTACCATTCGTTGTAAAACTGTGGACCTATTTTTCCAAACGCCTCACACCCGTACATTCTTCCGTTGAGAGCTTGAATAATAGACACTCCAGCCCGGCGGCGGAGTAATACCGTACCTCACAGCACATCCAATACAAGTCAATGGAGTTGGACAAAAACTACGATAAAACCTGTTGGAAAGCATCTTTTGCAGCGATTTTTGTGTGAGCATATCAGTGAACACCCCTGACCACTCGGTGAGTTTCACGTCTTTGTAAACGAAAGTTTAATGCGTTTTAGGAAGGATTTTTCCAGTGCACCTATGCAACCATTATGGAGGTGGGGGGGTGCTCCCACAGAAACCAAAAATTCTCGGGGCGAAAATGTGTCCAAATTTCAATCTTAACCGTTCTATTTCATCAGAAACGATCTGAAAACAGGGCTTTAAGTGTAAAATACCGAACTTGTCCTTTAAGCTTTCATACGCAGCCCGTGTGATGACGAGAGGATTTTATTTGTCAATATTTTTCAATATTAAAGATTAGGAGTGTCCCAATCCTACATCAAGATTGGCGTTAATATTTTACTCATTTTCCTAGTTGCTGCTATTACATTGATTTATATTTGCTGTACTTTCTGTTTATCACCAATATAAGGTTTATTATAATTTACTTATGCATTCTGATGCAACGGACTGAAGCAAAACCCTTTAGGATTCTTCACTGACATTCAATTTGTATAATTAAACAGAACATAAACATGGAGGAAAGCAGCAGCCGTTACCTTATAAATCTCCTCATACGTCTCCTCGTCGATCTCCACAGTCGTCACCGTCTCTTCAACATCGCCGAGGATCATGTTTAAGTGCTGGTCATAGGCCTAATGTAAAATATTATAAATGTTTGATATCACATAATAATGCACAATTAAACAATTTCTAATTTTGGTGATGCAAAACATTGGCATTGATGTTTCAAATCATTTTTGTACAGCATGGTGTATAAATACTATACACACACAGACACAATGCATTATATAATACGATATCATATAGGTAGTTCGTTGTCTATATCGTGTTGAGCTTGAACTTTGAGCCAGTGTTGTTTAATAACGTTAATAAAGTTAAAACAGTTTCGTTTATCATTGTGTTGTTGTGCATTGTCGAAATACACTGGTATTAAAATGAAGGAAAACTGCACATAAGTAGCCTACCGACTGACTGACAGTGTTGCCAGATTGGGCGGGTTCCCGCCCAATTGGGCGGTTTTGAGTTTGATTGTGCGGGTAAAAAGGGTTTGGGCGGGTGGACAAAATTTGGGCTGGTTTGGGGTCAGTTCGGCGGTTTTCAAACATCTACATTTTAAAGTCTAATTGGTTAAAAAACGAAACTGAAGTGTGCATGTAGTCCATAAAATCAGTCATCATGACATTACTGTACACACACGCCCATGCAGAGTCAGCTGGCGTTGGTGTTGACATCACCGACGAGCACGCACTTTTAGCCAATCAGCGATCAGCAGGCAGATGCGAATGAGCGCGATAAGTTGTAGCTGTATATTCCGTATATTCAAGTGATCGCTAATGCCAAAGTGATATAGCCTACTAAACAGTAAGTTGTATCTGCACAGTAAAGAGTGAGATAGTGAGCAACTCTAAAAACGTACATGTGGTGGGAGATATCGATGGTGACTAACTCTGAGAGGGGAGAGCACAGTTGAATGACTTGAAATGAAATCAAATATGGGACGACTCCTGTCCATGGTCACGTGCACACTAGCCTAGTTACCAGACATCGGCAACTTTTACACCGTCCAGACTGCACTATACTCGACCCTGACAGCTGCTGAAAAAGGTTTGAATCGATGAATCCGTTTTTACTGCTAAATTCTGCGTTATGTTCTGCAATGTGTACTTCCGAGGGTTAAAGTCATCGGTTCATTTCTTGATTGCCGTTTTGACAGTGTCCATCTGGACATTTTTGTAATATTGTCTCCTTGCGTTTTGATCTGTTTTCCTGGAAAAAAATAATTATTTTTTATTTTATTTTATCATTGTTATTTTGTTTTAAGGAGATACAAATTGTGCTTATCAACCTTGAATGACATGGTAATGAAATTATATCATATTATTTTGGCAGTAAAATTTTGGCCGGTTTTTTCTTGTAGTGGGCGGGTTTTGGTGAGCTTTTGGGCTGGAAATCACTGTCCCAATCTGGCAACACTGCTGACTGACTGAATTAATGAATGACTGAATGAATGTGTGTGTGTGTGTGTGTGTGTGTGTGTGTGTGTGTGTGTGTGTGTGTGTGTGTGTGTGTGTGTGTGTGTGTGTGTGTGTGTGTGTGTGTGTGTGTGTGTGTGTGTGTGTGTGTGTTCTCACGTGCAGTCTGCCGCGCAGCTCTCTGTCGTTCCTCATCTTCACGTAGATTCTCTCATCCAGACTCAACCGGATCAGATCCAGAGGCTCTTCTACAGTGTTGGTGGTTTGTTGCTGCAAATTAAGTTCCATTAATATATATATATATATAGGCTTTATTATTGTAATGGATAACCATATGAGCAACCGTCTGTGAGACCTGCTGAATATAAACTGCCTCGACGTACTCGTGTGTTCAGAGAGACATGAATGAAAACACCAGATGTGTGTCAGCTCCGCTATTATCAAACAATAAAAACATTCTTGTAAATGCAACAAAATATCATACCTGCTCAGCGTCGTCCGCCATCTTTCAAAGTTACCCACACTGCTTTTCGTTTGTCTCCCAAAATCATTGGGCGGCAAATGTACGTGTTTCCTGTTAAACCGACGCGTTCCTCCAGAGGGCGCGTGAAGGCCCAGGAAACCGAATCCGCCTTTGAGACGCATTCAAATCTTACAACAGTTTGTGTCTTATGTGAGAAGTGTGAACAAAACCTACTATAACCATTTAAATGTATTCGTTCTAACTACTGGTAGCTGACATATAAACGAACATTTGCTCAACCAATCTCTCTAAAAACACTTTTTAAAAACACGTGCCCGGTAACCACATACGTCTGTGATTGGTCCATTCCCACTAGCGTTGAGAAAAGTATCAGGTAACACACAGTAACGCTGTTTACCGTTACATGAGCTCTGGTAATTTCAGAGAAAAGTTTAAATAGATGGATTATTTACAATCTAAATATTAAGTGGATCTTCTACCCATGCACTGCATGGTTTAGTTTAAGCCATTCTCACGAAAGATATTGTGCTCTTGTAATGTCCACATGATGGAGGCAGGAGACATGTTTCAACCTTCATTGGTGGTATAAATTCTTGAGGCTTGTAATTACTAATTAAGCAATCAAATGTTTTATAAACAAATCGAGTAACTTACATTTCAGACAAAAATTAGCCGCTTATATACTTCTATAGCCTATTATATAGGCTTGGTCAATTGAGGGGACATTCAAGCTTAATGAAAAAAAAAACCTTTCCTTAATGTAGGCTACTATAAACAGTATTTAAAGACCAAATTCAGTAAACACCTTATTAATAAACCATACAATGTAGGTCTAAAGAAAAGCAGATGAGCCCATGAACGCAATGCATTTAATTATAGCCTAAATGTTTTCCTCAACATTAAGCCATGCTAAGCGTTTTATAATGTCCCAAATTGGGGTGATGACTAGGTCTGTGTGTGTGTGTGTGTAAACTGGTTAAAAATAGGCTAACGCTACCTTCACTTGCTATCGGAAGTTTCATACTTCCCACTTCTGAAGTCATGTTACAATTTTGCCTAAAAATGTTCGCGCCCAATTGTTTTAACAAGGAAACTAAGTTAGGGTGACCATATTCCAGGTCATGTCCGGCCGGGATTTCGAGATGGCCCAAAATATCCGCGATTCGGCTTTTGCTTTCTCTTCGCCATTCATTTTGTTTACATGTACACCTTTTGATTCAGTAGTACTGAATTAATTCCGATTGGTTAATCTGAATGTAGTGTTTACATGAACGCTTAACAAGTGATCGGTTGATGTGCGTGTAAGCATTGCTAAGAAAATTCCTGTGTTTTCGTCTCGATCGGGATCCGTGTGAATCAGAATGCATGACCTGCAAAGCTAGCACGTATGTGTCAGTGTCAAATAACGTAATAAATGTAAACATAATGAATGGTGACTGTAGAAAGCAAAAGCCGAATCCCAGGCATTTTGGGCGATCTCGAAATCCTGGCCAGATATGTCCTGGTTAAACAGGACGTATGGTCACCCTAACTAAGTAGGCTATTAACGATAATTCCAATAGCACATGAAAGCAGCATAGCCTACATGTGAATATATAGCCTAGCCTACATGTGAATAAATAGCCTAGCCTACATGTAGCCTAAAGCCCCTTTCTCTCAATGCACAAAACATTTTAAACAATTTAACACACAGGCCTACTCTTTTTCTTTTTTAAGAAATCAATGAGAACATCAAATCTTGGTTTACTTTTGAAGTAGGCCTAGGTGAGACTTTGTGGTTTTTTTCTTGTGAGGCGCAAGACCAGTGGAACATTTTACAAGAGCATTGAATAAAACATTGCAGGCCTATACTCACATGAGGTAAACTACTTTAGAGGCGCTAAAGCCATGGGTGAGTGCAGTTAGTGACCAAACTGCAAAAAAAGTTCTGAGGTTGTTTACCAAGTGTTTTTTATTCATTCAAAAAGATGATTGTAACACAAAGATGATTGTAACATAACCATAACACGCAGCTTACTAATCATAAATAATGCATATGGTCCTCTTTGATTTCAAAGTACAAATAAGTAAGTTCAACATTTTTGTCATGTCGTTCCAAACACAAAATGAGATTTTAGCATATCTGCTATGTTTTTATACAATAAAAGTGATGTGTAATTTATACAGTCAAGCTCTATAAGGGCATGAAATCACAAATAAAGTAGCCTATAAACTGTTCTCCTCAAGTAAATCTAACGTGTGGGCTATATTCATAGTCTTCTGAAGCCGTACAGTATCTTTCTGTGATGAACAGACTGAATTAGAAGTTCCCCTATTGCTCTCAAATCTAACGCTTGAGAACCGTCGATGTGTTTAAGGTCATTCATTTGAGTTTGGAACGACATTTCGACATTTTAATTCAGAAGTAAACCATGAGTAGGCTATACATACAGTTTGTTTTGTAACAGCTTTATTGAACAAATACAACAACGTGTATGTTGTGTGTATGTGCTTTGTGTGCTAACATCCCCCCACACACAAACGGTATATTACCATATATTATGAAACGGAAATAGTCAAACTGGCTGCTCATTATTCCACTCATTACAAGACTACTAACCAAATAAATGCATATTGAAGTGAAATGAGTTTATTAAGTGAGTATGGATTCCAGAGTAGAAAGATATCAAACTAGCAACGGAAATCAGTCGGACATTATACAAATCTGAACACTGAATATCCCTCAAGACAATTAGCAAGTTATCACAAATAAGCATATCAAACAAAACATTTCTAATGCAAACTGTGCATTTTGAGGTTCAAATATGACAAAATGACAAGTAATTACTAATTATTACAGATATTGTTATCTATATTACATCCAAGATGAGCAAGTATTAAACATAACTTACAATTCACTTTAATGTTCTTATTCTAAATGAAACAGTCCCTTGCACAACCCTTGGGGGTCAAAAATAGCGAGCTAAAGATTAAAGAGATCTGCAATATGTGATACTTTTTCACATACAGTGAGAATGAAAGGAAACTAAATGGTGTCAGATTTGATGATGTGTACTTGATTCTGGCAGCTCTAGAAGCGCATATGTGCTGTTTATTTGTCTGGGCTGAAACCTTTTACATGGTGTGGGAAAAACGGCCGTAGCGTACTGAAAAAAAGAAGAAAAAAAAAAGAAAAGAAAAATACATTTAATCTCAGTGCAGATGTGTTACAGTTTTCTGTAACACGTGATACAAACAATTCTGAACTGCCAGAATGAATAGTAGCTTTAACTATTAAAAATAAAGATTCTTTATCGGCATTGATGGGTCTATAAAGAATCTTTAACATTCATGGAATCTTTCCAGTCCGTAAAAGGTTCTTAAAAGTGGGAAAAGGTTCTTTAGATTATCATAATGTTCTTCATACACTACAAAAACATAATTCTTTTAAAAACTGTACACTGAAAGGTTATTTGGGAAAACCAAAATGGTTCTTCTATGGCATTGCTGTGAAGACCTTTACTTTTAAGATTGTACAACTGGCACTTGTGAAAGGTGCATATTAGAATCCATAAAGGGATACGCTTGAAAACATATAAAGATGTGGTAACACAGGAATAGCCCACCCAGCAAATAAATCAAATGAAATTAAATTAACTGTTTTGGCCATACTGTAAAACCTGGGTCCAGTGTTGTTTTGGACCCCATTGACTTTCATTGTATACAAAAACAGTTCTTCTCCAAAAATGTCTTCTTTTGTGTTTAACAGAATGAATAAATAAATACAGGTTTGGAATGGCATGAACTATACTTTTAAAAGGTGCACATTAGTATCTTAACTCATTTTGATTGCATTGATCATAGCTGTTTTACCTGCACTTGACTTGAGTCTTGTGGTTGATCAGGATCCATAACTTGAGGTGGTTGTAGGTTTGTATCTTGAGATTGTTTCAAGTTGTCTCTGGTTACTAGTCCTTAAAGAGATAGTCAGATTAAACATTAAGTCTTCCCATCTTTACAGACAGAACAACACAATCCTCAAAGAGCTCACCTATGATCACGATGATCAGAACTGCATTGAACAGAGCAGATATGAGGCTAATAGTCTGCCAATGTGTCTGATTCTTCTCAGTGTTCTCCACCGCTGTATGATTCTGGATCTCTGGAGTTGGAGTTGGTACTGTGTAATCATTGAAGGGGTTTAATATTAATATTTAAAATCTTTTTGCCTAACAATGATTAAATGTTAAGCTTGATGATCACTGAATGTTCACTCACCAGTGATGTGTAGTCTGGTGCCGTTGCTGTATTTTGGATGAGCTTCTTTGGTCACACAGTAATAAAGTCCTAAATCATCAATAGTGACATTATTTATGAACAGGTGATGCTTACTTTGCACTGAATATTTCTGCCTAAAAGCTTGACTGTAGTAAAAGAGAGCTGACGTTGTGGAAGAGAGTAATATGTCAACCGGAGAATCTGGAAGTTTCAGTAAAAACCAATAAACCTCATTTACATCAAAATCACATTTTATAGTCACATTTTGACCCAAATCTGTTAGTTGATCGGTTAAAGTCTCCGCAGCTTCACACCATATGAGCAGATCTGTGGAACAAAAACACACATACACGTTTAACATGATTGTGTCATTAAAACATACGTAAATCATGGCATTAGTTGATACACAGCAGATAGCCTACAACATATTAATGAAGTAAACTCACACAGATGAAGCTGCATGATCTTCATGATGGTAAAGCACTTCAACATGATGCAGTGTAGATTTATGCTGTGTTTGAGAGGAAACTTTACCCCAGAGCTTTCTATGGGGAAATTTCAGCCACATCTAGAGGAAGTTGTAGTCATGCTTGCACTGACCACATTTTGTAGATTATTCCACTGTGCATTTACTAAACTTTACACTATTCGTATATATTTGCAATCAAATAAGCTTTCCGAGTGCAATTAACTATTTTATTGTTGTATGTTAGTTATATTAATCGTTCTCAACAGGTTTGACTTCAGAACCCAGATTTTACATTAGATATCTACAGTGGCAACCCAACACAGCCAGTTTATTGTATACAAAAGTAAATAAAATCAAACTTTGAAATTTGTTAATATGAATGCATAGATCCACAAATATGCTAAATTAAGTAATTTTATAATAAATAATAAAGTAAAACTGGATTTTTTGGTTGGTTTCTAAGTGTTTCATGAATGTTGGTGGTTTATTGCTCTCTGCAGCCTCTAGCTCATTGTGGTCAACACAAACCTTGTTTATTCTCATTGCAGGTGAATATGTAGGTCTTTTTTTAAAACTTACTTTGTATAAAGTTCATGGGTTTCAAACGATCAGTTGTTCACACCCGCGATTCTTTAAGAGAACTAAGATTGCTCTCTTTTTAAAGGAGACACTCAGAAGATTACTGTTGAAGTGAAATCACTTTGTAGTGTAAACTTTGTAGTGTAAGTGTAAAAAAGTTATAGAAGATTACATTTACTGTGAAGTAAATGTACTGCACTGAACATTTGTATTATTATTTTTTTTACAAAATAATTTGGTATAAAATCAAATCCATATTTCTAACCAAGTTGTGTTCCAAATTAAACTAACATTTCTGTCACAATATCACTTCTATCACAAAACAGTGGCCAATTATGGAACCTTGAGTCTCAGACCTTTCCAACAATATGAGTTTTGTCAAGATTAGAAAAACGTTTGATTATAAAATTGTGCAGTAAATATGTTAGTAAAATGTGAAACATGACACCGCGCACTAGGGGGAGGAGGTTTTAAAATACAGTTTCCACAGTAACGCAATGTCCAATTTCAAAATTATTTTAATAGTATTAACTTTTAACGTTTAAGCTTCCAAATGATACCTAATTTAGGATAATAACTAAAATATGTGAAAGTGGAAATGGGCAAGTGTAAACACTCTGATGCTTTATGCGTTAAGGCTATAACTTAGTGTGGCAGGATAAAGTTAGTTTATTGGTTTATTAGAGGGTGGGTAGAAGACCAATGAGGTGGTAGCACCTTTAGTATTTAAGGACCTTTATTTTGACGTCTGTTTACGTGTCTTGCTGATTCCAGGCTGCACAGTGTGTGATGTGTGTTGATACAATTGCCTTGCAGTCTGATTTGGGGTGAATTTAAGTGGGTTTGGACGACCTCTCGAGTGCGCCCGGCCTGCCTTGTTCCTGTGAAGCCTGGCCCTGGAAAAGTATTTTTCTATGGTGTGAGTTTTTAGTGATGTTCATGATGTTTTATTAAAATAAAGTATGTTTTGAATCGTTACCCCTGTCTCACTGGTTTATATCTTTGCCCTCAGTGGGTAATACTTACCTGTGTGTCCTTCTTTGGAGTATTTCCCTGGCCCTCCACCAGGGTGGCGTAGTCGGGTATAAATTAAAGTGTGATTCTAAATTTCTTGCACATAATATTGCCACATTATAATACAACTTAGATTTTATACCTTAGAAATGTTGAAGACCCCTGGTTAACACTGTAAATAAGTTATTAATAATGGCCTCCAGAGGGTGATGAAGCTTTGATAAGAAAAACTTGCATTTGCAACCATTTGCTCTCGTTTAGTTAAAGGAACACGCCAACTTGTTGGGACTTTAGCTTATTCACCGTATCCCCCAGAGTTAGATACATACTGGGAACTACACTTGTTACTTGGGTGGAGTGATTTGCTCGCAGCACCTGAGAAGCCCCGTGGTGAGGAGCAGAGAGTTCCTCAGAGTTGGAGTAAATCACTCCGCAGAAGTAGCAGTGCTTTGCCTTCTGAGAATATAGTTCCCAGTATGTATACAGCTAGAAGATGGCTGTGTCTCATGTGACCTTGTTATTCGTACACGCTGTGACTATACAAATCACAACATGTAAATAGGAAAATGTTGGTGTTATTTTGTCACTTATTGGGAGCAGTATGCTAGCTGGAGCCGTTTACCTCCAGTCTTTGTGCTAAGCTAGGCTAGCGGTGGGTGCGTCAGACAGAGTTACGGCATCACGGAGATGAAAAGGGTATGTATGATCTTATCTAACTCTGGGGGATACGGTGAATAAGCTAAAGTCTCAAAGTCGGCGTGTTCCTTTAACATGTTTGCATGTTTTAGTTAACATTTGTTTTATGTATTACCATAAACTTAAGCATCATGCAAGGATGGCTATAAAAATATATTACTTAGCTCACTACATTTTCCAAATTGCTTGCCCAACACTGCACACTATTAACATTCTAGTAACTACTATTAACTAACAAGATACTCTGATTAACAAATTAGTAAGTAATAGTGCTCAGTTGAATGTGGTAGTTCACTATTAGCTAATCAGTAACTTCTATTTGTCATACCTCACTGAGGACTACTAAGAACTACTATATACAGGTTCATAATTAATATTAATAATGCATAATGTATAATATAAGGTAATGGTAACCCATTAGTAATTAATCATGTGTTACTGTAAGGGGACTTACAGTCAAAGAGCCAGAACCAGATATGATGAATGAAGACCCGGAGTCAGAATTATAATACATTAAAGAAAAGTTTTACTTAAGATAGTTTGCAGTTTCATCAGGCAGAAGTTCAGCTTCAAGACTCACACAGGAGTTTGTAGGCCGCCCCACTTACAGTTACAAAGATCAAAGCAGTTATACCCTTCACCAAGGTCTAAGCTATGTCCTTGCTTCAGGTTGAATGCTTCTGATTGGCTAAGAAATAGATAAACATAGTCATTTTCCACACATATACAGATAGACGGAAGCATATCTCCATCGATTATGCAGCTGACACTCGGACCCTGAAGTCAGGCACGTTGTGACCTTCCAGGTCGCAGATTTTGGTTGCTGGGCGCCAGCATGTCCTGAACAACAACTCAGTCAATCTCAATGCCAGTGGTTCCTTAACCTGTAACCAAGAAGACTAACACACACATCGACACACAGCTTTTCCAAGGTTGGATTTGGCCAGGCTCTAACTATAAACAGCAGACTCCTCTCAAACATTCAAGATAATGTTCTTTCTTTCATAGAGAGGGCACTTTAATACGACACAGTAAAGAAAATACTTTATCTACGAAATGGTCACTCAAACTATTGACGCCAATGATACTTATATGTTTTAACACATGTTGAAGACCTTTCTCAAACAAAAAGAGTCCATATGTCATTTTTGTAAGCCGGGCTAAATAAGCAAGCACTGCATTCAGGTATCAAATACAGACATTAGAGAATACATGAAAAGAACATTTCAGTAATCACACTGGTAACTTATATAACAAAGTAAAATCTCATAAGCTTAGAGAAGTCATTCAACTCATGTGATGTTTAGTATGAAAAATATTGATTAATACCTTGATTATAATCACTCATTATTCCGAAATCCATACGCTTCATAATAAACTAATTTAAATTCAGATCAAGTCAAGTCAAGTCATCTTCATTTATATAGCGCTTTTAACAATGTAGATTGTTTCAAAGCGGCTTTACATTGATAATAAGAAATTAAAGTAACAGAGATTGTTTTGGCTTTATAGCAGCTCTAGAATAAAGTTATTGTCCAGCTAAAGTTAGTTTTGATTGATTCACTTCCGTCGCAGCGATCATTAGTTATTAATTTAGGGCCCGCTAACACGACACCGTTTTACGTGAATTCGTGAGAACACTGATGGCGTGCACATGCGTATTACGAGTTCAGTCTATAGCGCGTTTGAATATATGTGCGCAGGCGTGTAGTCCTTCCCTACAAATCAACCATCAACAAACTACTTGTCTGGCCTTGAAATTTATAATACAGGCCTTCACAGGGGAGAGACTAGTTGACACTTCAGGACTGCGTTGTCGTTGCGTCCAGGTGCAGGTCCTTCATCAGATCTGGATACGCCCTGGATCCAGTGGACTGCGGTAAACCTCGGGATAAACAGAGAGACTAATTTTAGCGTCGACGCCATTCTTCTTATGATGTAACGAGTACATCAGGATTTATGATAAGTGTTCCCGGTTCCGGCTGACCTGATCTATGCAGCCTAACATTGAGTTATAGAAGTCAAGTACTCAAGTACTGCGGAGCTAAACCATTTAGTGCTTTGTAAGTAATCAGCAATATTTTAAAATGTATACGATGTTTAATAGGGAGAAAATGCTGTGTTGACAGAACAGGGCTAATATGGTCATACTTCCTGGTTCTGGAAAGAACTCAAGCTGCTGCGTTTTGGACCAACTGTAATTTGTTTATTAAGCGTGTAGGGCAACCACCCATAAGAGCATTAGAATAATCTAGCCTTGATGTCATGAACGCATGAACTAATTGTTCCGCATTTGTCCATGAGAGCATATGACGTAATTTAGATATATTTTTAAAATGGAAAAATGTGGTTTTACAGATACTAGACACGTGACTTTCAAATGAAAGATTGGTATCAAAGAGCACACCCAGGTTACTAACCGATGATGAAGACTTGACAGAGCAGCCATCAAGTGTTAGACAGTATTCTAGGTTATTACGTGAGGACGTTTTTTTGTCCAATAATTAGAATCTCAGTTTTTTTTCCAGAATTTAGTATAGTATAATCCAATTTTTTATATCAGCTATGCATTCCGTTAATTTTGTGAATTGGTAAGTTTCGTCAGGGTGTGAAGAGATACAGCTGAGTATCATTAGCATAACAGTGAAAACTAATGCCATGCTTCCTAATGATTTCTCCTAAGGGTAGCATGTACAGACTGAAAAGCAACGGTCATAGTACTGAGCCTTGTGGTACGCCATACTGAACTTGTGATCGATGAGACATCTCTTAATTTACTGCTACAAACTGATAACGGTCAGATAAGTGATGATTTAAACCATGCTAATGCAATTCCACTAATGCCAACATAATTTTCGAGTCTATTTACAAGAATGTTGTGGTCGATAGTATCAAATGCAGCACTAAGATCGAGTAACACTAATAGAGAGATTACCACGATCGGATGATAAGAGCAAATCATTTGTAACTCTAATGAGAGCTGTCTCAGTACTATGGTATGGTCTAAATCCTGATTGAAAATCCTCCCAGAAATCATTTCTTTCTAAAAAGGAACATAGTTGTGAGGATACCGCCTTTTCTAGTATCTTTGACAGAAAAGGTAGATTCGAGATCGGCCTGTAATTGACTAATTCTGTACGATCAAGGTGCGTTTTTTTGACAAGCGGTTCAATCATAGCCAGCTTAAAAGTTTTTTGGTATGTATCCTAATGACAAAGATGAATTAATGATAGAGGACATATGACCTCTGGAAGCATCTCTTTCAGTAGCTTAGTCGGTATAGGGTCTAACATACATGTCGATTTAGATGATTTAACGAGTCTAGCGAATTCTTCCTCTTCTATAGCAATGAATGAATCAAATTTTTCCTTAGGGAGACTTAAATGCACTGCCTGATGCGATACTGTAGTAGATGGTTGCATGGTTATAATTTTCTCCCTGATATTATAAAACTTATAAGTGAAGAAGTTCATAAAGTCATTACTGCTGTGCTGCTTGGAAACTTGTGGGCTTGAAGCTTTATTTTTCCTTAGTTTAGCCACTGTTTCAAATAAATACCTAGGATTATGTTTATTTTCTTCTAATAGGGTTGAAAAATAAGCAGATCTAGCAGCTTTTAAAGCCTCTCTATATGCAATCGAGCTCTCTTTCCATGAAATTCGAAATACCTCTAGTTTTGTTTTCTTCCAGTTGCGCTCCATTTTTCTGGTTGCTCTCTTAAGGGCCCGAGTGTGCTCGTTGTACCACTGTGTTGGACTATTTTCTTTAATCTTCTTTAAGCGCAACGGAGCAGCTGTGTCTAAAGTGCTGGAAAAGAGAGAGTTAAAAGTTTCTGTCGCAATATCGAGTTCTTCTAAGCTATCTGGGATGCTGAGATGATGAAACTGATCAGGAAGATTATTAATAAAGCAATCTTTAGTGGCAGAAGGGATAGGTCTAACATCTTTGTAACATGGAGTCGGCTTTGCAGCCTTGGCTAAATGAAGTTTACAAGAGACTAGATAATGATCTGAGATGTCATCGCTCTGCTGCAGAATTTCAACGGCATCAACATTTATTCCGTGTGATAATATTAGATCTAGAGTATGATTACGACAATGAGTAGGTCCTGACACGTGTTGTCTAACTCCAGTAGAGTTCAGAATGTCTTTAAATGCCAATCCCAATGCATATTTTTCGTTATCTACATGTATATTAAAATCACCAACAATTAGTACTTTATCTGCAGCCAGTACTAACTCTGATAGAAAGTCAGCAAATTATTTGATAAAGTCTGTATGGTGCCCTGGTGGCCTGTATACAGTAGCCAGCACAAATCTCAAACATTAATTATCATTTACACTATATATTGTTACATTAAGCACCAACACTTCAAAACCTCCCCCTTTGCCTTTCAGACGAGGTTTATGTTTATAACAGTAATCTTGCGGGTTGGACTCATTTAAAGTAATGTAATCGTTTGGTTTTAGCAAGGTTTCTGTCAAACACAGCACATCTAGATTATAGTCTGTAGTCACATCATTAACAATAAGTGCTTTTGAAGTAAGGGATTGAATATTCAGCAACCCAAGCTTTATCATTTGCTCATTTGTATTATATCTGTTTTTTATTTGTTGAACAACAAATAACATTTTTTACAAAGTTTTTTGTATTTCCTAATTCGAGGAACAGACACAGTCTCTATATGATGATATCTAGGTGAAAGAGGCTCCATGTGATGGGATTTATCTGACCTTGGTGACGTGAGACAGCTGGCAGACGGTCGGTTAAGCCAGTCTGCCTGCTTCCTGACCTGAGCCCCAATTCATGTTTGAGCTTTAAGACTATGTGCCATATTACTAGAGAGAAGAGCAGCACCATCCCAGGAGGGATGAATACCATCTCTTTTCAACAGGTCAGGTCTGCCCCAAAAACTTTTCCAACTGTCTATGAATTCTATATTATTTTGCGGACACCACTTAGACAACCAGCCATTGAGTGAGGACAATCTACTAAGTATCTCATCACTCCTGCGAACAGGAAGGGGGTAATCAGTATATAAAATAAGGTCTGCATTCTGAGCAACAATGTCCTATTTACTCTGTTTATTCGATTCATATCAGGAGAAGTATAGCCAACAAATCAGAGATGTTTTGGCTGAAAGTCTTCTTCAGTTACAACCTTGAAACAAGGTCAAGTAGCCTAGCTACATCTCCACATCTGCTAACCTGTGGCTAACACCTTGGAGTTTACCCCATTTGAGGTTGGCTATATGCTAAGGTGTTTAGAGATGGTCTTGTAAAGCGTGCCACTTGTCTTGCTTGTTACAAGCAATTAACCACAAAGTCTCAGCTTTGTGAGAGAGTGCAAACAAACCAATAGTTTTTCTATTTGACGTTATGCATCAAATTCTCACAATTTTCTTAATCTCAACATGAAGAGTGGTAGCCCCTATGTTAAATTGTTAAAAATGGATCAATCATTTTGTGCATTGAGAAAAAAGAAGATTTAGCCTATAGTGTGCATGCTTTTTGTGTTGTAATGGATCTTTGTATCATAACGCATAAAGTATGCAAATAACCTAGTAAATAATTGTAAATGTGAAAGGCTATAGTACAGTAATTTTTCCCATTTTAGTTCATAAATTAGCATGACATATCAGCAGTGCAGTTAACATTATTACAAGGGTCTTTACCATTAGATGTAAAAACGTCAAAAAGTGTTCTCAAAAAATATTGAGAAACTTTAAAGGGATACTTCAGGATTTAGCATTAAGCTTTATATTAGTAGAAAACCTGTAGTATTTTCGAATTACCGTGTTTTCCACCCTCATGTCCCCCTGAGACGAGAGATTTATGTATTTTTTTGTCTGGAAAAACCCTCCGATGACGCACAAATCGTCATTTTGCGTCATCGGAGGATTTTTTGGCCAGAGGCTAAAGACTACAGCCAGTAGTGGGGGCTGTCCCGCATGTTTTCAACCCGCCCATAGAGGGTGGGATCTCACTCACAGAATGTACACAGTGTCAGCCGTCTTTCTTTGGAAGCTAAGCTAGCAGGCTCTTGTTCTGTGGAGAAAGCTGAGTAACGTAACGTTAGTAGGAGAAAGCTGAGTAGTAGGGGTTACCATACACTTTTTCCCGGACATGTCCGGCCGTCGAGATCGTCCAAAATGTCCAGGATTCGGCTTTTGCTTTCTACAGTCGCCATTCATTGTTTACATGCACACCTTTTGTTTCAATCTAACTGAATTCATTCCTGTTGGTGAATCTGAATGTAGTGTTTACATGAACGCTAAACAAGTGATCGGTTGATGTGCGTTTTAACATTGTTAAGAAAATTCAACTGCGCTCTCTTACCGGTAGGCGTGGCTTGGGAGTGGCCTCGTAGGGCAGCGAAGCAAGTGCATTCTGGGAGTTGTTGTCTTTCATCCACATAAGCCAAAAATAAATTTTCTGGCTTTTCTCAGTCTAGAAAGCTCCAAATTCAAAAATAATTTCACATTTCTTCTACATAAATGACCTATTTTAAATACACATTCATCTTTCCAGAGGTGAAGTATCCCTTTAAGAACCAGAATCACTGCTGAAGAATCAGCTTTATTAATGTTACTTTTCTCAATGCTGGCCAGAATGGACCAATCAAATACATTTGTGATATTGTAAAAGAATGCTGATTAGCATTCACAGCACTCACTCAGAAATGATTAAGGAAGTGTTTTCAGACAGATTGATAAATCAGTTTTTTCATTAGCTGCAACGTCCTGAGTATATATAGACGTAAAAGACTACTCTTTTAGTGTACAAATTTGTCCTGCAAGACAAAATCCGTCCATGCCTCTCAAAGGCGGATTGCATTTTCTGGGCCTTCAAGCGCCCTCTGGAGGAACACTATGGTTTAACAGAAAACAATTTTTATTTTAATATTTTTATTTTTATTTTTTTTATTGTAGAATGTACATAATAAGACAGGGAACAATCAAAAATGAAAACAGGTAGCTGATATAGACATCAAAGAAAAATATACTAAAATAGTTAATATTCTGACAGAGAGAAACATAAAGTTTCAGACTTGCTATTATGTTTTTTAAAACATTACTTTAAAAAAGCACATCTTGTTGGGTTATAGGAGGAATTGTCTCCATTTCTACTGACAACCAGCTATGTATATCAAACCAAAATGTAGAAGTAACCTCACAGTAAAATAATAGGTGACTATAGTGTTTCAGAAAAAGAAGAACAAAAGCTACAATGATGAAGCCTCGTTTCTGTATAAAAACATTAGCTGGTTAAATCTTAAACATAATTTTGTAATGAGTCTCCTTGACCTTTGGAGCAACTGGGTAAGCCATATAACAGGTAAAAGCTTCATCCCTTACTGAGGTTTCAACATCTCCCAGAAAATGGCACTGATAGTCACCAGTGATAATACGTTTATGTTCTTTTTTACATAAGTTTGTTATTTCACTTACTGTCTAAGAGGTTTACATTACATATTATTAAAGAGGGAAGAGAAACAACAGGTCTAGAGGATCAGAAAAACTGATTTGGATTATTTTTACACTAAAAAATCTTGGGTTATTTTTTCTACCCAAATCCTGGGTTGAGCCTTTTGGGTCATTTTGTTATTTTTTCAGTGGTTGGGTAGTTTTTGTGTTACCCTGCTGACGGCCCGTTCAGCCTCCCATTGCTGCAGGGGTAACGGGGCCTGCTTGTCACATGGGTAAAGTCATAATCCCGTGCAAACTGAGCGAATTCATGACAGGAGAATATAGGATCATTGTCTGTGACAAGCACTTCTGGGCATCCATATCTGGCAAACACAGCTTTAAATCTTGCAATAGTTGCTGATGTGCTGCCAGGTAGGGAGCAAACTTCAATATAGTGAGAGAAGTAGTCTATCATGACTAAATAGTTTCCATTATGCCATTGGAAAAGATCAGCTGCGACCCTCTGCCATGGTCTGCTTGGGAGTTCTATTGTGAGTAGAGGCTTGACTGGTGTTTGGGCTTCGCGTGCGCAAATCTCACATTTCTCAACCATTTGCTTTACAGCAGACGTGATGCCTGGCCACCAGACTGATTCTCTGGCCTTAGCTAGGCATCTGTTGATACCTTGATGTCCCTGGAGCAGTCCCTGCAGGATGTCAGGTCTCATGTACTCAGGGATTATAAGTCTCTCTCCTTTCATGAGCAGTCCTCTTCCTTCATGCAAGACTGACCTATTGGGCCAGTAGGGTAGCAGCTGCTTATGCACATCTCGACTGTGCCCGAGCTTTGCCACTGACCATGGTGTAGCGGACTCCGTGCGAACTTAATCGCATAGCCGGGCCTGATGGTTCTCACGACCCAGCGGGACAGGTTGGGAAGCTCTAACCAGGCTCCCAAGAACTGTACCAGCGGGGTCATGCAAACCACAGACGTACCCTCGGTGGGGCAGCGAGGCAGAAGGACTGACCCAGACAGGGGAGGCGTAGCATCCCGGTGTGGGGGCGTGGTCATTTGCCGCATCCTGACAGAGAAGGCCAGGGAAGGACCAGCGTTCCACGGGGGCCTGCTCTGCCAGGGGTCTGGCGACAGAGGGGGACAAGAGTGGCGAGGCAGAGTGTCGCACACTGCCATCCACGACCTCTTGGGGCTCGGAGGAAGGGGCATCAGTTCTTAGAAAACAAAGATTCTGTCCCGGCCCTCCACCGGGGGAAGGAGTGGTCCTGCTACCAGCTCCTGAGAAGAACTCCCTTACAGAAAAAACACATGAATTTCACATGTTATCATGTGCATGTGGTCACATGTGATCACATGAGTTTTTGCACATGTGAAGTTCATGTGTTTTTTCTGTAAGGGCTGAGCCCTAACTCCACCTGGCGTTTGGCCGGCTAAAGGGCGGTGCCGCCCTCCTGCGACCTCCTCCTGGAGGAGCCGCAGGGAGACGGCATCGGCGGTAAACAGACTAAGGAAACCGAATGGACAGATGACCATCGGTGCAGAAGGGCCTCAATCTGCTTCTGGATGGTTGAAAACTGTTGGGCGCAGTCCTCAACCACACCGCCGAAGAGCCCAGCCTGGGACATGGGGGAGCTAAGAAAACGTGTTCTTGGACTCCCACACATCAACCCGGTTGAGCCCTAATGGCGTTCCTGGACCACACATGAGGACATCACCTGGCCCAGGGATCACGCAGTGACATACGTCGCCCGTAGAGCGAGGTGTGTACAGTGCGCAGTGGATTGACCAGCCCAGACATGGGAGGCATAGCGTCCCTGCGTGAGGGCGTGGTCAAGTTTGCGCGTTCAGTCAGATTAGTCCAGGGAAGGACTAGCGTTCGCCCAGGAACCAATCGTCCAGCCTACAGCGCTCGCGGGAGGGCGGCGCCACTCCAACCGATGCTTTCAGCTGCCCGGGAAAGCATGGCCGTCAGCTCTGGATCTCACTCGGCTAACGCTGGCACTCCCGAGGGAAGCAACGCAGTCGAATCCTCATTTCCAGAGGAATCAAGCCCGCCTTGTGATGCTGTGAGTGACATGACATCATCCGCCGGAGCCCGGAATGAAAACACTGGGTCCCCGAGAGGAACCAGGCACACACAGAAGCTCCGCGGTTTGCGATGTGGAGGGGGGCGTGGCCCCAGGAATGACTCGTCAGTTATTGTGCCACATCGTAACCCTCAGATCACCCTGGCCACCAGCCAAAGTATCCCCTCTCAAGGAAGAGATAGATTGGGGTGTGGCAGAGGGGATTCTACCCACACGGAGATCATTGAGTCTCGATCTAAACATCACGATGATCATGTTCCCGCAATGAAAACATGACTAATCCACGAGCGCTGCCGAGCGTGATTAAGCCCAACACGCGACCTCCTCCTGGACCTCCTGGACCTCCATGTTTTTACTAAAAAAACTTTGACTGTCGGGAAGAAGTCTGCTGCGGAGTCCGCATCAGTGCGGGCTCGGCAAAAGTCTGCATCGAGGGTGCATATCGACCGCAAAGGGGGCGCTCGCGAGCACCCTTCTGAGGCCTAAAATTACAAATGGGTCACCCTACGGTCTCATGGACTTAACGGACACACGCACGCGGCAGCCATTGTAAGTCCACAAGACCGAAAGTGCATATGAAGTGTGCCATTTGGGACAGGGCCAAAAAAGCTCAGCAGAGTGCTGAAGCGCCCAGGGAGAAGCACACACACAGTCAGCAGATCACTGCACAGATCAGCAGCAGGCAATGTGATCTCGCTGGAACGCACTGTTGCACCAACACACTGGAGAGCCGCTCGTCTTGTAGAGTGAAGATAATTCAGAATGGCTTGTGGGAGTAAAGAAAACTCTTGGCTCCGAAGCGAAAACATAACTGCATGTTGCCAGCGTACTTCCTTATATACCCACGAGCTGGGGCGGAGTTACGCTATGCAAATTCCGCAGACCCATGGCATTTTCTTGCCATTGGCTCGTTTTGTATACTCGAAGGTGAGAGGCTTTCTAAACAAAACCCCATGCGTCGTCACGACGTAACTCGTAGTGACCACGAAAGGGAACAAAAGACTCCAGTGTTACCATCCAAAAACGAGTTCACATAATCAATGACACAAATTTGCTTATTTGATTAGACTGATGCATAAATACATTTGAAAGACTCCACATGAAGACTTTCAGAAACTGAGAGAGAGCAAAGGATGCACCTCGCTGGACACATCCTACGCATTACCAAACAACAACACCCAAAGACAGTAATGAAGTGGACACCACCAGGAGGATGCAGGAGACAGGGAAGACCAAGGAAGACATGGAGACAGATGTTTCACGAAAATCTGAAGAATGTTAGTGTCCCATGGGAAGATGTGGAGAACTTGGCCACGGATCGAATATGTTGGAGGACACTTGTTGCCCAATGTGCCCAGCACAGGACTTGATGATGATGTTGTGAGTTTATCCATAACTGCGGGATATTTTTCTGTAAAGAGTGTTGCATAATTAAATGTAAATGCATTTTTATGTAATAAGTTCACTGATATGTGGGCATTTCTATGAATAAAAGTATATCTTTAATAGCAAGCAATATTAATATGAATTTGGTTAAAAATAGCACGTTTTACATGCAAACAGTACAGCTATCAGCAGTGTAACTGATCTGATTATGACAAAATAATCGAATATCTGATGTCATGTGACAAGTCAGATTAGCTATTCCACTCTTGCAAACAGAGGTCGGTTAGGAGGTGTGGAGAGGCATCATGTATCATTGGAACAAGAACAGACAGGGTCCAATTTGTAATAATTTTAAAGAATAAAGAATAAAGTGTTATAGAAAAATTTATATTTTGCTTTTTTTCATTAACTTTCTTAGACATTGTTTTAAGCATTGTTTCTCCTCTGGAATTTATGTATGTTTGTACACCTGACGTAAGCAAGACACACACAGTAAGACAAATGGTTAAGAACCTTTAACTCTTTAGGTCTGGAAGATAATTTAGCCAAGTGGGGTTAGAGGGGTCATTCTATTCTAAATGTGATGTAGCCATGCTGGGTGAGTGGAAGAAAAGACCTTGAAGAAGGAGTATAAGAAGGGAATTTCCTGGGCTGGGTGTCAGGTCTTGCTCACGTCACGGGGTAGCTGCTGTGATCATGTGACTAAGCCTCATGGAAAAGAATAAATATCTTTTAAAATACAATTTGATTATTGGTGTCTCTTATGCAGTGATGATAATTGTTTAATGATTGTTTTTGCCACAACAAATGCAATTAATATAAACTTGTGTGTGATATTTTCCAAGAAGAGGCGCAACTGATTTACAAATATGTACAGGATTTGAGGCAGTAGCCAATGACAGCAGTAGGAGTAAAAGCTGCAGGATAATGTACAAGTATGCAAATATGTACTAGGATTGTTAAATCTTGTGAATTATTAAGACTTTGAGACTTTGATCGTACTGATTGAGCTATGGGTTGTGTAAGAAACGGTTTAAGAAACAACAAATGCTTGATCAAATGTTTGATTAAGGGTTAAAACCAACACATACATACCATTGCCTTTGCAGCTTTCCATCTCCTCCGTTTACTTCTCCTCAAACAATAATGGGCTGACTGAGTCCGAAAGGCCCTTTTGGTCTTTTCAGCTGAAAAAAGAGAAAATAAAATATCATTATGTATAATATAGGCCCCTGATTATTTAAAGGAAAAAGTACTGATTTACCTAACAAATATTAGATTTTACATTATTAGGATTTTACTTTTTTTTTTTTACTTTTAAACTACCAAAACTGAGGTAAAAGCATGGTAAGTTTTGTGGTTACTATCCTTTACTACACCTATCACAGTACAACTAAAGTTACTGTGGTAAAAGCATGGCAAGTGTTGTGGTTGCTGTGCATTTACAACAAATATCACATTAAAACTACCAATAATGTGGTAAAAATGTAAGCACTATGATACTATATGCGTTATTATAGGTTATAACTTTTTTGCCTTAAAAATGTTGAAGACCTGGTTAACACTGTAAATAAGTTATTAATAATGGCCTCCAGAGGGTGACAAAGCTTTGATAAGAAAAAATTGCATTTGCAACCACTTGCTCTCTTTTAGTTAACATGTTTTAGTTAACCTTTGTTTCATGAATTACCATAAACTTAAGCGTCACATAAGGATGGCTATTAAAAGCTATTACTGTACAGAGAGAGAGAATATATTTTTGCTTTCTTGGTGGCACCACAATTAAAAACTTGCAATTCAATAATCTTGTTGATATTCTGATCATTAGTATATTATTCTGATTATTAGTATATCTTCTGATTTGGTGAGATCAACAGAGTGAAAGACTCGTCTGAAGAAATTGGCGCACTGATCATACCAAAACTTTTTGCGTTTGCGCACCTTTCTGAACAATTAATTAAAAGAACCAACTCTGATATTTGTATCAGATTACCCATGTCGTGCTGTATGATTGTTTTTGTGTGCGACACACTTGTGGTGCATCATGTAAAAAATTATGTAAATATGTTATGCGTACAACGAACGAACGAATGCGAGAAGTTTTATTTTTCATATTTCTGACATGACATGCCCATTCTCACTTTGCATGACCCTGTTATTTCCACTCTGTGACTCACAGTAAACTTTCACATCCCGAAGCTCCATTTGGACAGGACTGCTTTTATATTTGGAGGTGGGATGATGTGATAATGAACAGATTCTACATCATTTTAACCACCCGAATCGTCCTTCTCAATAATTGTTCCAGACCTTTTCTGGACTGTGTTCATGAGCCGGTGAAGTTTACAACTTATTTAACCTTAGACAAAGCAAAATTTCCCCATTCCTATACTGCGCCTAGTCGTATATTTAGAAGATGCTACAAAATTCATCACAAGGCTGGAATTTACTAAGCTCAAAGTAGTGCTTACACCCAACTTTATTACGTCACAGGAGTTTAATCGATTCCAGACATTGACTCTCGATTCCAAATGCCTCTGAATTGAAGAATCAACTTTTTGTGGAATCGAGTCCCAGCCCTTCTGTGCACAAAGATGCTTTTATGGAGCCGTTTTCTCGGACATCTGCAGCTTGTGTACATGATAGTTGGGGTTTGAGGGCCTGAACTACAATCATATAGGGGAAATCATCAGCCTAATAAAAAAGGGAGACAAGCACAAAGTATTTATGTTTTGAAAATACAAATAGGCTATACCGAACCTAAATGTATTTAAATCCAAATTACATTTTATTGTTTTTTTTAAAGGCTTTAATATGGAAGTACAATAATGTCAAATGTTTTTGAAATAAAAAGCCTGTTGAATTGCACTACTTGAAAAAAAATAGGCATTGCATTAACCATGCTTGCATTTTAATGCATTGTATTTTTAGTGCTTACATTTTTATGGGCTGAAATTCAACATGGTTGAATATTTAAGCTGTGAATATTTCAATTAAAAACATTTCAAACACCTTTTCATTATTAAAAATTCAATAATCCATATTCACCTTTCATATTTCACTTCCAAAATATTCAAACTGTTTAAAAATACAACCAATAATATTCAACAGGCAATTTTCGGTCCATTTTATTTCGCTTTGCAAATTCGCTTCCACAAATTCAGTGGTTCAAATTCGACAGTAAATTCAACATTGACGTCCAGGAACTGCAGGAAAAGCAGTAGATTGCCGAGCATACTCTCCATCTGCTGTTAGTCGACCTCACCAGCAGATGGTGCAAAAGCGCGTGTTGAAGACCAGCAACAGTTAGAACAAGTCATTCATTCATAAAACTCATTTACAGCAATGTAAGTGTATTTGTGATTATTATGACGGCAGTTTATGTTAAATTCAGTGTCTTCACGGTTACTTTTCCTGTGTAGCCTACATGCATCTTTCTCTACCGTGAACGAGATTATAATGTTATTCCCCGATGCGGATATACAGATCCAATGTTACATTTTTGAGGTTGACATATATTTCTCTTGGTTGGGGCGGACTGGCCATCGGGAGCACCGGGACATTTCCCGGTGGCCTGACGGTCGTTCTGGCCTGCCGGCTGCCGCTGTGCAGACGATCAGCCTGGCATGTGATAGGCTGGTGTGTAACTACGAATAAATCGACGAATCAGGCAATGGCGGAGTGAAAATGACACTCCCACCCAACGTCAGCGACGCACTGCCTAATATCTGGCTGCTATATCCAGAGACAGGGTATATCTGACTAAATCGTTCAAAAAATGGAGCGTAAACGCAAAGGAGGAGCAGAGAGGGAGCGTATAAAAAGGAAAAAAGCCCTGGCCACAGACGCAGGTCGGTCAAGATTACATTTACATTATATTTATAATAATTTGGCAGACGAACGCTTTCATCCAAATCACTTAGATAATCACAATAGATAAAATTAAACCAACAAACGAGCAACAATATGTAAGTGCTGCTGTGCTGTGTCAAGTCTTGTTTCGTCTACATGTAGCATATTTTTTATATAATAAATAAAAATGAATAAAAAGTAGACAGAATAGTGTTAGTGGGTCAAATTGTTTAAATAATAAATAAATCAAGTAGATGGTATGGAAAAGAATACAGTGTTAGTTATTTTGATTTTTCATTTCTAGTCTACAATATGTAGCCTACAATGTTTGTTTGTTTATTTATTTATTTATTTTGAAAAGGTGACGAAGGAAGCAGCAGTATAGCACTAGTGCTGCAAATGCTCCTGCTGTTGAGCTAGAGGTGGTGGACAGTTCAGCGTTTGAGTCAGAGCAGGAACCTTCAGGTAAAGTTTAAGATAAGCAAAACTAAACATGCAGGCAGCAGGCTATACTTTTTAAACAACATGTGCTTTTTATGATTTATAAGATCAGTAGTAGGACTGTGATTTTGGGGACATACAACTGATGGCTGCACAATTATAAATACAGATTATTGAACACGCTTATTTCATATTGCAGAGCAACTAGATGTGCAGAGTGAGAGAGAGAAGGATTCAGGGAAAGATGAAGGAGACAGTGAAAGCCTTGATATGCCTTTTGATTATTTTGCCCGTCCACAGTCTAAGGATTTAGATTTTTTTTTTAAGTATCACCCAATCCAAACATCTGAAAGAGCCATTCCTGATGTATTCCATTCAAAAGATGGCACAAACAGAAAATGGCTGACATACAATGAAAGTAATCACTCCCTATTCTGCTCAGTATGTCTTGCATTTGCAAAACCTTTAGGCAGTGACAGTGCATTTGTCAAAGGAGGTATGCAGGCCTGGAAACATGCCCATCAGAGAGTACAGGAACATGAGAGAAGCAGTATCCATAGAGAAAGTGCTGAAGCCTTTTTTCTTAGAGTCAACAAAGCAGATATCCATACCCTTCTGACTGATAAGCAAATGACCGTCCATCGAGACCAGGTTAGAAAGAGGAGGCAGGTCTTGGAACGTGTGATTGATGTAGTGAAAGTTATTGGTAAATGTGGGCTAAGCTACAGAGGGCACAGTCATGAAGCTACAAATGACCTTGAAAACACGGCTATCAATCATGGTAACTTTCTTGAGCTCATACTTTTGCTGAGCAAGTATGATGTCTGCCTACAGGAACATGTTAGTGATTGTATTGAGAAGAAAAAGAAGCAGGTGAGAACTAAAGGAAGAGGGTCCATGGTAACTTTGATGTCCAAAACAACAGTAAATAAAGTAGTTGAATTAATAAGAAATATGATTCAACAGACAATTGCTGTTGAAGTGAGAAAGGCAGGGATGTTCTCAATACAAATTGACACAACACAGGATTTAACATCCAAAGACCAGTGTGCAGTAGTTCTGCGATATGTTACTGATGTTGTCCACGAGAAACTCATCAACTGGACAGTACTTTGTGGAGCTTGTGAAACAGACCCTAGAGAAGATGGACATAGACATCAAAAAGTGCATTGGTAATGCAACAGACGGAGCTGCAAACATGCAGGGACAATACAAAGGTTTCTCTGCATTGCTCACAGGAGCATCACCTAACCAAGTACACATATGGTGTTACTCACATGTCCTCAACCTTGTTCTAGCTGACACTACAGGGGTTGTTGTGGCAAGTGAGTCCCTTTTCTCACTACTGAATGACTTTGCAGTGTTCATTCTTGATTCCTACAAGCGCATGAAGCTATGGGAGGAAAACAGTGAGGACAAGAGACACAGACGGCTTGGTGTAATTGGTGAAACGCGCTTGTGAGCCAAAGATGAGGCCTTGAGGAAAGTATTTGGAAGGTTTCCAAAGCCTGACAATGCACTTTACACAGATCTGGTCATCACTATGGAAAAAATTGAAAAGGATGTGACCATGAAACCTGTCATCCGAAACAAGGCCCAAGGGTACAAGGCTGCTCTCCTAAAGTATGAAACCATACTGACAGCTGAGATTTTCCTCAGGATTTTTGAGCAGACAACCCCTCTCTCTAAATATTTACAAACAAGTGGCATGGATATTGCTTCAGCACAGCACTTGGTGACAGGAACAGAGGAGAGCTTGAGAAAGTATGCCCGGGACTTTCAGGGTGTAATGAGGGCAGCAGATGACTTTGTTGAATGGGCCAATAGCATTCTGGAGAAGCTTGAGGACAGTGAGGCTGAAGTTCAGACTTCTCTCCCAGAGAAGAGAATTAGAAAACACAAGAGGCAACCAGGTGAGCTGGCACAAGATGAGCCTATTACTAATGCAGACACTGACTACAAAATCAACATCCACAATGTGATCTTGGACACTGTTATTGAAAGCTTTCATAGCCGTTATGCAGAAAATGCAGTGCTGTGTTCAGATGTCTCCTGCATGGATCCTAGGAACTTCCCTGAAATCAGAGAAAAAGGCCTTCCAGGGACAGCCATGAAGGAGCTCAGCAAATGCCTACTGCAATTTGATGAACGTGCCAGTCTTGAGACATTGCAGGCTGAACTGATCAGCCTTGCACAGCACTGGGAAAGATTGAAACAATCACTAATGGAGAACTACAACATTAGGGGTGCTGCCTCTAATGATGAAGCAGGGGAAGGCTCTGAGGTTCCTGATGAAAGTGTAGAGTTTGTAAGCAGAAGTTGTTCCACATGCAAAAACTGTCCAATATGCTGCTATCTCCTCCTGTCTCAGTACAATCTGCTTACTGATGCTTATCACATCATTGGTTTGGGCTACAAGTTCCTCCTCACACTATCTATTACTCAAGTTGCCTGTGAGAGGACCTTCTCCACCCTGAAGTTAGTGAAGAGCCGTCTGAGAACCTCCCTGAGTCAAGATAACCTTGAAGCATTCCTTTTGAATGGCAACTGAGAAGGAGATTCTTATGGAACTTGATAAAGATGACATAATTGACAAGATGGCAGAGAGCAGTGAGCTACTGCGTCGCCTACTGGTGTACTAGTAGTGCTAATTACTTACTGTTTACTCTTACTGGTCAGTTCCACATAATGCCATAATTGAGTAAACATTGTTATCTGTTACTTACGCTGTCATAGGTTTTGTTAAGTTTATTTGTGTTTGTGTTTCTGATACATTTGATATACTAGAGTTGAGCACTGAAAATACATAAAATGTAAATATTTCAACATGTGAATGTGTCTCTTATTATCTCTTTTAAAAAGCCAATTTTCTATTTGTCATTGGTTTGGTAGTATAAATGGTGTATTCCTAGTGAGTTTTTAAGGGTTATTTTTTTATTCATTTATATTGCATCTGGTAGTCTACCTGTTACATTAATAGGGTTAGCCTACAAGTTTATCAGTCCAGTAGATTACATGAATAGGGTGGTGGTGACTGCAGCATCAGAGGTGGCCTGGCAGTGGAGTCAAATTCCCGGCCTGAATTATTGTCCCAGTCCGCCACTGGTTGTTTAGTTGCCTTAACTTTATATTGTGGCGATGTGCTGCATGCAGGGTTTCCCTCAATACTTCAGGATTCCCCTGCTGGACATACAACGCTTAACGTAGCTTAATGGACTACAGTGATGTAAAAGACCAAACTCGCAGGCAAGCAGATGGACTCAGAATAACGCGCAAAGCTTAATGCTGAGCGTTTCCCAGTGATAGATTGGCATGGCTTGATGTTGGACATTCGCACATTTAGGGACCGTCTCTAAAGTGTATACGACTTTGGTATACACGTTTCTAACTCCAATAGCATTTGAATAGAATGACTTACAGTCATAAAACCAACTGTAAAGTGTTCATTTAGTGTCAGGCATAATGCGCACCCTTTGGATTTTTTATATTTATTCAAATAAATTTAAGTTTGCTATTGAAGTTAGAAACGTGTATGCCAATGTTGTATACAACTTTAGAGACGGTCCCTAAATGTGCTAATGTCCAGTATCAAGCCAATTTTTACATTTAGTCATTTAGCAGACGCTTTTATCCAAAGCGATTTACAGTTAAACTAACAATAGGAGGACAATATGCAAGTGCTGTGACAGTTTAAGCTAATGCAATACACGTATGCATACTATATATGTATGTGTTGATTTTATGCCAGTATATCACGAAACGCTCAGCATGAAACTTTGCGCGTTAAGTTCATATTCTGAGTCCATCTTCTTGCCTGTAGCCTATATAATAGCCTACAGCCTACTTCCCTAATAAGGTGCAAGATTGGTCTTTCATATCACTATCAACGGAAGGGAAATCCTTGAGTATGAGGTATTGAGGGAAACAATACCTATATATCCTAAATAGGATTATACGATTATAATCCTGTTCATGGTAGAGAAAGCTGATGACATGTAGAATACACAGGGAAAGTAACAATGAAGTTATTGAATGAAACATAAACACAGCTTTTGTGTGTTTATCATCTTTTCCGCATATACTGACACAGATAATCATTTTCATTTTATGAATGAATGTCTTCGTCAGCAACAAGTGCTTTTGCACCATCTGATGGTGAGGTCGACTAACAGCAGATGGAGAGTATGCTCGGCAATCTACTGCTTTTCCTGCAGTTCCTGGACGTCAATGTTGAATTTACTGTCGAATTTGAACCACTGAATTTGTGGAAGCGAATTTGCAAAGCGAAATAAAATGGACCGAAAATTGCCTGTTGAATATTATTGGTTGTATTTTTAAACAGTTTGAATATTTTGGAAGTGAAATATGAAAGGTGAATATGGATTATTGAATTTTTAATAATGAAAAGGTGTTTGAAATATTTTTAATTGAAATATTCACAGCTTAAATATTCAACCATGTTGAATTTCAGCCCATAAAAATGTAAGCACTAAAAATACAATGCATTAAAATGCAAGCATGGTTAATGCAATGCCTATTTTTTTTTCAAGTAGTGCAATTCAACAGGCTTTTTATTTCAAAAACATTTGACATTATTCTACTTCCATACTTTAAATTACAACATTTTTATTTTGTATTTCAAATAGGCCTCCGTATTTCAAATACATGTATCTGAAATAATCACTATATGAACTGACTATTACAGACGTTAGCGTAACAACATAACTTGCGTCCTAAAAATAACAGAGCAACAGTATTACAGCTAACTTATAAAATTGATTATTCAAATATTACACGTTTTGCTACGGCGGTTTAACTTTGATCACACGAATTACGAAATTGACCCATATAAATTGCGCATAAGTTCGTTGAAGCGTGCCGTATTTAAATTTTTTTAAATAGTCGAATCTGCGCTTTAAAATGCGAAAGCAAAACGGGGGTAAACCTCATGAACTGGAACATATTTTAGGGTTATTCAAACTGTGATGTTGATCAGAGCTCCTCCTCAAGGGGATCCTCCGAGTAAAGCTAAAAATGTGTGACGGCAGCTGACAAGGAGCTAGGAGAGAATCTGTTCTGTTTGAATGGAAGTCAATGGAGGATTTGCCTCAGTACGCAGAATAAACTACTTTTCTGTTGTCACGTAAAAAATGTATCCTTTTCCGCCAGTCTGTAACATATTTGCTGTTAAATATCTACTTAATAGAAATGTATTTTGAGTTTACTACGAAAAACATCTGTTCTCTTACGAGAGGTCTCTCGTACTGCGTAGGGGAAAATCCTTTTTCCGCGAGATATTGAAGCCAAAAATTATCCTTAATTTTGTAATAATGCAAAACGCGTTGCGGCAGCATGCAGACATAGGCGAGGCAGCTCGCGCGCCTATTGGCTGCTCTGCGGCAACTGCAGCAGCCTATCGAGCGAGGCCTGGCGTGACGCCAGACCCAATGAGGGTGCTTCGCGCCCGCTGCGTCACGTCCCGCCGAAACGGCCGTGGTCTAGGCCTATAAATATAAAGGCAGCTATTATCTGATTTTTCATCCTTCAAGCGAAGCACACGCATCGCTGGAGCTGGAGAAGAAGCCGCACCGTCTGAGAGAGAGCACCTTCAGCGGGACGAGTCCATGTGTTAGAGCTAGCGTCTTTTTCAAGCCGCCACGTTGTTTGCGTTTCCTGCCTGGGTGAGGAACATGCAGTTCTCGCGCTCGCTGACGGCGGCTGCCCTCACTGCGAGCTAATGACCATGGCGACTCTGAGGACTCGCCTGGGTTTCTTCACCGAGACTGCTCCCCCGCCCGCCGCGGTGTCGCGCCGTAAAAAGCGCCGTGCCCAGCTGGTCCCGGAACCTTCCCCCAGCCGCCAAAGGCACTGCCCCGTGGCCAGTGCCAGTGAGGAGAGACCTCCTCTCTCAGGCCCACGGCTCGATCTGGCATCCTCACCCGGAATTGTGGTCCCTTCATGTCTGGGCCATCAACGGGTACATGTTGAACTCCCTGAGGGAGTATTAAACACGATCACGCAGGGTAGAGCTCCGTCTACGAGACGGCTCTACTCCTCGAAATGGTCAGTGTTTTCGGGCTGGTGCACAGCCCGTGGCGTGTCACCCACAGACTGTGGAGTGACGGAGGTGCTTTCCTTCCTACAAGAGCTGTTGGATAAGGGCAGGACCCCTTCCACGCTCAAAGTTTATGTGGCGGCTATAGCAGCGTTCTCAAGAACAACGCTTGGTCAGTCAATAGGAAGGAACGATTTAGTCATCCGCTTCCTTAGAGGGGCTAAGAGACTGAATCCTCCCAGACCTCCCTCAGTCCCCGTATGGGACCTTTCTACGGTACTGGAAGCCATGAAAGATGGACCATTCGAGCCTTTACAGTCGATTGATCTGAAACATCTGTCTTTCAAGACTGTGTTTCTGCTGGCTCTCGCTTCAGTGAAGCGCATAGGGGACTTACACGCGCTCTCTGTGAGCGCGACGTGCATGGAATTTGGGCCTAATGACTCAAAAGTTATACTCAAACCTAAGCACGGTTATGTTCCGGAATCCCTCAACACACCGTTTAGGGCGCAGGTTATCTCCCTGTCAGCCCTACCGGTCCCTGATGAGGAAAGAGACGCGGGCCTCCTTTGCCCAGTCAGGGCATTACGAGCTTATGTGTCTCGCTCGTCTGTTTTCAGACAGACAGAGCAGCTCTTTGTTTCGTTTAGCGGGCGTTCTAAGGGAGTAGCCGCGTCGAAACAGAGCCTATCCAGATGAATAGTTGATGCTATAGCGCTGGCATACGCCTCCAAGGGCATGCAGTGCCCATTGGGTGTCAGAGCGCACTCCACGAGAGGCATGGCCTCTTCGTGGGCCTGGTCGAGTGGGATTGCCTTGCAAGATATTTGTACGGCGGCGGGCTGGGCCTCCCCGTCTACATTTATAAGGTTTTACAACCTAGAGGTTCCCGCCCTGCAGGCCAGGCTGCTGTCGGTCTAGTTAACCAGTATTATCTGACCTGATGCTATCAGCTCAGAATGCTGCGTCTACTGAGCACAGCTCGATGATCGACAGTGAAAAGCAGTAGCACAAGATGTGCCTGGGCAAACTGTGTAAGACCCACATTTCCCCATCAGTTCAGGCCGTACCCCGCCCTGTCTGTATGATGAAATTCGCATCTAAGCGACGCTGCCTTATGTGGAAGAGTGCGGCTTCGCCCCTCCCTCTTCCCGGACTCCCTGTGAGTTCCCTGGGTGATTGTGCACTATATGAACCCCGGGCTTTCGCCCTTGGGTCTTTGGTGTCAGATCTCAGCATGCACAGCGTTTTGCATTGGGTCCCCTAGCGTAAGATATCTTACGCAGTACGAGAGACCTCTCGTAAGAGAACGTACTCGGTTACTAACGTAACCTCGGTTCTCTCTAGAAGAGGGAACGAGTACTGCGTATCTTGCCGTGCATGCGCACGCTCTGGTTGCTTCGATGATGAAAAACCAGATAATAGCTGCCTGCGAGCGGTATTTATAGGCCTAGACCACGCCCGTTTCGGCGGGACGTGATGCAGCGGGCGCGAAGCACCCTCATTGGGTCTGGCGTCACGCCAGGCCTCGCTCGATAGGCTGCTGCAGTTGCCGCAGAGCAGCCAATAGGCGCGCGAGCTGCCTCGCCTATGTCTGCATGCTGCCGCAACGCGTTTTGCATTATTACAAAATTAAGGATAATTTTTGGCTTCAATATCTCACGGAAATAGGATTTTCCCCTAGCGTAAGATATCTTACGCAGTACTCGTTCCCTCTTCTAGAGAGAACCGAGGTTACGTTAGTAACCGAGTACGTTTTATGAGAAAAGACAGGGACTATTTTGCGACAGGTTTGAATTATTTTATGGAACTACCAATGCACTTCTATAGGATCTGAAATGTTACTAGCTGTCGTAAAACTGACACTGTTTACCGTTACACGCTTCAACAACATGTCCTCAATGACGTGAACACTTCCCAATCACACCGCGTTTCTTCTTCTTCTTTAGCCATTCTTTTATAAATACGCCAGACAATTTAAGAAACCTTTTAAAGATTAGGTATATTTGTTATTGAACCTTTTAAGTTATGATAATCAGGTATGTGAACTGATTTATTTTCATGTCACACTGCATTATATAAAGATGGTAACTTTAGCGGCTAAATGCTAACTGCTTAAAATATTCTAAACGTTATCAGTGTAGCCCACATACCACCCGATACTGAACAAATATAAATAATGAGATTAACAATTTAAATGTTTTTTTGTTTGTTTTTTGTGAAAAGTTAAGGGGGAAAATACTGAAATGTTTTAGTTTCTGAAATGTTCGAAGACTTTTGACTCCACCCGACTGCTGGAGCCGGTGGAGAGTAACACGACTAGCATGTTTGAACTGTGCAACTGTTTCTATACACACTGATACTGTGACTATAAGACTGTGTCCTCATTAATGTGGATAATATAATAACTTTTGTTTTGAAACGCTGCTCGTCTACACTAGCACAATGCTCTTTCAAGCATTTTCCGAAAGTTGCTTCTCCACACAGAAACATCTGGAAATGCTAAATTCACCTTATTGTGTATCTGTTAAACATAAAAGCTCACTGAGAAAAAGATTCTGATTGATGTGAACAGAAGTTATCTTGGCATTATGTAGTTTCTGACATTATGGGCCCAGTTGCAACAAACCCCTCAGGTTAAGAAAGCCATTAGTTGTAGCTGAACTTTAGGAGTTTCTTGCTACCTGGTGCTGAATTAAATATAATCTAATAGCTTGTGAGCATACAAATCCAAACACTACATTTGAGCATATCATATATTTTACCTAGCCTGGTAATACCAAACTCTGCTACTTCGCTTTGCTTCGTAGACAGAGTCTGGAAGGTCAAAATAGAAAAGCATTTCCTTGTCGCTTGTCTGAAGTTTAAAATCATTGGTTACCCGTAAGCCAATCACATAACGTTTGGTTATGACGTGTGTTATGCGCTGGCTCAGCCGCATCTAGCTTCCACTGTAAACACATGTATGATGCGAAAACAAAACCATCGAGCGAAATACCTGAGTGAACATGGCTGTGAACGACTTTTGCAGATTATGTGAAGTAAATCTACGCATCCACGGTACAATCAGCGTCTACGTCACGGCTCTCAGCCCGCCCTCTGTTCGTTGATTGGCCGGCTGTTTTCAGGCTGGAGGAAAACTGATAGACAGGTCGCTATCTCAGACTGAGTACAGAAGCGAACTGAAACTTAGCGGAAGTACGAAGTCTGACGTAGTCAGGCTATATTTTACCTACAACAACTAAGAACAAACTATTGATATCTTAACTTACCCCACATAAGTTAAACATGCGTAATGAATGCCTCTATTGACTGGCCTACTCTATCTGTCCGACACCTGAGCTCTAACGCGGTGTTCACACGAGCGTCTGTGTTACGCTTCTCATTTACTTTGAATGGGTGAAGTCATGCATTGCCGAACTGAATTGTGACTTCTGTTGCATCTCTGGCGTTGCTCATGGCAGAAGTTGAAAACTTTTTTAGTGCCAGTGCAGGCGTCAGCCAATCAGATCGCTTATGCAAATTCCCGCCAATTGGTATTTGCATAGACGATCTGATTGGCTGACGCCTGCATTGGCACTTGAAAAGTAGAAAAGTTTTCAACACCAGTGACGCGACGAAACGGAAACCACAATTCAGATCGGCTACGCATGACATCACACCATTGACACCATTGGAAGTAAATGAGAAGCGTTTCACCCCTACAGATGTATGAATGCAGCATAATAGAGGAAGAGGAATAGAGAAGGGGCAGATATGCATTTGACTGTGACATTTTCTGTACATTTGACGTCAAACAGACTGGGCCATCTGACCAATCAGAGCAGAGTAGACCAATCACAACAGACTGAACCATCTTACCAATCAGAGCAAAGTAGACCAATCACAACAGACTGAACCATCTGACCAATTAGATCAGAGTATACCAATCACAACAGACTGGGCCATCTGACCAACCAGTGCAAAGTAGGGTCACAGAACGGAGGGATTTAGAGAGACTGAATCCTTTATCAAACCATTTAAGACATGGAGAAAAGAGGTGTCAGTGTCATTCTGTTTGTACTGTGGAAGCTTCTGTCACCAAAACAAATTCCTTGTTTGTGCAAACACACCTGCAATAAAGCTCTTTCTGATTCTGATTACAATAATGCACTAATCAAACAATGGACTTAAACAGTTTAACAGCAGGACTGTGACTCTTATTTTACATTGCTAAAAGTAAATATTTCAATTATTTCTGTGTTTACAGGTGCTGTATTGTTTTAGTTCCTCTGTTAATGGTGTTTAATGAAGGTGAGCACTAAAGGATCTTTACAGGGTCAATGACGTGTAAAAGTGTCCATGATAAAGAAAAGGAAACATCTGTAAAATATCTAGTTTAAAACACAAGCATTAATTAATGTCTTTGCATTAAAACCATGTTTGTTTATTATTATAACTTCTCTCTGTTTTCAGCGTCTCTGGTCACTGTTGAGGGTTTAATCGGAGGTTCTGTCGTTTTACCGTGTTCGTCTGAAGCACCTCCGATTACAGTTCAAGACATCACAATTAATTGGATATGCAATGACAACCTGAAAGTGTTTGACATTATTAAGGGTAAAGGCTCTGGACAAGGACAGGATCAATCATACAAGAACAGAGCTGAAACCTTCCCTGAAGAGTATAAGAAAGGAAACTTCTCACTCAAACTCAACAATCTTCAGTACAGTGACAGAGGAAAGTACCAGTGCTACATCGTAGAGGAATCAATTATCAGGACTTTAGAGCTTCTCATCGAAGGTTTGTGATATTTTTTTAGGTTTCAAAGCATGTACAAAGTCATTGAACATGTTTTTTTGCTGTTTTTTTTACCGTTTTTTTTTTCTTGTTGCATTTACACGGCTTTAACCAGCAGACGTCCTCAGCATCCTATGTTTTGAGTAAAGCTGGTGTAATCGATCTAATAATATAACTGTGAACTTAGCTGAATATAGTGAAATAATAACACTTGGTCCTTTTCACTGCAACTTCAAAGGCAGCAAGAAAGTGTTGTGGAAACGAGCGCTGGATGATACCTGAGGTAATACTTCTCACCATTTATTCAGAGGATATGAACGATTGTTTTCCATTTCCTTTTTCTTGAAAAGGGGCTTGACTTGTCAAACAGTGGTGGATTTTTCTGGACCTCGGCGATTAACTTCTCCGCAATGTCGTCTGCCATTTTAAATGCGCGAGACCTTTGTTTAAATTCAAGTGGATTCTGATTGGCTGTCAGTGTTTTATCGTTCAACAGCTGGAAAAAAATCGTTCCGAAAGTGATCCCAATGAACGATATCGTTCCTCATATCTTTATCGTTATAGTTGTGGTGTGGACTCTGCTATTCTTTAATATGGAGAACGACTTTTAGAACTAGGCTATATCTTTATCGTTATCTTTATAGTTATCGTCCTTGGTGTGAACGGGCCTTTAGAGTTTGGGTTAGTAGAATAAGTTGACATGTAGATGCAAGTTACTTATACCCATACAAAAATGTAATATATGGCCATATATGTATATTATATTTTAAATAGCATGACATATATCTATACATATATTTGACTTATCTGAGAACACAATATATGCCTGCAACATATATCTATACATTTGACTTATCTGAGAACACAATATATGACTGCAACATATATCTATACATATATTTGACTTATCTGAGAACACAATATATGCCTGCAACATATCTATACACATATATTTGACTTATCTGAGAACACAATATATGACTGCAACATATATCTATACATATATTTGACTTATCTGAGAACACAATATATGCCTGCAACATATATGAACATTTATGTGTCCAAACATGTGAAGAAAATATTTGAGTTCATCCATATGATACCATATGTCTGCATATATTACAGTATAGTATTGGTTTCTCACATATATAGACAACATTAATTATAAATATGTGACATACATATTTGTTTTCCACATATTTAATAAATGTATGTAAACATACACTGTAACCCTTTACTGTAAATTTACAACGAATTTCTTACAGAATTGTACTGTATTTCCATAATACAGAATTAAGCTGTATCTTTTACAGAACAGCTGTAAATATACAGCACATTTCTGTTTTCGTCCTGATAAATTCGTTATATAGGATCATACCATCATACTGACTGAAAAGGCATTGCATTGTGGGATTGATTTCTTTCGCGCTCAATTCAGTTCAAATGTGACGCGTCATGCGAGCAGACAGTAACTTAGGCAGCTACAACAGGCAAACTTGTTTTGTCAGCGGGATTCAACTGAACAAGATAAACAATGTCTGCGAATCTGTGAGCAATTTTAAAGCTTTTTTGAGGTTCGGTTCGGTTCGTGTTTCAAACATTAGTTGCCTGTGACGCAGCAGAAATTTGGTTTGATTTTGCGAACGCGGTTTACTACCGTGGCCGCGCAAGCAATTCACTGACTCTGTTCACCTGTTTACCAAGTAACGTTAACTTCGACATTTCATATAATAGGCAACCTTTACCATGCTATTTGCATGACGTGTATTTGATATATATATTTTTCGTTTTAGGCTTTGTAATCTGATGGCCATTGTTAATGTAAGTGCTTTTAAGTAGTGTTACAGTTATAGTCTATGTGGTAAAAAAAATGCTGTCAAATTCTGTCAGGTCTGTGATCGTGCTTTTGAATCGTTGTCAGAATTTTGCTAGCACATGAAAATCCATGTTCCTAATGCTGTTTTCAAATGTAGTGGCCTATTCCTGATTGCCGTCCCATGGTCCTACAACTACTCCCTAATTCAAAGAAGTTAGACGGTGTTATCCTTCAAGCAGATAAGTAGAGATTATTAAGCAAATCTCATTAATTTGTAATATGTTTTGGTTCTGTTGATCAAGGTTGTGCTGTCCTTTTTAAAAATTGTTTCAGGAATTTGCATCGCTGATGTCCAGCAATCTACATTTGCCAGAAAGTCCACGATTTATTTCCTGGTATGTAAACATTAAAGGGGTAGATGAAATCTAAAATGAAAAGCCATCATTTACTCACCCCACTGCAAAATATGTTTTTCTTAATGTTTTTCTTAGTGTTTTTATTTTGTTTCCAGTCCAGATATCTACAATTCTTACATGAAGAAGCATTTAATAGACACGTAAAAATTGTCTTGTTTTCTGAAAGAATAAGTCAAAATTAAGTGCTTGAATGCTTAAAACAAACATAATTATATGCCAGTGCATTTTAGCATTCTAACCAATTTTAATTTTTAGTTGAAAAATTTAATTCATAGAACTATGAATAGGCAACTACATCGGACCACAGTGGAACCCACAGTAGTTATTTTAATTATTAATATTATTTATTTATTCTTTTTTATTTTATTTTTTTATTCCATTACAGGTCCATCTCTAAGCAACCAGTGCTGGATATTAAGTTTGGAAGGTCAAGGTGTGTGTGAAGGCTCACAGCCTGACTTCATCATTGGCCTGGCAGCGCTGTTTGCCTCCTCCTATGAGTTCAGCTTGCAGTACCAGGAAGAGGCAGCACCTTGAGTTTGTTCAGAGGTTAGTCATTGGCATATTTGCCATTCATATATATATATATTAGACTGAATTGTGTCACTAACCTTGACTTGACAGTATTTATTATGTTGACTACTGGTATGAACAATATGGCCCTGGTTTCCATACAGGGCTTAGCTTAAGCCAGGTCTAGGCATTAATAAAATTAGGGTATTTAAGCAGCTTTTATAATAATGTATCATAAAAAAAAAAAAAACATTACTGGTGTGCATCTTGATATAAAACAGTGGCAGTCATATATTTTAAGATATGTCAGTGCAAGTTGTTTTCAGTTGAAGGATTAGTGAAAATTCTGTCATTAATTACTCACCCTCATGTCGTTCCAAACCTGTGATGGTGCGTTCACACCGGACGCGAATAGCGCGTCAGGCGCGAGTGATTCCAATGTTAAGTCAATGCAAAGACGCGTTACGCGCGTAAAAAATTCCTGCGGCGCGAATGAGGCGTAGAGCGCGGCGCGGAAGACGCGAATACGCCTCATTCGCGCGTCAAGTTCGCGCGAATTGAGCGTCTGGCGCGTTAAGCGCGTTACGCGCGAATGTTTTATGTAGTGCTTTTTGTGCATTCTCGTGTTTGACGCGAATTCGCGTCTGCCACCCGAGTTGAAAAATCTGAACTTCTGCGTCAATTCGCGCCGCGTTAACCAATCAGGAGCCTGCTTGCTGCTGTCACGTGGTGAAGTGACAGTTTACAATGTTATTTTATGTTTGGCCTCAATAAATTATTTTGTAATATGACTAAAATGCACAACAAAGCAAATCTTTCACATAAAAACTCGATTTCAATATATGAGAGATACTCATTTTGTATTGAATGCTATTTATTCCATATCTATTCTAGATTATATGAAACATTATTATTCTAATGTAAAGACAACAAACACAATTTAGTGTATAAAAACAAAAATCACAGGACAGGTTTCACTTTTGGAGGCTGACTCCATTTATTATCAAAACAAAAATAAATGACAGATTAGGTGGGTGCGGGCGAGGGTGAACCTCGCGCCGGGCTGTAGAGCGCGGGCTCGTCAGGCAGCGACCACTCGAGGCCGAGGCCTTACGGCCTACGCTGTCCTCGTCAGCGTCCTCACCGTTAGGTCCACCAAACCTAGCTCCTGGAGCAAATTGTGAAACTCCTGAAACCCTCCGGAGGGTCTGGTGGACCCGAGTACAGCGACGATGTCCCCTACGCAGCTGTTTCTGCTCTCCAGAGCATATACGAGCGGTGACTCTCTCGATTAATGCTAATGCTAATGCTCGATAAACATCTAAAAAAGATGGCCGCCAAAACTTTCACCTCTGACGCGCGTAAATTTCGCTTCAAACTTTTGTTTTTACGCGCGTTAGACACGCGAATTAACACAAAGTGGTCAAGCGTCAAACTAGACGCGGCAGGCGCGAATTTGACGCGCTATTCGCGTCCGGTGTGAACGCAGCATCAGACCTTCGTTCATCTTCAGAACACAAATTAAGATATTTTTTATGAAATCTGAGAGGTTTCTGAACCACCCATAGACAGCAATGTCTTTGCAACTTTTAAGGCCCAGAAAGCTAGTAAAAACATTGTTTAAATAATCCATGTAACTAGTGCAACCTTAAAGGAGAACTCTGGTCAATTTTAACATTGAGCTAATTTTTTTGTAAATTTGGAGTGCTGTCAATACAGAGAACAACGACAAAAATCGGTGTTGCCTACACCGTGTTATCCTCTTTTTAAAATTTGCACCCTGTTGACTTCAATGGGGCAATGTTTAAACCTGCTTTTAGCCTCTTAATATCCTTGATGTGTCATACAAGTGCCCAGCCATGTGAGTGATTCCTTCAGCGTGAACACGGGTGAATCTGACTGCAGTAGATGTGAAAGATATCTTGTTGAAACATCTACAAATGTCCATATATAGGTGAAAATGCCCCTTGAAATCAATTTAAGGTGGCAAATATTACCCCTTAATAAAAAAATGTTAATTTCTGTCACTGCTGTAAACTGACTACTGCATAGAATATGAAAAATATGAATATCTTTGTCAGTCAGCTGTCAACAGGCCTAAACAAGCCATGGCACCAAGCACAGAAACACAATCAGTAAAATGTTATCTAATTATTATCAAGAAAACGTTGAAAATATCGATCGAGACATATTTTGTCAATATTGCACACCCCTAATGCATGGTATTAATTTTGATTTCTTCGGGTCTTAAAAAGGTCTTAAAAAGCCTTAAATTTGACTTTAAAAAATGTGCAGAAACCCTGCTTCATAATATTTAGGTTGAACCACTGTAGCTATATATTTACCAATGTTTTTACCACTGTTCTGGGCTTTGACAGTTGCAATGATATTGTTATCGATGGAAGGACAAAACTATCGGATTTCATCAAAAATATCTTCATTTGTGTCCCGAAGATGAACAAAAGTCTTGAGGGTGAGTAATAATGACAGAATTAAAATTTTTGGGTGCAAACATGCATTTTAGTCTGGTAAATCATGTTGTCATATATGCAATAAACATTGCAAGGCTTGCAATTGAGTTTTATTTCTGTCACAAATGTTTGGGCTGGATTCTGGCAGTGTGTGCTCTATATAAACGGAGTCTAAAGACTGCCTTTCCACTGATACTCTGATGGCACCTGATGAGGGGATGATATTGTTAATGAGCTGGGTGATGAGTACACAAAAGTTGTAGAATAAAACTTTAAATCTGGCAACCCCACTTCCAAAAATTTAGTTAGTTGACAGTGTGCATGTAAACAGACACATTGAGTTGATGTATTTTACCAGGGCAGAAAAAATATCAGTTATTGATCACTAGAGATGCACCAATTACAATTTTCTGGGCCGATTCCGATTTTTCTTTAAGTTTGACCTGCCGATACCGATTTTAGCCGATTCCGATTTCATTTTTTCTAACCACTTTACAGCACACACAAATATTTATTTTATATCTTTTCTGTAATAGAACATTTTACAATTTGCATAGTACATATTTTTTTGAACAGATAAACACTATAAAATAGAACTATATAAATTATACTCCAGGTGTGGGTAATTCACACACATCTAAAGTGCAGTGTTATGGAAGAACCATTTCAATATCCAATATTTTTTTTTATATATGTATTTAGCAAACTAAACGTCTGTATGAAAACAGGGAATGGCAATAAAATAACATAAATCAAAAATAAAATAAATATAGCCTTGCAGTATAAAGATATTTCTCAAAGCACACACACACAGGCCTATTGCAATCACTTGTACAAACTGAATAATAAAACAAGTTTAAATGGGTACATTTTCTATAAATATTAGTCTTCGTTTTCTTTTCTGACATTGCCTACTCCAGTTCTGTGCATTTTGGGCACTTTTTTTGTGAAAGGCTATTTTGTCCATCAAAAGTGTGCTTTCCCTTTAATTGAGCGTGAGCAGTGCAGCAAATAGACTCGGCGCCGAAACACGCGCTTCACTGCGCGCGACGCTCCTGCTCCCGTTGTGAAGGCACTCATTGATTAACATGCACGCCGAAAAAAAATACGCGCTTGCGGTCTGAACAGACGTAATTCACTAGGTTTCCTACATGTTTGTTCCGTGTGCACGTTTGATGCTGATGTTGCGCGATGTTAATCATGCCCGAGTGCATTTGACCGGCATAAAATCGACATTTGTCAGACTGACCGGCCGATCGCCGGTCACGGCCGATCACGTGAAAATCGGCCAATTCCGGTCACCAGCCGATCAATCGGTGCATCTCTATTGATCACAACATCCAACATTGCATTTTTTTTTTTTTTCATGTTCAGTTTTAGACAGCTTTTGTGCTGTCTCTCTTTGTCAAAATATATACACTTAGTTAATAATATTTAATTGTTGTTTTTTCTGCCTTTTAGACGCTTTCTTGACATCAATCCTGAACGTGGATCAAAAACAAAGAAAGGACAAGTAACTTCAAAGAAAACTGGCCAAGTTGTGCAAAACAAGAACACCACTGTAAGCCTACAGGTGTCCTCACTTCTGCAAAACCTTGCAGACTTTGAATGGGATTTCGTTTGCACTTTTATGGACTTCAAAAAAGAAACAGCATACAACTTCCAAAACAACAGGGTGGGTGGGGCTTACCAAAGATTGAGAATTATGTACTGTCTATTCATGCTAGAATTGTTTCAGTGTGGGCAACTGAACATGATGTGACACCTTGGCTTGAGATTGAAAAAGTAATTAGCCAACCCTTCTGTCTTATAAACTTATTAGATAAACAGGCAAGAGAACTGCCACCCGCTGTTAAAGACAATTACCTAATTAATAATGTTATCAAGACATGGAGTATTTTAAAGAAATTATTTGGGAAGTCTCAGGCTCTTAACTTTCTTACAATTCTGGTAGATATCCCAGATTTAACAGTAGAGGGCGCTGGTCTCAATCTCAAGTCTTGGCAAGAAGCTGGTATTAGGAGAATGTATGATCTGTGGGACAAAGGTAAATTCAAGACATTTGAAGATATAAGATCTCAATATAATATACCTGCCAAAGATTTCTACAAGTATCTCCAGATCAGGCACTACGTAAAATCAAAGACTGGATCCCTGGAGCTACCAACGAACTGTTACTTGCTTGAAAAAACTCTACTGGACTGTCAGAAACGTGGACGTTTTGTGTCTAGATTCTACTCTGAGCTACAGACTCTAACAGTAGACAAACTGAAACACTTACGAACAACTTGGAATATGTTGCTTAAAATGTCAATTGACTCTGAGTCGTGGGAGGAAATAGTAATACTGCCCTCTAGAATATCAATCTGTAATAGATACAAAGAAATGCAGTTCAATATTCTACATAATGTTTACATATCACCTTATATATACAGCAAGTACACTCCAGGTGTTTCTCCGAACTGTCCTAAATGTAACGCAGCTAAGGGCACTAGATATCACTGTCTTTGGGAGTGCAAGAACATCAAGGTATTTTGGCAGGCAATATGCAGGGAAATCAGTTTGGTGATTGGACAGACAGCCCCACTCAGCCCACTCATGTGCCTACTGGGGCTTATACCTGACCCTCTGAGAGCTCACAAAGAGACTGTTCAGTTTCTCTTAATGCTGGCTCGAAAGGCTATAATGATCAAATGGGTTAGTAGCGATGCCCCCTCTAATCAGATGTGGAAATCTCTGATATCAGAAGTTGTAACTCTAGAAAGATTGAGGTATTGTCTCAATGGTAAATCGCACATGTTTAAAAAATGGGAGAATATTCTAAAATGTTTGAAGATTAAAAGGTCATAAACACAAACTGGATAAAATGTAGGCACAATCATATGATGAGATGCTGTATGTAATTTTGTTTTCTGTGCTGTTTTTTTTTTTTTTTTGGGTTCTAATATGTTTTGTTTGAAATAACAAAAATGTTTAATAAAAAGAATATAAAAAAAAAGAAACAGCATTTCACTGTAGTTATAAAGCTTGGAAGAGCAGGACATTTTATAATAGAACTCTGATTGTATTCGTCTGAAAGAAGAATGTCATATACACCTAGGATGACTTGAGGGTGAGTAAATCATGTGCTAATTTAAATTTTTGGGTGAACTATTCCTTTAAGTGCTAACTGTTACCTGTTTGTTGTTAAGTGTTAAAATTGCATTTTATGTTTAAAAAGTAATTCAGCCAAACTTGTTCACAGATGGCATTTTAACTAAATAAATGTTTTAAAACCCAGAAAATTTTGTTTTCTTTTTCCTAGTGTGACTACTCTTATGAAACCTTAAAGTATAATATTTTAATTATGTAATAATAAAAGCAGTATTCCCTGTAAAAATACAATTTATTGCTGTCGACAAGTTTAATAATGTAAAATGTGGTATAATTGGTAATTACAGTGGAGTACTGTAAATGCTGTTTACTGTAGTAGTGTTGTAAAAATACAGCATGTGGATGGCAACCCAGCTGCCAGTATTTTACTGTAAATTTACAGTGAAAAGTTTTACAGTGTACATGCATGTGATACTGATGCATTTTTAAAGCTGTGGCATATGGTTATGGTACTTTGTGGATGTATTTGTCAAAAATGACAAAGAAAACACTGCATTATTGTATTAAAATACTATATTTGGTATTCACACAATAGACAAAATCTCCAACTATAGGCATTTAATTTCAAGGCATTCAGATTTGTATCCCTAATATATGTGAAAGTATGTACTATAGAAATAAGTACATATATGCATGTATACATATATGCGTCTTACATATATTTCACATTTATGTGCATATACGGGAAAATATATGGCACTTACATGAAAACGGCCATTTTTTGCTATATTTTGAAATATATGTTTCATATATGTCTATGTGTTTTACATGTATGAATTTTGCATATATTCTCATATATGCAGCAGACATACATGGGCACTAACATTATATATGTAATTTACATATATTGACATCAGGGATGGAAATTAACTTTTTTGTCCACAGGCCACTGTGGCTGGTGGATTTAAAAATCTACCAGCCACTCAATGTTTTTACCAGCCACTTTCTTGTTTTTAACCTACCATGTGTAACTGCATGTGAAAATTAATACTACAAGATCTACAATACTTAAGCAGTTTATTTAATCTCAAGTCTCAATTAAATACTGACATTTTCTCTTTCGTTCTTATACACACACCAGGCAAGGCATTATGGGTGCGATAGTAGGCCCACCCACTTCACTTTTCAACAGGCCCACCCAAAACTTGTCTTCAAACAAAAAAACCTTTAATATATTCTAATTTTGTCAAGAACTATAAAAAATCGTCAATAAGATCATAATTTGTGCTAAAATAGTCTAAAGCTGGTTATGTCTATCTTGATGTTTCTGCGCAAATTCAGCAGACGGGTTTGTTCCGATCAGAGCTCGTGAGTGGAGAGCGCATTTCTATATATTCCGCTCCGCTCGCTCATTCCGCAAGGTCGCTCGCTCAACCCAGAATGGCCTGATCCTGGTTCGAAAATATGTGGAATAGGGCTGCCTCCGACTTAAAAAAAATTCTGGTCGACTAGTTGTTGTTCATTTAAGCCATTCGTGGACAAATCGCTCCTATCCCTTGTGCATTGTTCAAATTTACAACCTTTCGTTATGTTCGTGGCTGAAAACAGCCACTACTTTAAACTGCTGTAAAAATGTATCAGATAAATATTTTTTTCAATTTTTTTTGCATAAATCTATTAATCAACCTCAGTCCTGCTCAAAAATACTAAATGTTTAAAAAAAAATCAGGATTTTAACTCTTTAATTGCCAAATTCGTAAATGATGTCACTGATTTGGGGAAAAAAACGCACAAAATGACTCATTTTCAATATAAAATGTGATTGTGGACTGGATTTTTTTTTACCTTTTATCACAGTCTTGGACATGTCAAAGATTAGAAACAACATTGGTTTTGATGCATTGTTAGTTTTTGTGCAGCATCAGATTTGAACTTTTTCTCCCTCATTTACTGTTCGTGGCTGTTTTTGCCCCATTGACTTCCATTATAACCACATTTTTTGATTGCAAAGCCATGACACCATATAATCATGCATTTTTTATTGTTGGTGGTTTTCCCTGTTGGGAAGAGGTAAAATTTGTAATTTTTACTGTTGATAACCAGGTGGAACCATTAACCCTTTAGATAGGCCTGTGCAAAAAAAAAGCTTAGTTTCTGGCTTTTACATGGAGTTATATGGAGTTTATAAGGAGTATAATAGCATGAAAAAGTAAGTGTGTGTGTGTGTGTGTGTGTGTGTGTGTGTGTGTGTGTGTGTGTGTGTGTGTGTGTGTGTGCGTGCGTGCGTGCGTGCGTGCGTGCGTGCGTGCGTGCGTGCGTGCGTGCGTGCGTGCGTGCGTGCGTGCGTGCGTGCGTGTGTGTGTGTGTGTGTGTGCGTGTGTGTGTGAACTCACCTTGATGCATCTGAGAAAATCAAAATATGCACCTCAGCTCTCAGATCTACATGGAGTAAACAAAAACAAAGTAAGTGTATTTATGCATCTGCTCCCTTTTGATGGTGAGAAATGCAGACTAAACAAAAACAAAGCAAGTGGATTTAAACACGTACATGCAAGCCTGCTGGTCATTTGATGGTGAGAAGAGCAGCAAGCAACATGAGAAAGGGCTTGACTTGTAGTGAAGTTTTAGAGATGATTATGGAGCCTGACCCCTCCAGCGAGCTGCAGGATGTATCGTCTTCTCCCTCTGACACCACAGACTCAGGAGAGTCAGATCCTGATTTGGATGTGGCACCCTCATCATCCTCTCTAGCTTCCACTGAAGGCGAGGAGGATTCGGAGGATCCTGGATCTGGCTGGATTGGGAGAAACGGCGAAGTGTGGTTTTCCACCAACGCGGAGACAACTCCCTTTCTTCAGCCTGCCAGAGGCGTGACTCCAGGGCCGACGCGCTATGCCTTCGCAAGGGTCCAGAACATGGATTCCGTGTTCAATCTGTTTTTTACGGAGGAGATGATTGACCTCATTGTCAGCATGACTTGCGTCAACACATACATGTTTGTACAGTCATACAAACATGTATGACTATGCCTTGCGATGGCATAGCGCGTCGGCCCTGGAGTCACGCCTCTGGCAGGCTGAAGAAAGGGAGTTGTCTCCGCGTTGGTGGAAAACCACACTTCGCCGTTTCTCCCAATCCAGCCAGATCCAGGATCCTCCGAATCCTCCTCGCCTTCAGTGGAAGCTAGAGAGGATGATGAGGGTGCCACATCCAAATCAGGATCTGACTCTCCTGAGTCTGTGGTGTCAGAGGGAGAAGACGATACATCCTGCAGCTCGCTGGAGGGGTCAGGCTCCATAATCATCTCTAAAACTTCACTACAAGTCAAGCCCTTTCTCATGTTGCTTGCTGCTCTTCTCACCATCAAATGACCAGCAGGCTTGCATGTACGCGTTTAAATCCACTTGCTTTGTTTTTGTTTAGTCTGCATTTCTCACCATCAAAAGGGAGCAGATGCATAAATACACTTACTTTGTTTTTGTTTACTCCATGTAGATCTGAGAGCTGAGGTGCATATTTTGATTTTCTCAGATGCATCAAGGTGAGTTCACACACACACGCACACACACACACACACACACACACACACACACACACACACACACACACACACACACACACACACACACACACACACACACACACACACACACACTTACTTTTTCATGCTATTATACTCCTTATAAACTCCATATAACTCCATGTAAAAGCCAGAAACTAAGCTTTTTTTTTGCACAGGCCTATCTAAAGGGTTAATGGTTCCACCTGGTTATCAACAGTAAAAATTACAAATTTTACCTCTTCCCAACAGGGAAAACCACCAACAATAAAAAATGCATGATTATATGGTGTCATGGCTTTGCAATCAAAAAATGTGGTTATAATGGAAGTCAATGGGGCAAAAACAGCCACGAACAGTAAATGAGGGAGAAAAAGTTCAAATCTGATGCTGCACAAAAACTAACAATGCATCAAAACCAATGTTGTTTCTAATCTTTGACATGTCCAAGACTGTGATAAAAGGTAAAAAAAAATCCAGTCCACAATCACATTTTATATTGAAAATGAGTCATTTTGTGTGTTTTTTTTCCCAAATCAGTGACATCATTTACGAATTTGGCAATTAAAGAGTTAAAATCCTGAATTTTTTTTAAACATTTAGTATTTTTGAGCAGGACTGAGATTGATTAATAGATTCATGCAAAAAAATTTGAAAAAAATATTTATCTGATACATTTTTACAGCAGTTTAAAGTAGTGGCTGTTTTCAGCCACGAACATAACGAAAGGGTAGTAAATTTGCCCACAGTGTACTGTTGAGTTTTTGAAAAATTTCACAGCATTTTCCCAAAATATGTGTCAAAATAAGATTTGTCACCAAAAATCATTCCATTTGCTGAAACACAGAAAAAGTTATGGCCAAATTTAGACTCAAAAATACCCCATAGTGGATGAAAACATCCCCAACAGCACATATATTATTTTAATTATGCTTAAATAGGCTATAGCCTACAGGATAATGCGCGTTTACGTAATATAGCCGCACTCAAGCGCACGACCTATATAACATAAAAGCATAAAGCATAAGCATAAAGCTTGCCACAAAGAACCGGTAAAAGTAATGAAAATGAATGTGTCTAAAATAGCAAGGAGACATTTAATTATTTATTAATAAACTGGTGTTTTGCGGATTCGCCATGAACGCCAGAGAGAAATGCACATTTCATATGAATTTCACAATCAGAGAGCCTATTTCTTTTGGTTTTTAATATTTTCGTTTAAAAGTAGACATTTCAAGCTTTCTGTAATATATAGCCTATATTTCTCAAATCTGTGAGGCACAAGCTTCGGCGCCCTCCAGTTCACATGCAATGCAAGTGATCATGCCGGCGCCTTATTACATTGTCTGCTATATATTTTCTTCTTATTTATTAAATACAGGCAATTCGTTGATAAAACATTGATCAAAATTAAGATACAATTTATACAAAACGAAAATCTTTTAAAAAGAGTCTTTCTACAAAACAAAACTCAATGAAGTGGTCAAAATCATGTCTTACATGTCATGTCTCCAGACATATTTGCGCATCTCATGATGTATCATATCTTTCTCGGCGAACAGCGCCTCTGCCTCGCGAGTGGATGATAGCCCTGAAGACGCCTAGCAATGGTAGGCTATACCTTTAGTGGTAGTATAGGTACCTTTAGTTAAATTATACCTCAAGAGACTTCGTAGCGCACTAAGAGACAACGGTATGATGCGTAATGGAGATTCCAAAGCGCTCTTCTTTGGTCAGAACCATGGAGAGCGATCGCTGATGTGACCTTCGACAGGATTCAGTGTTCAGGAACAGAACTGAAACCTTCCCTCAGGAATATCTGAATGGAAACTTCTCACTCAAACTCTACGATCTTCAATGCAATGATACGGGAATCTACAAATGCTACATCACGAATGAATTACTAATTCAAAGTGTGAAACTAGGTTTGTGAAAAAGAAGTTTGATTCATTTAAGCTAATAATGTTAAGATGATTTTAATTGAGAATGAGATCGTTTTTGAGAACACAATGAAATATTTTCATCTGTTTAACTCCATTGTCTTTGTGTCCACCAGAAATAAACCAAGGAGCTCAATCGAGATCTGAGAAGATTTTACTTGTAGTGCCTTTTCTTTCTGTTTCCATTCTGCTCTTTATGTAAGCACTGACAGAAGGAACTACAGTATAGCAATGTGTTTGTTCTTCTTCAACAACCTCAAAACAGCCGGCTGAGATCCTCACATCTTCTGAGAAACAGCTGAAGACGTTAAGCCACCATCTTAAACTGATGAAACTGGCACTGCAGCCTTCAGTAACAATTCAGTTATTCCGCATATTAGCTAAATAGTTTTTAATCATATGTTATTGTTTATTTTATTTATTTTATACTCAGTTTACTTTTGACTAACTTGCCATGAAGACAGACTTGCTGCAGACAATGCCGTTTTACTTTTGGCCAAAATATTTTTTTATGCATTTATGTTTTTTTGGTGTTTGTTTTTAATTTGTTTCATAGTTGTTTACATTTCACTGGAAGTCATTTTTGTGCATTTAAAATACAGATAAGTTGTTGAAGATGCTTTTTATATACATATATAAGCAGCAGGAGGCTAAAAAAATTATCTGAAACCCAAGTGGATTTACACAAACTGAGAAAGTCAAAAAGTGTTTGTTTGTGCCCCGCTCTCCCCTACTTCAGGCTCTGTAAAAGGTATAATTTTCCTGTTATCATTGTAAAGCTGCTTAGAAAGATCTGTATTATATAAAGTGCTGTATAAATAAAGGTGACTGTTCTTCTTCTGTTGTCAATTGTTAAAGGATGTTTCATTCTTAGAAAAATTTTCAATGTGGTTCAATATAAAACCCTATAGTGTTCTTGACTCAACTTTAAAGAACCCTTTATGATGAAAATGTTCTAAATGAGCAGAAATGTCAGTATTAACTACAGTAAAAAGTGTTACAACTATAGCCCTAATCTTATGGTCCGGTTAAATTCCATTTCACTTGGGAAGTGATTTTGGAAATGACTGGAAAAGATATCAGGACCTGATTACTATTTTAGTATTTTTCAGCCTTTTTCTAGTGTGCTCAAGCATTTCAGTGTTCTGTGAAAAATCACACAGAGATTGTAAGTCTCTGCATAATGTTTTAATAATTTACAGGACAAAACTAGTTTAAAGTATAAAGGTAATGTTTGATTTGCAACCAGGTTAATTAATGTTAAAGGACATAACTTGTTTCATACGAATAGGCAAATACTGATTTTACTGGATATACAACATTTACTCCAAACTATAACCTTAATGATAAAAAAAGAAATATCATAGGGAGGGTTTTTATTTCCTCATTTACTTCTACTGGACCCACAAAAATAAGACAACATTCTATAAGACGACATTGACACAATTTTGTGACAATGTTTTATTCTAGGCTCATTATATTTAGGCTGAGTCATTTTTCATATGTTTGTTTGTTGTTTTAAAATGTTCCCTTTTTTGCCTAGAATAAAATGTGGAGTCAAGGGTAATGGTTGATACAAAAAAATAAAAAATTTGAGTGTAATATGCTGAAGTGTAATATGCTATGTGTTTTTCCTGAGGTTTAATTCATTGGACCATAAAACAACATGTTGTCAAATACTTTAAAAATTTTAAGTTTTGCATTAATTGATATGTTTAGTAAATTCATATGATGTAACAAATCTAAATGTTAACGCTGTTAAAATGGGTGCATCTGATTGGTCACGTGCGTCTTGTTATCAGGGAGTTCTCGGGATTCGCTTCATTCTCAGTAAAGCTATGATTGTGAAGCATCGCATTTTGAGTGTTTACTGATAAACATATGGGCTACTACATAAATTTGGAGGCACTGCTGGTAATATTGTTGGGTGGTCTGACTCCTTCATCAGTGAGAACCACCCAGTCACTTTCATCTCTACTTACTTATTTTAAACACTCTAATTGTCCCTCTCAATAATTGTTCCAGACCTTTTCTGGACTGTGTGTTCATGTGCCGGTGAAGTTTACAACTTATTTCACCTTACACAAAACGTAGTTTCCCCATTCCTATACTGCGCCTAGTCAAAGATTTAGATGATGCTACAATATTCTTCACAAGGCTGGAATTTACAACGCTATCTCACAACCAATTCGTACAAGTGAGTATGAGGTGTCTAAACCCCCGTGATTGGTAGGTGTACAGGTGGGGTCAGGGGTAGGTCATTCGTATGAATTCGATTTAGCAACAATCGTGCAAATTCGTACGAGTGAGGTCGTATGAATTGCCGTAAAATCGGGTTGGAATTTACCAAGCTCAATGTAGCGCTAACACCCAACTTTATTACGTCCCAGGAGTTTAATCGATTCTGGACATTGACTCTTGAAATGCCTCTGAATTGAAGAATAAACTTTTTGTGGAATCAAGTCCCAGCCCTACTCCATATTTCCGTGCACAAAGATAATTTTCTGGAGCCGTTTTCTCGGAAATCTGCAGCTTGTGTACATGATAGTTGGGGTTTGAGGGCCTGAACTACAGTCCTATAGAGGAAATCAGCAGCCTAATAAAAAATGGAGACTAGCACAAAGTATTTATGTTTTGAAAATACAAATATACCGAACCTAAATGTATTTAAATACAAATACATTTTATTGTTTTTTTTAAAGGCTTTAAATGACAAAATAGTATTTTGTATTTCAAATAGGCCTCCGTATTTCAAATGTATCTGAAATAATCACTATATGAACTGACTATTACAGACGTTCGCGTGACAAACTTACGTCGTAAAAACATCCCGCCGGAACAGCAAATTACATATTGCTTTTTTTTTTTTTTTTTTTTTTTTTTTTTATTGAAAATTTCAAGAATTACAAACAAACATGGCTGCATAAAATCAGTTTCTTCAGAATAAGATACAACAAAAATATAGCCAGAGGGAGCAGCTCTCAATACAAACAGTAAATATATATGTAGTCTTAGTAACAAGAATGAGGATGAGACATTCAAATAAAAATAAATAATAATAAAAAAAAAAATATAAAAAAAAAAAAAAAAAAAAAAAAAAAAACATATAAGGGGAGAATTCAGTCATTGTTCAGCTATTAACCTCAGTTGGGAAGTGTTTTAGGGTATCATATATTTTTTGTGCTTTAGGACTTTTCAGAGTTTTTAAGGATTTCATATACAGCTTAAATTCATTTAAAAAAACAACAAATTTGGGAGATGATTTTACAATTCTACATTTGTGAATAAAGAATTTAGCTAGACATACAATTGTATTAGTACAGAGCTCATCACCCTTGCTTTGTAATATCAAACCAAATGTTATGTCATCACAGGAGATAGAGGTTGGGAATGAAGATATCTGTTGCTTAACCCATTTATGTATATCACACCAAAATATCTGTATCACATTACATGAGAAAAACACATGGTTCGTAGTTTCGACATCAATTTCACAAAATGTACATGTATTATCATCTATACCAAGCAAATTACATATTGCTAACATATTGACTATCCAAATATTAGACGTTTTGCTATGGCGGTTTGACTCTGATCACACTAAGTACGAAATTTACCCATATAAAACGCGCATATAAGTTCGTAAAATCGTGCACTTTTTTTATACATATAATCGAAACTGCGCTTAAAATGCGAAAACAAAACAGGGACGTAAACCTCGTGAACCGGAACTGATTTTAGGGTCATTCAGACTGTGGTGTTGATCAGAGCTCCTCCTCAAGGCGATCCTCCGAGTGAAGCTAAAAATATGTGACGGCAGCCGACAAGGAGCTAGGAGAGAGTCTGTTCTGTTTGAATGGAAGTCAATGGAGGATTTGCCTCAGTACGCGAAATTAACTAATTTTCTGTTGTCACGTAAAAAACGTATCCTTGTCCGCCAGTCTTTAACATATTTGCTGTTAAATATCGACTTCGGAGAGAAATGTATTTTGAGTTTACTACGAAAAACAACTGTTTTATGAGAAAAGTCAGAAACTATTTTACGACAGGTTTGAATTATTTTACGGCACTACCAATGCACTTCTATAGAATCTGAAACGTTACTAGCTGTCGTAAAACTGAAAGTGTCACAGTTTACCGTTACACGCTTTCAATAGTGTTGAACATCTCCTCAATGATGCGAACACTTCCGAATCACACCGCGTTTTAGCCATTCTTTTATAAATGCTCCACACAATTTAAGAAACCTTTTGAAGATTAGGTATTTTTGTTATTGAACCTTTTAAATCATGATAATCAGGTATGTGAACTCATTTATTTTCATGTCACACTGCATTATATAGATAATAGCCTACATGGTACTTGGGCTAAAGCGGCTAACGTTAATTGCTTTAAAAAAATCTAAACTTTATCATTGTAGCCCACAGACCACCCGATACTGGACAAATATAAATAATAAGATAAACAATTAAAATGTTTTTAGTGACGAGTAAAGGGGGAAAGTACTGAAATGTTTTAGTTTTCTGAAATGTTCGAAGACTTTGACTCCACCCAGACTGCTGGAGACTAACACGACTAGCTAGCAGCTAGCATGTTTGAACTGTGCAACTGTTTCTATACACACAAATACTGTAACTATAAGACTTTCTCCTCATTAATGTGTAAAAAGATAATAACTTTTGTTTTGAAACGCTGCTCGTCTACTCTAGCACAAGGCTATTTCAAGCATTTTCCGAAAGTTGCTTCTCCACACAGAAACATCTGAAAATGCTAAATTCACCTTATTGCGTAGGCTATATGTTAAACATAAAAGCTCACTGAGAAAAAGATTAAAATTTATTCTGATTGATGTGGATGTATAAGTTATCTTGGCATTATATGTAGGCCTAGTTTCTGACATTCTGGGCCCAGTTGCAACAAACCCCTCATGTTAAGAAAGCCATTAGTTGTAGCTGAACTTTGGAGTTTCTTGTGACCTGGTGCTGAATTAAATATAATCTAATAGCTTGTGAGCATACAAATCCAAACACTACATTTATGCATATAGATTATAGATTTTATCAAAAACAACTAAGAACAAACTATTGAAAACTTAACTTACCCCACATAAGTTAAAAACATGCGTAATGAATTTCTCTATTGACTGGCCTACTCTATCTGTCCGACACCTGAGCTCTAACACTGTGTTCACACGGGCGTCTGTGTTAATGCTTCTCATTTACTTTTGTCGGTGTTAACGCTTCTCATTTACTTTGAATGGGTGACCTCATGCGTTGCCGAACTGAATTGTGGCTTCTGTTACGTCACTGGCGTTGCTCACAGCAGAAGTTGAAAACTTTTGTAGTGTCAACGCAGGCGTCAGCCAATCAGATCGCTTATGCAGATACCCTAGCACAGACGTTAGCCAATTGCATTTATGCAATACCGGAAAAGTAATAGGCTTGTTCGACTTGAACCGGCGCTGCACAAACCGATCGGTTTATGACATCAAAGTACCGCGAGAGCAATTCAAAAGCATAAGGAGCCGTCTGCTCTCTATTCGCTCTCTCTGTATTTTGATGTCATTCACCGATCGGTCTGTGCAGCGCTGGTTCAAGTCGAACAAGCCTAATGTGACGCGTTACGCTGCATCACAAGGGGCATCGGCGTCAACACTTGATGGAGGGCGTGTCTGAAGCTTGGGACTGACACGGCCATCATAGTGACAACAGCCAATCACATTACTTTTCTGGTGTTGCATTAACGCAATTGGCTAACGTCTGTGCTAGGGTATTTGCAGAGACGATCTGATTGGCTGACGCCTGCATTGGCACTTGAAAAGTAGAAACATTTTCAACTTCTGCCGCGAGCAACACCAGTGACGCGACAAAACGGAAACCACAATTCAGATCGGCTATGCATGACATCACCCATTGAAAGTAAATGAGAAGCATTTCACGCCTACAAATGTATGAATGCAGCGTAATAGAGGAAGAGGAATAGAGAAGGGGCAGATATGCATTTGACTGGCCATCTAACCAGTCAGAGCAGAGTAGACCAATCACAACAGACTTGAACCATCTGACCAATCAGGGCAGAGTAGACCCATCACAACAGACTGGGCCATCTGACCAATCAGAGCAGAGTAGGGTCACATAAAGGAGGGATTTAGAGAGACTGAATCCTTTATCAAACCATTTAAGACATTGAGAAAAGAGGTGTCAGTGTCATTCTGTTTGTACTGTGGAAGCTTCTGTCACCAAAACAAATTCCTCGTTTGTGCAAACACACCTGCAATAAAGCTCTTTCTGATTCCTATTACAATAATGCACTAATCAAACAATGGACTTAAACGGTTTAACAGCATGAATGTGACTCTTATTTTACATTGCTAAAAGTAAATATTTCAATTCTTTCTGTGTTTTACAGGCGCTGTATTGTTTTAGTTCCTCTGTTAATGGTGATTAATGAAGGTGAGCACTAAAGGATCTTTACAGGGTCAATGACGTGTAAAAGTGTCCATGATAAAGAAAAGGAAACATCTTTAAAATATCTAGTTTAAAACATAAGCATTAATTCATGTTTTTGCATTAAAACCATGTTTGTTTATTATTATAACTTCTCTCTGTTTTCAGCGTCTCTGGTCACTGTTGAGGGTTTAATCGGAGGTTCTGTCGTTTTACCGTGTTCGTCTGAAGCACCTCTGATTACAGTTCAAGGAATCACAATTAATTGGAAATGGAATGATAGAGTGAAAGTGTTTGACATTATTAAGGGTAAAGGCTCTGGAGAAGGACAGGATCCAGCATACAAGAACAGAGCTGAAACCTTCCCTGAAGAGTATAAGAAAGGAAACTACTCACTCAAACTCAACAATCTTCAGTACAGTGACACAGGAAAGTACCAGTGTTACATCGTAGAGGAATCGATCATCAGGACTGTAGAGCTTCTCATCGAAGGTTTGTGATATTTTTTTTGGTTACACAATCTCGATTGGTCCACTTTAGACATTCTATTCACTATAAGTAATTTCAATTTATTTATATTCTCATTTAACTGACTCTCATTAGAGCATTATGGCTTGTTTCCACTGAGCGGTACGGTACAGTACGGTACGGTACGGTTCGGGTCGGTAAACCATGAATCGGCTAGCGTTTCCACTGCCAATAGTACCCTTACTTGATAGGCGTGGTGTAGCCTATGCCGGAAAGAAGCGATCGACGTCATTTTCGCGCGAAGAAGAAAGCAACATAAGCAACATAAGCAACATAAACATAAACAACAACAACAATGACTGACAATGACACTGACATACAGCAGATCTTGTTCTTGCTTCTCGGCGTGTTTGTCACAAGAAGACAAGTGCCGACATTAGGCGTTTCTCAATAGCAAGTCTGACTCAGGAGAAAGACTCCCGAGGACGCGAGTCCGGTAATTCTGCAAATGGAACCGTCCATAATAGTCCGAAATAGTTCTTCAAAGCGTTACTCGACTCGCTCTGTTACTCCGATTATCTCTGTATGTATATTTTAGGCAACAATAAAACGAACTATGTTATAGAACAACACTCTGCCTCTTTTCGTTTTCATTAAAGAAATCTTAAACATTATAGCCACACAAATGTAGTTCAGGCAATGCGTATTGATTATATTCACTATTTACTGTATAACAAAAGAAATATAAAACACAACCCTGCCTCTTTTCGTTTAAATATAATATAAAAATATTAAACATTTTAATATGGTTCAGGCAATATGTGCATTTGTTCTAAACAGCAGATGTTGCAGTAAACAACATTACAGATCATCTTCATTGTATTAAAATTTAAAATGACAAAACTCAACCCAGTCTCTTTTTGTTAAATTTCAGTTTGATCAATATTAGCCATTATTAAAGTATAAGTAAAAGGTACAAGAAGCTATACAATAAGAAATAAAGCAAACAATTCAGTCAAACATACAAAGTCAGCGCTCTAGTCTAACCATACAACGGTAAAGTTAAATAGCTTAAATATGTAAAGTTATGAAACTTCACTCAGCCCTCAGCCAAAACGATTGGCCAGGGAACAAATTATAGATTCACAAGACCAAATATCGCCCGTTAGATTTAAACAAGACAAATTATATCTCATGTTTAACCACTACAGAGACGCCAGAGTCAGCGACAAACGTCAGAACGACTAGCCGAGGAAAGGCTGTTCCAGGCGGGGTACATGAGCGCCGAGCGCCCTGTGATCGCCTGGATCTCACAACCTGGATCAAATTTTCATAAATCTTTATAAATAAACCACAGATTTGAGCTTTAAACAACTACATTCTCACCTGAAAAACTCTTAAAACCACATTTCGTGACACAAAAACAGTAGTATTATATTTCAACTGTATATTAAAAAATGGCACTTCTTATGTTGTCATTCCCCTTGTAGCACGCACAAGTGACGATACTCTGTCAACCAATCAATGTTCTGCATCCTATGTATTGAGTCTAGCTCCACCCTTTAGTACCGTAAAAACTAAACTTCCTCCCAACGGAAGGGTACCGAAAAAGTGGTACGGTTCGGCATTTTGGTACCATTCACAACTTTTGACAGTGGAAACGGAAATAATTGCGTACTGTACCGTACCGCTCAGTGGAAACGAGCCATTAGTAGACTGTAGTAGTCCGTTAGGTTAGAGTTTGGTGTTAGAGTTTGGTGTTAAGGGCCGTTCACACCAAGCACAATAACTATAAAGATAACTATAACGATAACTATATTTGCGCCCACACCAACGAACGATAACGGTCTGTTTAATCTATGGTGCGCGCTGCGGTTTCAAAGCGTGTACAACGTCATTGAAATTTTTTTTTTTTTTTTTTTTTTCTTGTTGCATTTACACAATTATAACCAGCAGACGTCCTCAGCATCCTATGTTTTGAGTAAAGCTAGTGTAATCGATCTAATAATCTAACTGTGAACTTAGCTGACGTTGTCAATATAGTGAAATAATAACACTTGGTCTTTTTCACTGCAACTTCAAAGGCAGCAAGAAAGTGTTGTGGAAACGAGCGCTGGATACGTGAGGTAATACTTCTCACCATTTATTCAGAGGATATGAACGATTGTTTTCCATTTCCTTTTTCTTGAAAAGGGGCTTGACTTGTCAAACAGTGGTGGATTTGTCTGGACCTCGGCGATTAACTTCTCCGCAATGTCGTCTGCCATTTTAAATGTGTGAGACCTTTGTTTAAATTCAAGTGGATTCTGATTGGCTGTCAGTGTTTTATCGTTCAACAGCTGGAAAAAAATCGTTCCGAAAGTCAAGTCAAGTCAAGTCAAGTTTATTTGTATAGCGCTTTTCACAATACAGATTGTATCAAAGCAGCTTCACAGTATTAAATTAAAATAATACAACAAAGTTTGTTTCAAGAGGAATTTATTGATTGATAAAATTAAATTAAATATCCCCAAAATATCCCCAACTGAGCAAGCCAAAGGCAACAGTGGCAAGGAACCGAAAAACTTCATCAAGTGACCTAATGGTGTCCTAAAACTCCATCAGGTGACCTCAACAAACCGAAAGTGATCCCAACAATATCATTCCTCATATCTTTATCGTTATAGTTGTGGTGTGGACTCTGCTATTCTTTAATATGGAGAACAATTTTTAGAACTATATCTTTATTGTTATCTTTATAGTTATCGTCCTTGGTGTGAACGGGCCTTTAGAGTTCGGGTTAGTAGAATAAGTTGACATGTAGATGCAAAGTTACTTATAGTCAGTAGAATGTCTTTTCTTCTTTTTTTTTCAAGTCACATGTGCCAAGCTCTTAAAAATTTATTTTTCTATTCATTTTGGTTTTCCAAAACTTTTATACTATTATCCAAAAAGTAATGAGGTGTAACAATCAAGTAAATATAACAGTGTATACAACTATATATTTTTTAAAAGGCTAGATATGTTTTCAAGTTAAAATTATTTTATTTTTTTTATTATTATTATTTTCTCTGTTTTCAGTGCCTTCCCAGAACCCAGTTGTGGGTGATATTGGAGGTTCTGCTGTTTTACCTTGTTCGTTACCTAGAAAACGTCCACTTACAACTGAAGACATAACAGTCACTTGGAAACACAATAAGACCCTGAAAGTGTTTGACATTATTAAGGGTAAAGTCTCTGTGAAAGAACAGGATTCAGTGTTCAGGAACAGAACTGAAACCTTCCCTCAGGAATATCTGAATGGAAACTTCTCACTCAAACTCTACGATCTTCAACACAATGATACGGGATTCTACAAATGCTACATCACGAATGAATTACTAATTCAAAGTGTGAAACTAGGTTTGTGAAAAAGAAGTTTGATTCATTTAAGCTAATAATGTTAAGATGATTTTAATTGAGAATGAGATTGTTTTTGAGACACAATGAAATGTTTTCATCTGTTTCTACTGAATCTAATGCCTTTGTCTTTGTGTCCACCAGAAATAAACCGAGGAGCTCAATCGAGATCTGAGAAGATTTTACTTGTAGTGCCTTTTCTTTCTGTTTCCATTCTGCTCTTTATGTAAGCACTGACAGAAGGAACTACAGTATAGCAATGTGTTTGTTCTTCTTCAACAACCTCAAAACAGCCGGCTGAGATCCTCACATCTTCTGAGAAACAGCTGAAGACGTTAAGCCACCATCTTAAACTTATGAAAATGCAGTAACAATCAGTAACAGTTCAGTTATTCCGCATATTAGCTAAATAGTTTTTAATCATATATATATGTTATTGTTTATTTGATTTATTTTATACTCATTGTTTACTGTTTACTTTTGACAGACTTGCTGCAGACAATGCCGTTTTACTTTTGGCCAAAATATGTTTTTATGCATTTGTTTTTTTGGTGTTTGTTTTTAATGTGTTTCATAGTTGATTACATTTCACTGGAAGTCATTTTTGTGCATTCAAAATACAGACAGGTTGTTGAAGATGCTTTTTATATACATATATAAGCAGGAGGAGGCCAAAAAAAAGGTGGATTTTACACAAACTGAGAAAGTCAAAAAGTGTTTGTTTGTGCCCCGCTCTCCAATACTTCAGGCTCTATAAAAGGTATCATTTTCCTGTTATCATTGTAAAGCTGCTTAGAAAGATCTGTATTATATAAAGTGCTGTATAAATAAAGGTGACTGTTCTTCTTCTGTTGTCAATTGTTAAAGGATGTTTCATTCTTAGAAACATTTTCAATGTGGTTCAATATAAAACCGTATAGTGTTCGAGTCAACTTTAAAGAACCCTTTATGATGAAAATGTTCTAAATTAGCAGAAATGTCAGTATTAACTACAGTAAAAAGTGTTACAACTATAGCCCTAATCTTCATCATATGGTCCGGTTAAATTCCATTTCACTTGGGAAGTGATTTTGGAAATGACTGGAAAAGATATCAGGACCTGATTACTATTTTAGTATTTTTCAGCGTTTTCCAGTATGCTCAAGCACTTCAGTGTTCTGTGAAAAATCACACAGGTTGTAACACAATTTTGTGACAATATTTTATTCTAGGCTCATTGTATTTAGGCTGAGTCATTTTTCATATGTTTGTTTGTTGTTTTAAAATGTTCCCTTTTTTGCCTAGAATAAAATGTGGAGTCAAGGGTAATGCTTGATACACAAAATAAAATAATGTGAGTGTAATATGCTGAAGAGTTACTATATGTGTTTTTCCTGAGGTTTAATTCATTGGACTATAAAACATGATGTCAAATACTTTAACATTTTTAAGTTTTGCATTAATTGATATGTTTAGTAAATTCATATGATGTAACAAATCTAAATGTTAACGCTGTTAAAATGGTGCATCTGATTGGTCACGTGCGTCTTGTTATCAGGGAGTTCTCGGGATTCGCTTCATTCTCAGTAAAGCTATGATTGTGAAGCATCGCATTTTGAGTGTTTACTGATAAACATACTCATTTTCAGGGCTACTACATAAATTTGGAGGCACTGCTGGTAATATTGTTGGGTGGTCTGACTCCTTCATCAGTGAGAATTCACCCAGTCACATTCATCTCTACTTACTTATTTTAACCACTCGAATCATCCCTCTCAATAATTGTTCCAGACCTTTTCTGGACTGTGTGTTCATGTGCCGGTGAAGTTTACAACTTATTTCACCTTACACAAAACGTAGTTTCCCTATTCCTATACTGCGCCTAGTCAAAGATTTAGATGATGCTACAATATTCTTCACAAGGCTGGAATTTACAACGCTATCTCACAACCAATTCGTACAAGTGAGTATGAGGTGTCTAAACCCCAGTGATTGGTGTACGGGTGGGGTCAGGGGTCAGTCATTCGTTAAAAGATAATAAATCCCCAGGGAATGATGGCCTTGCAGGTGAATTTTATAAAGCATTTCAAGACTACATTTCTGAATTCCTAGTATTAGCTTTTAAGGAGGCTATAGAAACTTGTAGGCTTCCCCCAACTTTGTGTCAAGGCTTAATCGCCTTGTTAAACCCAATAAAGACTGTTTGCTTCTTGACAATTGGAGGCCTATAACCTTAATTAATAATGATGCAAAATTGTTGGCTCATATTTTCGCGCAAAGAATAAAGTTGTGCTTAGATACAATTAGTCAGTCTGGTTTTATGCAAGGACGGCATATCAGTAATAATATTCGATTAATCTTAGATTTAATTGATTATAAGGATTACATAACTGATAATAGTTACATTCTATTTATAGATATATACAAAGCATTTGATACTGTGACACATGATTTTTTTGGTCAATACTTTAAAAGGGCAATACAAACTTTATATAGTGACTGCAATAGTTCAGTTAAACTTCCATGGGGAACTACTCGTAGATTTAGCATCTCCCGGGGCATAAAACAAGGAGATCCAGCGGCTCCGGTCCTATTTCTTTTGGTCATGCAAACAATGGCTCTATATATATACATGATGACTCTTTTCAAGGCATTAAAATTATGCAAAAAGAAATTAAATGCTGTCAGCTTTGCTGATGATACAGATATTTTTTTAAAAGACATATCACAGGTTAAAAAAGTTATAGATTGTCTCAATATATTTTCTAAAGCTTCAGGTTTATCTTTAAATGTAAAAAATTTACTCTTTTTCCACTTGAAGACAATGATATTCCTTAAACCGAATTTAAAGGTATTCCAATTAGGGAGGAAGTTACGTATCTTGGTATCAATATTTGTAAAAATCAATCAGACAGAGTGCAATCCAATTTCCAACCCCTTATGGTAAAAATGAAAAAGAAATTTGATATGTGGCTCATGAGGGATTTATCACTCAAAGGTAGAGTTCTTTTATCTAAAACTGAGGGTCTCGTTTAGACTATCATGCAAAAGTGTTAGATATACCAACATCTTTTACTAAAAAAATTGATTCTACCTTATTCAACTTCATATGGAAAAACAAGTCACACTATTTGAATAAAAATATTTTATGTGATTCTTATAATCAAGGAGGTTTGAATGTGCTTGATTTTGGTACTTCTAATACAATTTTCAAGTTGAACAGGATTAAACATTATATTGAGCATACAGATAAACTATGGTACATAATTCCTAATCTTATTTTTGAAAAAGTTGGTGGTATAGAGTTCCTTTTAAAATGTGACTATGAGGTTAACAAACTCCCTATTCAGCTATCCAATTTTCATAGACAGGCTCTTTTATGTTGGCTTCTTATATAAACATAACTTTTCCCCCCACCAATAGTTAATTTGGAAAAATAAAATGGTTAAATATAAGAATAAATCAATCTTCTACAACAACTGGGTTAAAAATGATATTCTACTGGTATCACAACTGATAAATAACGAGGGCTACTTATTTACATATACTGAATTTCTAAAGACATTTGGGATTCCAGTATCTCCACGAGAATATAGCATTGTTTTTGATGCAATACCAGTGGGCTTTGACTTTTGGGAGGCAGTAATGAACCTCATAAGCAATCACTGTTTAAAAAAACAGGTATTGTTGATATTAAAGACAGTAAATGTAATAATATTTTTTTCAGATGACTGATTCATTGCCCTGCAACACCTCGAAATAAATACTTTTGGACTGAACATTTTGAAAATTTGAATTGGAGATTGATTTGGACTTATAATAACAAATATTGTATCAATAATAAAGTTTATGAAATATACTTAAAAATTATACATAACATTTATCCAACAAACCAGTTCCTAAAAAGGTATAAGAATGACTTTTCTGAATCTTGTGTATTTTGTAAAAAGGATACTGAAACTATTTTGCATCTTTTCTTTGAATGTATGTATGTGATTTTTTTTTTTTTTTTTTTTTGGATTGATGTGAAATATTTATTTAATATGTTAAGTGGAATCAAAATTCACATAGAGAAAAGGGATGTTTTTTTTTATTATGACAAAAAAGATATAGACAAGAATCACATTTTTATGTTAAATCTTATTATATTACTTGTTTTATATACACAAATGTAAATGGTCTGACAGGATTCCTAACATTTAAGGCTGATATGAAGATTTACTTTGAAACACTGCAAGGACTCTCAAACCGCAAAGCAACCAGAACTATGGTCATCTTTAAAAAAATTAAATTCCTCTTCTTTATTTTAATTATACATATATACCTCCTCTCCGATATGTCTTTTTTTTTTTTCTTAATGTGTGAACTGACTGTTTAGCATCTTTGATATAAACGTTACCTGTAATGTTCCTCATATCTTATGATGCTCTGATTCATTTTGAACCTTATATGTGAAATATGTGTATACTGTATTATACAATGTATAATTCTGGAAATAATAAAAAGAAATAATAAAAAAAAAAAAAAATTTAAATCCATTGTTGAAAAAAAAAATCTGTTCTGCTTGAATGGAAGTCAATGGAGGAATAAACTACTTTTCTGTTGTCACGTAAAAAACGTATCCTTGTCCGCTAGTCTTTAACATATATTTGCTATTAAATATTGACTTTGGAGAGAAATGTATTTTGAGTTAACTACGAAAAACAACTGTTTTATGAGAAAAGCCAGGGACTATTTTGCGACAGGTTTGAATTATTTTACGGCACTACTAGTTAGCTTTTGGTGTGTTAGATTTGTCCATCAGCTCGTGCTGTATGGAAGCTTATGGGTAGCAAATTTCAATTTGAAATGTAATATGCAAAATGACAATGCAATATGTAAAATGGCAATGTAATCTAAAGCTTTTGTAACATTAAACACTAGCCTACCGTTCAAAAGTTTGGGGTCAGTAAGAATTTTAATTTTATTTTTGGGGGAAAGAAATAAAATAAATCAATAGCCTACTTTTATTCATCAAGGATGAGTTAAACTGATAAAAAATTACAGTAAAGACATTTATAATGTTAGAAAATATTTTAAATAAATGCTGTTCTTTTGAACTTTCTATTCATCAAAGAATTTTGAAAAAAATTGTACACAACTGTTTTCAACATTGATAATAATAATGAATGTTTTTTGAGCATCAAATCATCATATTAGAATGATTTCTGAAGGATCATGTGACACTGAAGACTGAAGTAATGATGCTGAAAATTCAGCTTTCATCTGAGGAATAAATTACATTTTAAAATATATTAAAATAGAAAACAGTCATTTTAAATTGTCATAATATTTCACAATATTACTGTTTTATTATTATTATTATTATTATTGTTTTTATCAAATAAATGCACCCTTGGTGAGCAGAAGAGACTTCTTTTAAAACCTAAAAAATCTTACCAATCTAAAACTTTTGACCAGTAGTATATATATATAATAATAATAATAATAATAATATGTTTATTTTCTATATCGCCTTTCAAGAACCCAAGGTCGCTTCACAATGCAATACAAATAGCAAACAAACAGCAAGCAAACAGATACAAAGGCCATCTGCTTATAACAGACAACAGATGGAAACAAGCATACACTAATTGACATGAATCAAGGAAAAACATAATTGTACTATTTATCAAAATATACAATTACGACAAAGTATGTAGCAAATAGAGCTGAGAAAGTGGAGAACAGAGAAAACAGTGTTGAGGATACTTATTTATTGGGCAAGCTTGAAGATATGAGTTTTAAGTTGTTTTTTGAAGGTCCGGATGTTGTCGGTCGCACAAAGATTCGGGGGCAGCTTATTCCCTTAGGGCCAACAACACTAAAAGCCCTACCGCCCACCGTAGAGAGTCTGACCCGGGGTACTACGAGTAGGGTTTCAGTGCTAGACCTAAGGGCCCGAGTTGGAACATATGGCTGTACCAAATCAACAAGGTATTTGGGTGCCGGGCCATGTAAGGCTTTATATACTAGGACTAACAGTTTGAATTGGATGCGGTTTATGACAGGAAGCCAGTGCAGTTGGTGAAGGATAGGAGTGATATGGGCAGATTTTTTATTATTTGTGAGGGCTCGTGCAGCAGAGTTTTGTACCATTTGAAGGCGATGTATCGCTTTGGTGGGTAGTCCGCTGTATAATGAATTACAAAAGTCCAATCTGGAAGTGATGAAAGCATGAATAACAGTTTCCGCATCTATAAAGGTAAGAGAGGGGCGAATACGAACAATATTCCGCAGGTGAAAGAAGCATGATTTGACAGTCTGACTAATGTGTGAGTGAAAGCAGAGCGTTTAAAAATACATTTTAAAATGCATTCAAAAAGAAAACGTGTAATTTATCAAAGCTGAATTTTCAGCATCATTACTCCAGTCTTCAGTGTCACATGATCCTTCAGAAATCATTCTAATATGATGATTTGATGCTCAAGAAACATTCCTGATAATTATCAATGTTGAAAACAGTTGTGCTGCTTCTTATTTTTGTGACATATTTTATTTAGGATTCTTTGATGAATAGAAAATTCAAAAGAACAGCATTTATTTGAATTTTTTCTTGTAGTAGTAGACCTATACTACACACTTGGTATACTAAATGTCAAATTTGCAATCTAAATAGCTGTTTGAAAAAATAAAGATGTATTTTTTTCACTGTTCATAACTGGTTGAGCAGTTAAACTCTAGTATGTGCTCATGACAGCACATAATCCATCGTCAAATCTTTGATTTACAGTAAAGTAACGTTATGTGTGTGCAGTCATGAAATGTTGCAGGTCGTAAAGTAACGTAAACAAGGTTAACTTATTACTTGTATATTAAAGATTATTAAAGTATTTCTGATTCTGATTCTTTAGCAAGTCTAGTAGTCTACTGTTGTGTATTTTCACAACAGAGTTTTGACTTATTTTTTCTAGTATCACTCATTTAAATGGGAAGCTTTTTATATCTTGTATGTTTTACCTTTTGTAGGCTACCTGTCATTGTATTAGTCGTTTTTTATTGTTAATAAACAAACCACATCCATCCCCCGCACTTTTGTAAAGCTTGCTACGCCCCGCACTACCAATGCACTTCTATAGGATCTGAAACGTAACTAGCTGTCGTAAAACGTAAAGTGTCACAGTTTACCATTACGCTTTCAATAGTGTTGAACATTTCCTCTGTGATGCGAACACTTCCCAGTCACACCGCGTTTCTTCCTCTTTAGCCATTCTTTTATAAATGCGCCAGACAATTTAAGAAACCTTTTAAAGATTAGGTATATTTGTTATTGAACCTTTTAAGTCATGATAATCAGGTATGTGAACTTGTTTATTTTCATGTCACACTGCATTATATAGGCTATAGATAATACTTGGTCTAGCGGCTAAATGCGGTCTAAACTTTATCATTGTAGCATCTGGGGGCCGTTTCAATAACTAATATGGGGCCCTACCCACATAAAACATAAACATAATAGAGCAGAAAAAGCAAGGATTCCGGTTGGTTTGCATCAATGGTATATTATTTTATTACGTGCACTTTCAGCTTCATGAACAGGCACCTCAACATAGAAATAATCCAACCTTATTTGATTAAAACTATATACAACGGCCGCTGCTGTCGCCGGTAGGGTCAACGTTACAGATGCTGGACCAAAGAAAGAGGTCACTTTTGCTTGACTCAATAAAGCTTTTCTTTTGTTGTCCGATATCTTTAGTTTTTCAGCACCACTGGCATATGTAGGCCTACGTTTCATTTCCTCTTAAAACTATTGTCCTGCTCAAAGCAACATTTTAACCTAACGGCAAAAAAGGCAAAGGTATAAACACATAAACTACCTATATTATACTTCAGATCGCTTCGCGGGGGCGGTAAACGTCGCCATAGTAACCGCGGCGCGAGTTCGACTAATCAGAGACGTCAAGGTTTTGCTTAGAATTGTGGGTAGTGTAGTATTTCTTCAGAAGATCGCAGAAACTTTCGTTTCACAACCTCGTAGCTCGTGGTCAATCTACCTTGGATGGTTTAGACATTATGGCTGAAAATCATTACCGTAGGGCCGGAATAACCATTAGGGCAACTGGTCACTTGCCCAGGGGCACATGACATCTAAGGGGCCCTGACAGGGGCGGAGCTCAGTCAGATCCAGGTAAATAAAAATGTTTTTGATAAATACAATTTTCCAACGTTAAACAATTCTTCAATAATTAGCCTATTGTAAATGTTTTTGTTTTTTTTTGTTTTTTTGTTTGTTTTTTTTCTTCATGCATTAAAACTCTTTCCTAATAATATTAATAAGAACATACTAATTCGTCTCTTCAGTTAGCCTACGTCACGTAGGCTAGTAATTTTCTTCTTCGTCCTTCATTTGCGATTTTTGGCCAATTTTTGTTTAATTTTAACTGTCGGTATAGACTTGATTATAATTTAGAAGAGAGAAAAGCCAGCTTTTGGGACAAGTCATGATATGCAATGTAGTAGGATTATACTTGGAAAATTCTAAACTTTATGTCTTGATTTGAGGAAACATTGTTGTTTCCTCAAATCAAGACATAAAGTTTAGAATTTTCCAAGTAGGCCTATAATCTTAATGTCACCTTTGCAATTTGAAGTGTCTGGTGATGCTTCAGTGTATTCTGTTGAAAGATCTGTGTTAATGCCCTTTATTTGCATGTTCAGCTTGTCAGATAAAAAGTTGGCAGGAAAACACAAAGGTTCATTTTTGTATTATGATTTTATTTAATTATTATTATTATTATTTTACTCCACTGCTGAAAAGATACTGGCAGAGCAGAGGGAAAAACAAAAAATCTGGTGACGTAGGCTACTTCATAACGTAAGCACTGTTAGATTGCAAACTATCTGATATTTTAATATAAGATTAAAAGGAAATTAAAAACTGGTGTATTGTATTTCTGTTGGAAAGATATTGAGTATACTGAATTAACAAGGGTAAATGTTGATGTGACTAGCCGCGTTTCCATTACAGATTTGCGCAAATGTTTTGCGCTATTATCTAAATATCGATAAAAAACTATTGCGAAATGACGGCGTTTCCATTAACCGATGTTATGCGACTAAAACGTCTTTTTTTCTCGCGCGATAAGTCATTCCAAAAATCACGGCAACGGACGTTGGTTATAATATCACAGCCACCGCATTAGACATTATTATTATTATTATTAACTGAAGGAGACGTGGCGTGTTATCCAAGCATTAATGGCAGGGAAAGACCCCCGAACGACACATATAAGGAGTTTCTGGGTGTTTCGCCCTCATTTCTGCTCCGATTGTGGCATTTCTTTGAGATTTAGAATCCAGTATTCCTATAGGCTAATTATTGTTTCTTTTATGAATTTAATAAATAATTCTGTCTCGTGTTCTGTCCAAATGATCCATGTAGGCAACTTTTGTGTCTATTTGTTTTTCCTTTTTAACCCCTAATTGAAAAACGAAAAATGAACGGTGTTGTCTTCTTAAAACAAGTTGAACACCAAAATTTTAATTTGAACTGGCTACACACAACTGCTGTGCTTTATTTATGACTTTTTGCCCCTTTATTAAACATTTAAAATATTCACAAATTAATATGGAAAACATGTCGATTTTACTGGTTTTCTAAGGCCAAATTAGAAACTGGAATTGATGTATTTCCCGCAGTGCTGAATGAGAAGAGCCATTAATATAATTAATAAACTATTGTTTTCTAAGTGTCGGCTAAAATCACATCTCCATCTCCGCTGTTATCAGATGCGCTTTTAGAGAGAAATGCAACTTTCATACGGATTAGCCTACATAATCAGAAGGTATTAGCTTTCGATTCGAATTTGTTCGTTTTAAAGTGGACATTTCAAGCTTTAGCCTACACAGGCTATATTTTGTTTCAGTTCTCGCGCCCCAGTTTACGGAGATCATGTGCGTCTGATTGTTTCTTTTATTTTACAAAAGCACAGCATTTTCTTGTTATTGTGAGTTTACACAAATAAAAGTGGTTGAGAATAATGTATTATTATTTTCTGTCTGACCAGAAATGATAGAGTATAAGTTGTTTCCACTGTTGATAGGAAAATGCAAGTGTTTGCGGCCGCGCCTCCGTGTCATGCAGTGCGCGCTCCACGCTCAGCTTTGTTCCTTTTTTGCATAAAAGCCTCTTCTAAATATAGCCTATTAAATGTTATAATAAAATAATATAAAATTATTATTATTTGCGTAGCTATACATGGACTTCAAACACACTGCGTCTTCTAAGTCAGGTGACTGTAAATGCGCAAAAACTGTTTCCATTGCAGTTTTGCGAAATATTCATTTTCGAATTGCCTGAAAAACCACCTCATGAGAGCGTAAAAACTTTTTTGCGATAAATGGGAGTTTTTGCGAAATTGACGTGTTTCCATTAAGCGTATTTTCAATTCGCAATTTCAATTTGCGCAATTTGAAGGGTAATGGAAACGCGGCTACTGATGTGATGTTGATAACAACTTTTAATTTAAGTGAACTTAAAACAGTCTTCACATAAGCCCATAATAAATGTCACAGACATGTGCTGTGCCCAACTGTCTACTGGTAGGAAATACACAGAAATTGAATAAAGTTATCAGACACTTTACAGTCTTCACTGCATATAGTGCATATACGCGGGTTCATGCAGACAAAGTCTTTCCTCCCCGGAGGAAAGCGCGGGGCACAACGTAACACGGGGCTAGTTGTTGTAACACACTTGTTTTAAATACTTCCACACATGCTAGCATGAGGAAACTTGGTGTGTTTACTTGTTGCCATATCAACACTATAGAGAAAAAATTGCGCCAAAATGATTATTTTTTTGGAAGATATCCATAGACATTTATTAAATGATGTTTTATTAACAAAGTTCGGGAGGAGCAGGTTCAGATAATTAACCAAATTATGCACAGCTGGAGATTAATCAGTAATCAATTCAATGACAGAGTATAAATTCACAGCAGACCTATCTCTGTTCATTGAAAGTTTGTCAGCATCCCTCCTCCACCCCATCTCCTCACTTCCAGTTCCATCTACACTTACCAACTGGGGGGAGTACTCTGGGTTCGGGCCTAACTCCGAGCTCGGAGCCCTCCCCCCGGACAGCACGCCAAATACGCATAAACTTATTGTACTAATTATATGTAGATGTGAACTCGTGAAAGTAAAAAATAAAATAAAAAACGTTCTTATGGCAGACGTTAGCCAATTACATTTATGCAACACCGGAAAAGTAATGTGAAGCGTTATGCTGGGCATCAGCGTCTGAAGCTTAGTGCTTCCGGTGTTGCTTTAATGTAATTGGCTAATGTCTGCGCTAGGGTATTTGCATAGACGATCTGATAGGCTGACGCCTGCGCTGACGCTTAAAGTTTTCAACTTCTGCCGCGAACAACGCCGGTGACGCAACAGAGCCCACAATTCAGTTCGGTAACCCATGACATCACCCATTGAAAGTAAATGAGAAGCGTTAACGCCTACCAATGTATGAATGCAGCGTAATAGAGTAAGAGGAATAGAGAAGGGGCAGATATGCGTTTTACTGTGACATTTTCTGTACATATGACGTCAAACAACAGACCGGGCCATCAGAGCAGAATAGACCAATCACAACAAACTGGGCCGTTTGACCAATCATAGCAGAGTAGACCAATCACAACAAACTGGGTCATCTGACCAATCAGATCAGAGTATTGGTGTCAGTGTCATTCTGTTTGTACTGTGGAAGCTTCTGTCACCAAAACAAATTCATCGTTTGTGCAAACACACCTGCAATAAAGCTCTTTCTGATTCTGATTACAATAATGCACTAATCAAACAATGGACTTAAACGGTTTAACAGCATGAATGTGACTCTTATTTTACATTGCTAAAAGTAAATATTTCAATTCTTTCTGTGTTTACAGGTGCTGTATTGTTTTAGTTCCTCTGTTAATGGTGTTTAATGAAGGTGAGCATAAAGGATCTTTAAAGGATCAATGAGATGTTTAGGCCTCCTTTACACTGTCAGTGAAATGTGGCCCAATTCAGATTTTTTGCTCATATATGACACAGATCAGATGTGTTCTATGACAGTGTAAACAGGAAAAAAAACGCATGCATTCAGATATTTCGAAATCGGTTTCAGGCCTCGTTCATATGTGGAAATAAATCAGATATAGCCTAAATCAGATATGTGCCAATGCGACTGTCATGTAAACAGGCAGATTGGATTTTCTGAGGCATTAGGCTACGTATCCACGGTTTAGGTCGTGTGTCCACCAAAGTGTTTTTTCACGCAATTTTTTCAATTGTTTTCAATGGGAGCGCAGCGTTTTTAAAACGCCATGAGCATAGCGAGGCGCTGAGCGTCTTTTTCACGCTGAAGCGCCGAGTGTTCTGCGTTTTTTACAGGTCGCTGAGAGTTGAAGAATGTTCAACTTTGGGTAAAACGCAGTGCTCATCACTGTCACTTTTTACCCAACCATCCAATCACAGTGGAGTAGGGGTGGGACTAAAACCACACCGACCAACTGTCACATTCTGCTTGTACAACGACATCAACCAGCAGAGCTAAACGGGAAAAAAAATGGATGAAAAATTAATATTGCTGGTCTCCGAACATAGTTGTCTTTACTGACATCCCCGGATTACCACAACGTCATTTTGAAAAACAGTGCTTGGAGCAGAGGTGTAAAAAGTACTCAAAAATGTTACTCAAGTGAAAGTACAAGTACTGAGGGAAAATTTTACTCAATTAAAAGTAAAAGTATCTGGCCAGAATCGTACTTGAGTAAAAGTAAAAAAGTACCACATTAAAATTGTACTTGAGTATTAAAGAAGTAAAAGTAACAGCAAGAATGAAAACTAGAGATTCTTGTTTAAAGGGGTCATATAATGCCATTTTTGTACAAGCTTATATGATTCTTTAGGGTCTGAATTAAAAGTTTGTAATATACTTTAATTAAAAAAACTCATTAGTATTGTAAGAAAACACTAATTTTACCTGGTCAAAAACATCTCTGTTTTCAGCACGCCGTTTAAGTGCATGTGTCTTTAAATGATAATGAGCTTTGCTCACCCCGCCCCTCTGTTCTGTGCGTACACCGTTTGTAACACAATAACCATAACGCGTTGTTCATTAGAAACATAGGATTATGAATTATATTGAGAACGTCGTACATAGAAAACATGCAGTAATGTACCCTGAGGGTAAACCTTAGCTGCATTCATCGTGAAGCGTGCTAGCGATTTGCAAAGATTAATATAAAGATTAATATAAAGGTTAATAAAACGTTACACTCACTTCAGTTCTTCTGAAGGTGCAGCAGGAACACGGATAGTTGGTACTGATCCTTTTTTCAGGAGCAGCTTCTTAGCAAAACCAGCTTTATACTGACGCTCGTTTATAAAGCAGTCTGGTGTGTGAAATGATTCGCGCAAACATGAAAGCATTGACGTTGATCGTGGGGAATATTCCCTCCGAAAACAAAACTCAGCCACTGCGTCTTCAGCGGTTCATCAAAACGACTGCTGTGTTCCTTATCACACCCAAGAACAGAACACCACAATCGCTTAGACGCCATTCTGCTCATAGACAGTGCTCCAACGTTTCAACAGTGACCGCGCGGACTATGATGACTGACAGCTCGCTCACAAGCGAGGGTGGGTCTGATTTGAAATGCTGCTGTCAATCAACAATCGTGGGCGGGGCGTCCGACCGTGTGACGTCACACTGTCGAACGGCTTGATTAGAAACAGGGGAAAACATATAAGAAGATTAAAAAAAAAAACACTGGATGGATTTTTATCATTATATGATGGTTGCGTACAGGCACTGCCAACACACATTTCAGTTCAATCAACTTGTAAAAGTGCATGTACCTTTATATGACCCCTTTTAAGCTTTTAATCTCAAAAAACATGAAGTGAATGAACCACATACAAGGTTTTATCCTGCTTTAGAACTGTTTGTATTTAATTGTATTTAATTATCAAAATATAAGACTACTATCTAATGCCAGTATGCAACATGCTTTAAACAATCCACTAAACATGCTTTTACCCATGGGCGTCGGAAGCAAAAAAAAAGTGGGTGGGTCCTCCCCCAGAAAAATGTTACTTACACCATTTCATGTATTCTGATGCCTTTTAATTAAACAAGTAAACTAAACTCGCATCCACGTCGTGCATTACATGCACAGATATCCGTGGATTAACCTGCTGATACCATGGTAATTTGCCAGCATTGACAACTTAAAGCTGTTATTGATGTTTGCAACGCAATATTTGACTGGAAGGGTACAACGGGCGTTTTTTTCGTCAGTTGCGGCTCGTTGAGAAATATAATGTAGCGATTTCAGCGGAAATGGAGTTTAATTCATTAGGGCATTCCTCAAGTGGAATGGATTTGACTGACGACGCTCTGAAAAGCGAACAGCTATGCGCTGAATGTAAAAGTAAGCGGGTCCAATATCATTGGTCTTAAAAAGTGGGTGGGTCTTGTCCCACCCATATACAATGGTTCCGACGCCCATGCTTTTACCACTAAAAGAAAATAATTCGCTAAGGTTAGCCTTGGGGCGGGGTTATTCCAATGAACAGGCTTGTTCAACTTGAACCGGCGCTGCACAGACCAATCAGTGAATGATATCAAAGTACTGCGAGAGCGAATAGAAAGTACACGGCTCCTTATGCTTTTGAATTGCTCTTGCGGTACTTTGATGTCATAAACCGATCGGTCTGTGCAGCACCGGTTAAAGTCGAACAAGCCTAACATGTCTGACCAATTTCATGGAATGTGAAAACGAATCTCATTGGCAGAATAAATAACATTTAAATTAAACTGGGCATCAGCGCAATTCAATTGGTTTGGTAATAGCAAGGGAAAATAGAATGAAGTGATCTCCAAAAAATAAGTACTTTTGGACTATAAATAAAATTGTAAGGAGTAAAAATTACTTTTTTTTCCCTAAAAAATGTAATTAAGTAAAAGTAAAAGTATTGATTTTTAATTGTACTCAAGTAAAGTAAAAATCCCCCAAAATAATACTTAAGTACAGTAATCAAGTAAAATTACTCAAGTATTTTACACCTCTGGCTTGGAGTAACATTTCATACTGTGTATCATAGCAACGAAGCGTCTCAACTGAAAAAAACGCTGCGCTGCCAAAACGCTCTCAAGCGCCCACAGCTGAGCGTTTTTAGCAGAGTGCCTAGCGTTCTCTTACGAGAGGTTCTCTCGTATTGCGTAAGTTAGCTTACGCTACGGGAAAGTCATCTTTTCTCGAGATCTGAAGCCAAAAAATTATCCTTAATTTTTATAATTTTGTCAACGCAGTGCAGCAGCACGCAGACCTAGGGCAGGCTTACTAGCGTGCCCATTGGCTGCCCTGCGGCAACTGCAGCAGCCTATCGCTGAGCCTTAGACGTGACGTCACGTCCAAGTCACAGCCCGCGAAAGAGGGGGTGTGGCTTAGCGTATACAAGCGAGGCTCAGAGGCTGCTTCACTGATTTCTGTCTCTTCAGCGACGCTCTCCGCATCGCTGGACTCCGAGGAAGCCGCCGCCGTTGAAACAAGCGACCAGCACGCCGAGGATATCAGCCTGAGGAAGCCGGCCGTCTTCGCCGCCTTCAGCCTTCCCTGCCTGCTCCGCTATCCGGCGGATTATATCCTTCTTTGCTCTGTGTTCTGTGTGTTTGTGTGTTCGCCCCGCGACACACTGCATCTAAAAGAGCGCGAGGCGTTGTTGCAAATGCCTCGCTCCTCCTGTGGCTCATGCAGAGCCCCGCTCAGCGACAGCGACCGCCATGTGATCTGCGCTCTCTGCCTGGGCCTCGACCACGCAGCCCTCACCCTTACTTCGGGCGGCTGCGAACTCTCCGAGGAGATGCCGATGTTGACCCTGCGGGCTCGACTCGCCTTGTTGGACCCTCCTCCTGCCTCTCCGTCTGCCTCCGCCGCGCCGCGTAAAGAAGAAACGCCGCGCTCAGAGGCCTCTGGAGCCGGATGCAGTAGCTGAGCGCTCGCCGGAGCCCCTCCCGCGAGCCTCGCTATCTCCTTCTCCCCCCCACCTCCCGACGCGCAGCGGCCGGCTTTCGCCCGCACTGCCGTCGCCTCAGGGGATGAAGCAGACAACGCTGCTATCATAGACATACCCCCCTCTGTCAAGCCGCGCAAACGGTCTCGGGCTATAGCTTCCTTTACGTTACAAGAAAGCTACCCCGTGTCTCGGTCGCGCGCGTCACTCACCTCCATTTCTTACATATTTCTCAGTCCCCTCCTAAGCTCAGGCGACTAGAAATATCAATATTGCAGTAAACGAGCCTGTTTTTAATACACGCACGCCTGCAAACAAACGATGTCACAGCACATGATGACATCTTCCCGCTCTCTCTCCCTTTGTTCGAGCCGCGCAACTGCGCCGTTCTCAAGGGATATCAGAGCGGGCGTCACGAGCGACGCTCTGTCATATGCTCGCGCTAACTGAAAGCTTACGTGTGCCCCTGTGGCTCAGTGGCAGAACATTAGGCTTTCGCGCCAGAGAGCTTTCGAATCCGGCCCTGGCGGCAGATAAAAAAAAAAAAAAAAAAAAAAAATTCTGTTTCCTTCTCCGAGCTCGCGGCCAGCTTTCTTACATACAGAAAGCGAACCCGCATCTCGCACCCTCCCGCTCACAAGGATGGTGCTTGAGTATTTATGAGCCATCAAAGCGCCCAGCTCTGTCAGTCCCCTTACAAGAGGCTACTGCAGCAGCTTACATCGCAGCCAACGAGCCAGTAACACAACTCGCTCGCCTGCACACAAACGCTGTTTTTAAGGCGGCCCAGATAAATCTCATAAAGAGTATAAATTCGGGTTGTCCGGCTCACGCCGAAGGTGTCATAAGTGTAGAAAATGTGCCCACACCCTCGTGCTCACTGCTACACACAAACACGGTTCCCCTGGTAATGCGCTCAGAGTGCACTCTCATAAAGCAGGCACGCGCCGCTCGAGTGATAAGCGTAGAGAATGTGTCCACGACTCTGTGCCCACACCTACCCACTGCCCGCTCTGCCACACAGTTACCCCGGGTTGCAGACCCTCTAAAGCGCTCAAACACTGGCCGTGTGACAAATGTAAGCCCTGCGCCCGCTCACGAGTGCGCGCACTTACTAACAAACACGATACCCCTCATGCCGCTCTCGCGACAGGGGTTTTTAACAGCGAAATGTGCCCCATCCATAAAGATCGAGCCGTCATACGCTGTACAGCCAGTCACTACTGTCTACCAGCCCCCGTGTTCAAGCACCGGCGGCGCGTGCGCCACCCCATCTTCTCTGATACAGGTTCCCCATCTCGCGCAGTGCGGCGATCTGAACTAAGCTAATACAGATGGCAGACACAGTCCCCTGGCCGATTCAGGCGAGAAGAGACCTTCTCTCTCAAGCCCGCGGCTCGATCTGGCATCCCCATCCAGAGCGCTGGTCTCTGCATGCATGGAGACTCAACGGATACCCGTTGACCTGCCAGAAGGGGTTGTGAACACGGTCACCCAGTCTAGAGCCCCCTCTACGAGGCGGCTCTACACGTCTAAATGGTCTGTGTTTAAAAGTGGTGCACTACCAAGGGGCTGGATCCACAAGCATGTGGGGTATCGCAGGTATTGGTTTTCCTTCAAGAGCTGCTGGACACGGGCAGGTCCCCTTCCACGCTCAAAGTCTATGTTGCGGCCATCTCAGCTTTTGCCGGTTCGGCGCTGGGCCGCGCATTAGGAAGGAACGAGTTCGTCACCCGCTTCCTTAGGGGAGCCAGGAGGATGAACCCCCCCGCGACCCCCCTCGGTTCCTATGTGGGATCTTTCGCTGGTCCTAGAGGCCCTGAAAGCGCATCCCTTTGAACCCATAGAAACTGTGGATATGAAATACCTCACGCTCAAAACCGTTTTTCTGATAGCTCTGTCTTCAGTCAAACGTGTGGGAGACCTTCACACGTTATCCGTTAACGCCGTGTGCCTCGAGTTCGGACCTAATGGCTCGAAAGTCATTCTTAAACCGAGGCATGGTTACGTCCCCAAAATATTGGGCACTCCCTTCAGAGCACAGGTCATTTCTCTCTCAGCCCTGCCGCCTTCCGGCAGCGAGGTCGATGGTTATCTCCTCTGCCCGGTCAGAGCGCTGAGAAATTACGTCACACGCTCCGCCGCTATCAGGCGCTCGGAGCAGCTTTTCGTTTCGTTTGGTGGGCGCACCAAGGTCTCGCCGCCTCGAAACACAGCCTGTCCAGATGGATAGTGGATGCTATCGCAGCTACTTATGCGTCTAAAAACCTGCAGTGCCCTCTGGGCATCAGGGCTCACTCCACCAGAGGCATGGCCTCTTCGTGGGCTTGGTCCAGCGGAATTTCCATTCATGACATTTGTACGGCGGCGGGCTGGGCCTCCCCCTCGACATTTGTTAGGTTTTACAACCTGGAAGTTCCTGCCTTGCAGGCGAAAGTTTTATCAGTTTAAGTCACGCGTAGGCCGGCCCACTGTCTGTGTGCGGGCTACTGCGGTTGATTTAGCTCTCCTGGTTGAGCTGCATTATACAAGGGTTTATCAGCTCAGACCGGCCGTGCCGCTCTGAGCGCCCTAGTGTGTGCTTATGTACTGCGCTAGCCATTCTATTGGCCGCCCGGTTCCCACTCATCGTGTTCCCCGGACTTCCCCTGGGACTCATTTAGTGGATGCTGGGCGCGCACGGCGTTGACAAGGGAGTTCCCGTAGCGTATGCTAACTTACGCAATACAAGAGAACCTCTCGTAAGAGAACGTAATCGGTTACTAACGTAACCTCGGTTCTCTCTAGAAGAGGGAACGAGTATTGCGTAACCCGCCGTGCTCGCACCACGAGCTCATTCGCTTCAGCGACAGAAACCAGTGAAGCAGCCTCTGAGCCTCGCTTGTATACGCTAAGCCACACCCCCTCTTTCGCGGGCTGTGACGCATGAGGCGCGCCAAGCGCGCTCATTGGACGTGACGTCACGTCTAAGGCTCAGCGATAGGCTGCTGCAGTTGCCGCAGGGCAGCCAATGGGCACGCTAGTAAGCCTGCCCTAGGTCTGCGTGCTGCCGCACTGCGTTGACAAAATTATTAAAATTAAGGATAATTTTTTGGCTTCAGATCTCGAGAAAAGATGACTTTCCCGTAGCGTAAGCTAACTTACGCAATACTCTTTCCCTCTTCTAGAGAGAACCGAGGTTACGTTAGTAACCGATTACGTTTTCAGCTGGCTAAAAACGCTTTGGTGGACACACGGCCTTACTGACGAGAGAAACCCCAACGCTCATAAGCAAAGGGACGGAATGGCCCTACGAAACTGTGTGTCGTCGTAGGAGAGGGATGTGGACACACGTTGATACAACATATCAAAGGTTGGCTTGCTCATCCTAAAATTTCGGACCCACTGCTCCTCGTTAAAGCCTCACGATCTCATGAAAGTGCGTAGCTATAGCACAAATTTAAATTCTCGTGCCATTTACGGCAAACATATTTTTTGCGTGCATATGATACGCACTTTATGCCGTGTAGAACATACGCCCTCCACACCCCTAATCCTACCCAAGGGGTTTGCAGTGCGTATCATGCACGCAAAAATTTTTTTTGCCGTATACATAGCATGATAAATAAAATTTGTGCTATAGATCCGCACTTTCATGAGATTGTGTTGTTCCCACCAGCCACCAGTCATCCTGAGATCTCTCTCGCACACAATAACTGAATGTACAGGCTGCAATGATGGCCCATTTCGTCCTCCTCTGCCTCAAAATCATGATGATGTTTGGTGAACTTCGCATACATATCGCAAAGCTAGCATCAAGCATATTTCGCGTCCGTCCATCTGTGTAAGAATGCACAATGTTTCAGATAATATGTCAAGTGTAAACATGAATCGGATATGGGTCACAATTGAAAGAACGTGTAAACGGACGGTAAAAAAATCGGATATAGGCAACCAATCAGAATTCGGCATCAAGACCTGCAGTGTAAACGAGGCCTAAAAGTGTCCATGATAAAGAAAAGGAAACATCTTTTGAATATCTAGTTTAAAACACAAGCATTTATTCATGTCTTTGCATTAAAACCATGTTTGTTTATTATTATAACTTCTCTCTGTTTTCAGCGTCTCTGGTCACTGTTGAGGGTTTAATCGGAGGTTCTGTCCTTTTACCGTGTTCGTCTGAAGCACCTCCGATTACAGTTCAGGACATCAATGTGCATTGGAGACAACATAACAGAGTGAAAGTGTTTGACATTATTAAGGGTAAAGTCTCTGGAGAAGGACAGGATCAATCATACAAGAACAGAACTGAAACCTTCCCTGAAGAGAATAAGAAAGGAAACTTCTCACTCAGACTCAACAATCTTCAGTACAATGACACAGGAAAGTACCAGTGCTACATCGTAGAGGAATCAATCATCAGGACTGTAGAGCTTCTCATCGAAGGTTTGTGATATTTTTTGGTTACACAATTTTGATTGTCCACTTTAGACATTCTATTCACTAGAAGTAATTTCAATTTATTTATATTCTCATTTAACTTACTCTCATTAGAGTATTAGAAGACTGTAGTTGTCCGTTAGGTTAGAGTTTGCGTTAGAGTTCGGGTTAGTTGACGAACTGTAGATGCAAAGTTACTTATAGTCAGTAGAATGACTTTTTTCCCTTATTTTTATTTAAGTCACATGTGCAAAGTTCTTAGAAATATATATTTTTTTATTCATGTTGGTTTTCAAAAACTTTTATAGTATTATACAAAAAAGTAATGAGGTGTAACAATCAAATAAATATACAACAGTGTGTATACAACTATATATATTTTTAAAGGCTTGATATGGTTTCAAGTTAAAATTATTTTTTTAATTTTAGATTTGATATCTATTAAAGTCAATGTTTTTGCAGAGTCCTCTGACTGAGAGTAAACTCTAGTGTAAAGATGCCATTCAGTCAACAGTCATCATAAAGCAAATTCCTGTTTCATGCAAGAAAAACAGTTTTTTTTTTATCATTATTATTATTATTATTCTCTGTTTTCAGTGCCTTTCCAGGACCCAGTTGTGGGTGATATTGGAGGTTCTGCTGTTTTACCTTGTTCTGCTAGAGAACGTCCACTTACAACTGAAGACATAACAGTCACTTGGAAACACAATAAGACCCTGAAAGTGTATGACACTACTAAGGGTAAAGTCTCTGTGGAAGAACAGGATTCAGTATTCAGGAACAGAACTGAAACCTTCCCTCAGGAACATCTGAATGGAAACTTCTCACTCAAACTCTACGATCTTCAACGCAGTGATACGGGAATCTACAAATGCTACATCACGAATGAATTACTAATTCAAAGTGTGAAACTAGGTTTGTGAAAAATAAGTTTGATTCATTTAAGCTAATAATGTTAAGATGATTTTAATTGAGAATGAGATTGTTTTTGAGACCTCTTTTAAAACACAATGAAATATTTTCATCTGTTTCTACTGAATCTAATGCATTTGTCTTTGTGTCCACCAGAAATAAACCAAGGAGCTCAATCGAGATCTGAGAAGATTTTACTTATAGTGCCTTTTCTTTCTTTTTCCATTCTGCTCTTTATGTAAGCACTGACAGAAGGAATGTGTTTGTTCTTCTTCAACAACCTCAAAGCAACCTGCTGAGATCGCCACATCTTCTGAGAAACAGCTGAAGACGTTAAGCCACCATCTTAAACTACTGAAAACTACAGCCTTCAGTAACAGCTACACAGCTTCTTGTCCAAGCGCTTGTTCTCTCCAGACTGGACTATTGAAATGCTCTCTTCTAGCAGGGCCGGCCCGAGGCATAAGCGAACTAAGGCTGCTTGGGGCCCCCTCGCCACCAGGGGGCCCCCAATCGAGTTTTTTTTATTATTTTTTTTTTATTATTATTTTTTTATACATATTAATTAACTTAAACAAGTGACATAAATGAATGAAAGGATTAATAATTCAAGACAAGAAAATTCTGATTTCATGATCAATATACCTGCCTACAACTGCTGCTGAGTCTGCCAGTGTTTGAGTCATGCGCATAACCTCGCGTGCATAGACAACTCGTGCGCAAAGTCACGGTAATGTTAAGCCATGTCACAAAATTTTGATTTGATCAATGATTTATCCTTTAAATGTAATGATATTCAGAACAGAAAAAGAATTAAAAAAAAAACAATAAACAAGCCAAAACGAAATAATTTAAAGCGAAAGTGAAAGTAAGCGGCGTTGGGCTCACGTATCTCTCTCATTAGAATCAAAATGTTTCAACATTCGCGATGGATTTGGATGGTAAACTATTCTTTATCATAGGCTTTGTACTTCACTCACGTTCCAATATCGACGGAAAAAAATCATCCTCTTCACACGCGCAAAAATGTGCTTGGAAACATCACAGTGGAAGATTACAAAGCTGGAATATGTTGTATGTGTGTGTGTGTGTGTGTGTGTGAGTCCCGGGCGCGATCGAACAGTGGAAACATAAAAACATACTCCGTCATGTTCATACAAGACATCATTCAAACTGCAAAGTGTTGCAAAACGTTGGAGGATATTTTGCAAATAATTTTTTTAATATGTTTTGTGACAGTTTGTTTTCAGAAGTTTCCAAGAGTTAGTAAAAGAGTAAAGAAAAAGTTTAAACTTTTTTAAGTATCTATTTTTTATTAAGTATTTATTTTGTATTAATACATAACCTCATTGTATTAATTTATAATGTAACATTATAGCGTGACATTGTGTCAATAATCGTCAAGCACAAGTGACTCTGCGTGGTGGGAGGGGGCCCCCAAATCAAATTCTGCTTAGGGCCCCCAAAAGGCTCGGGCCGGCACTGTCTTCCAGCATGTACTGTCAAACCTCTGCAACTGATCCAGATGCTGCAGCGAGAGGTCTTTATCGAGCTGAAGAGAGCAGACGTCACTCCTCTCCTCACAAAATTACACTGTTTGCCAGTTGCCGCTCACATCAAATTAAGGCTCTAATGATTGAACAACCACTGGCTCAATGTTCAAGAAACGGCTGAAGACACGTATTTTTCGGCAACACTTGATCCATTAATACTAACACTTTCTTTTATTTTTTCCTCTTCTCTTCTATTCTATATCTATTAAAAATATATAGATACATTGCGTTAGACTAAACTGGGAAGGGTCATGGACCTTGCTTATGTTGTTCTATTGTTAGTTTAATTGCTTCTGTTGCTCTCCTCATTTGTAAGTCGCATTGGATAAAAGCGTCTGCTAAATGAATAAATGTAAATGTAAATCTCAGTTGCGCAGGTGGGGAATGTGTTAACGCTGCGTTACAATGTGCCCTTATTAGAACTATGCTATTCTATTCTATACTTTATGAATTCTACTGAGAAACCATGAGAAACGGGTGAATAAAGACAGGGTCAATGTTCAGAAATGATTATGTCTTGAACTATGCTGTATAGCTGTGTTTTGTGGTGTGTTTGTTGTCAAACTCAAAAATTAATTATTTTTAATTTGTAAAAAATGTTATTATTTTATATGAAAAATGTAATTGTTTTTTTATTGAAAAAATATTTTAGTTTGTCTTGTATATTTTTTTTATTAGATCAGATACAATTGTTATCTGTCATATGGTCATGTTATAATGTACCCCACCTATGGGGCATGTTTTCACAGTTCACTTCCATTCTTTCAGGGTAAATCAAGAAAAAAAAAAAAAAAACTTTTTATTAATGAAAGAAAATCACATAATTGTATTTGACGTGTGAAATTAATTTAAAAATAAATAAATAATTCTCTGAATCTTAAGTGGATTTACACAAACTGAGAAAGTGTTAGTTTGTTAGAAATTAGAATTAGTTTATGTAACCTTGAGTCTCAGACCTTTCCAACAATATGAGTTTTGTTAAGATTAGAAAAAGGTTTGATTATAAAATTGTGCAGTAAATTTAGTAAAATGTGAAACATGACACCGACCATTAGGGGGAGGTTTTAAAATACCGTTTCCATGGTAACGCAATGTCCAATTTTCTAAATTATTTGAATAGGATGATTTTTTTTTTTTTTACGTTTAAGCTTCTAAATGATATCTAATTTATGATAATAACAAAAATATGTGATAGTGGAAATGGGCAAGTGTAAACACTCTGATACTAAATGTGTTATTATAGGTTATAACTTAAAATACAACTTATATTTTTTTTACCTTAAAAATGTTGAAGACCTGGTTAACACTGTAAATAAGTTATTAATAATGGCCTCCAGAGGGTGACAAATCTTTGATAAGAAAAATGTGCATTTGCAACAATTTGCTCTTGTTTAGTTAACATGTTTGCATGTTTTAGTTAACATTTAATTTACCATAAACTTAAGCGTCACGTAAGGATGGCTATAAAAAGCTATTACTGTACAGAGAGAGAATATATTTTTGCTTTCTTAGTGGCACCACAATTAAAAACAGCCTTATGGCTTTATTGACATGAAACTTGCAGTTCAATAATCTTGTTGATATTCTGATTATTAGTAGATTATTTATATTATTAGTATATCTTCTGATTATTAGTAGATCTTCTGATTTGGTGAGATCAACACAGTGAAGGACTCGTCTGAAGAAATTGGCGCACTGATCATTTTATATTTGGAGGTGGGGTGATGTAATAATGAACAGATTCTACATCATTTTAACCACCCGAATCGTCCTTCTCAATAATTGTTCCATCCAGACCTTTTCTGGACTGTGTGTTCATGTGCCGGTGAAAGCTGCTCTAAGCGATGTCACGTGTTTTTTAGGCTGAATTTTTTTTTTTTCACATACAGCAAACATCTCCTCACTATCTGCTAGCTGCCTGTCCCCTGAACACACTGTCGACAGCCCAGGCTCCACAAACGGCAACAAAAACAAACTGGCCCAGCCTGGACCACGAAACATAACAAACAGTGTTCCAGCCAATAACCGACAAGAATGATTTGGGGGTGGGGGTTGGGGGGTTAGTGCGTGTGCACATGAAGGGGGGTGTGGGGAGTAGAGGAGAGAGAAGCATGAAGAGGGAAGTTAGCTAGAGGATAGATGTCCTAGACAACGACTAACGTTTTAATTATATTCTCTTGAATTTTTATATGGCCGACACACGACCAAAGAGAAGACGTTCCGATGAACAAATGGCAAAGAAGAGGGAAAAGGAAGCACAGAAGGTAGGGGGAGGGGATGGGATGAGGAGGAGGGAGGGTCGAGCTAGCCTCCGTTTTGTTTGACAATACTTCGAACGTCAACAAGAAGTGACGTCACCCAACATCACCCAACGTTACTAAGAGCACCTTGAAGTAAACAACTTATTTCACCTTACACAAAACAAAATTTCCCCAATCCTATACTGCGCCTAGTCGTAGTTTTAGATGATGCTACAATATTCATCACAAGGCTGGAATTTACTAAGCTCAATGTAGCACTTACACCCAGCTTTATTACGTCACAGGAGTTTCATCGATTCCAGCCATTGACTCTCAATTCCCAATCCCTCTGAATTGAAGAATCAACTTTTTGTGGAATCGAGTCCCAGCCCTACTCCATATTTCCGTGCACAAAGATACTTTTCTGGAGCCGTTTTCTCGGACATCTGCAGCTTGTGTACATTATAGTTGGGGTTTGAGGGCCTGAACTACAGTCCTATAGAGGAAATCAGCAGCCTAATAAAAAATGGAGACTAGCACAAATGTTTTAAAAATACAAATATACCGAACCTAAATGTATTTAAATCCAAATTACATTTGATTGTTTTTTAAAGGCTTTAAATTAAAAAATTGTATTTTGTATTTCAAATAGGCCTCCGTATTTCAAATACATGTATCTGAAGTAATCACTATATGAACTGACTATGACAGACGTTCGCTTAACAACATAACGTACGTCCTAAAAACTAATTCCGCCCGAAAAGCAACTGTATTACATACAGCTAACATATTGATTATCCAAATATTACACGTTTTGCTACGGCGGTTTGACTTTGATCACACAAATTTTTAATTATTGAATCCCCAATAAAATGCGCATAAGTTCGTCGAAGCGTGCCGTATTTTGTATTTTTTTTAAATCGAATCTGCGCTTAAAAATGCGAAAGCAAAACAGGGATGTAAACCTCATGAACAGGAACATATTTTAGGGTCATTCAGACTGTGATGTTGATCAGAGCTCCTCCTCAAGGGGATCCTCCGAGTAAAGCTAAAAATATGTGACGGCAGCCGACAAGGAGCTAGGAGAGAGTCTGTTCTGTTTGAATGGAAGTCAATGGAGGATTTGCCTCAGTACACGGAATGAACTACTTTTCTGTTGTCACGTAAATAATGTATCCTTGTCCGCTAGTTTTTTACATATTTGCTATTAAATTTCGACTTCGGAGAGAAATGTATTTTGAGATTACTACGAAAAACAACTGTTTTATGAGAAAAATCAGGGACTATTTTGCGACAGGTTTGAATTATTTTACGGCACTACCAATGCACTTCTATAGACCTCATGCGCCAGAGAAACGAGGGCGCCGCCGCCATCTTTAGAATATTGTCTTTTAACTTCCGTTTTTGCGGTCGCTCTGTATATTTCTATGGAATTGCTGTCCAGGAGTAATTAGCTTTTGAAGTGGATTTACTGTCACGGTTGGTAGATCCGCTGTCTCATTCTAGTCTGTGTGTTCATGTGTGTGTGTGAGTGTGTGGGTGTGTCTCAGTTCATTCATTGTTTCATGTGGGCGTTGTCACTGATCATCCTGATCAGCGGCAGCTGATTGTAATTATCACAGCCTATTTAATGCCCTGTCTTTCGTCTTATGTTTGTCAGATCGTTGTTTGATGAATCCCTGTCTGCGTGCCTGCTCCTGTTTATTCCCTCGTGTTTCGCCTGCACTGCACTGCACTGCACTGCACTGGACTGGACTGGATTATTCACCGCCGATCTCACCACGGATTCTTCACCGCCGATCTCACCACGGATTCTTCACCTGCATTCTCACTGTGGATCGCCTGTCTCAGCCCCTGTGTCACGCTCTCCTGTTTGCTGTGTTCCTGGCGATCGCATCAAGAAGAATACGTTGTCTGTCATTAACCTTGAGTATTTGTTACCCAATAAATACATTGTGCACTCGCACTTGTTTCCTATCAGTTTGTCGTTACAGAACGATCTGACCCAACATGGAAGCAGCGAGCGCGGAGTCCTTCAAGGATTTTGTGGACCACAGTATCGCCAGGATGGATCAGCAGCAGGAGAGTATCTCTAACACCGGACGCGCGGTTCAAGCGCTCGTGACACAGGTGTCCGGGCTCACTCAGCAAATCCAACTGCTGAGCCCTCCCACTGTGCCGCCCACACCGCCTGTTCCCCCCGTCGTGCCAGACGTCAGAGATCGTCCAGAACCACGCCTACCTGTTCCTGAGAGCTATGCTGGTGAGCCGAACTTTTGCAGAGCATTTCTCACAAAGTGTTCTATGCATTTTGCTCTACAGCCAAAGACGTTCGAGACCGAGAAGTCCAAGGTGGCCTTCGTCCTCACATTGCTGAAGGGGAGAGCGGCGTTGTGGGGAACAGCGGTGTGGGAGAACCAAGACCAATGCTGCGCCTCGTTCCACGCACTCTCCGCGGAGATGAAGAGGGTCTTTGACCGTGCGGTGGCCGGCCGGGAGGCGGCCAGAAAACTAGCCGACCTGAAGCAGGGAAGCTCCTCGGTGGCGGATTACTCGATTGAGTTTCGGACCCTGGCGGCGGAGTGCAAGTGGAACGAGGAGGCACAGTGGGATATGTTCCTGCATGGGCTGTCCGACCGTGTGCAACGCGAGATCTACCTGCTGGACCTGCCTCCTCAGCTCAACGGGCTCATCGACCTGGCTCTGCGGGTGGATGCTCGCATCAACCAGCGGGACCAACACCTTCATCCCATCCGCATCCACGGCGGCGTTGGGCCGAGGGACAGCCTGGAGCAGAGCACGGTTGGACCCACCAACGATCCCGAGCCCATGCAGGTAGGGAGAGCCCGGCTTTCCCGGGAGGAGAGAGAGAGGCGGAGGTCCCAAGGACTCTGCCTTTACTGCGGCGGCCGTGGACACTTCCTACACTCGTGCCCGGTAAAAGAGCAAGCCCGATAGTAAGGTTGAGGCTACTATCGGGTGGGATCTCCGCCGGGAAGTCCTCATCATCCACTCTCCTTCCGGTAAGGCTGAGATGGGCCAACAGCACGCACACCTGCCAGGCACTTGTGGACTCCGGGGCCGAGGGAAACTTCATGGACATTCACTTAGCACACAAACTTCACCTTCCCATCTCGTCTCTTCCTCATCAGATCTCGGTCAGTGCTCTCAATGGTCAACAGCTCCCCAACATCTCCCTCTCCACTGGTCCCATAACCCTCATCACCTCTGGCAACCACGTTGAGACTATCCCCTTCCTCCTTATGGACTCCCCTGTCGCCCCAGTGGTGTTGGGTCACCCTTGGCTCGTCAAACACAATCCTCGTGTGGACTGGGGCTCCAACACTATTTCCATGTGGAGCGTGTCCTGTCACGAGTCCTGTCTTGTTTCTGCCTGTCCGTCTGTGTCTGTTTCTGTGTTACAGGAGAAGGCGGCGGATGTATCAAACGTGCCTGCGGAGTATCTGGACCTGAAGGAAGTGTTCAGTAAGTCTCGGGCTGCTTCTCTCCCTCCGCATCGTCCCTATGACTGTGCAATAGATCTAGTGCCAGGTAAGTCTCCGTCTAAAGGCAAACTTTACTCTCTTTCTGTACCAGAGAGGGAGGCCATGGAGAAATATATTTCTGATTCTTTAGCAGCCGGATTCATCCGACCTTCCTCTTCTCCCGCGGGGGCGGGATTCTTTTTTGTGGGTAAGAAGGATGGTTCTCTGCGACCTTGTATTGATTACCGGGAGCTGAACAACATCACGGTAAAGAACACCTACCCTTTGCCGTTGATGTCTTCAGCTTTCGAGAGGTTGCAGGGAGCATCCATTTTCACAAAACTGGATTTACGTAATGCCTATCATTTGGTTCGCATCAGGAAGGGGGATGAATGGAAAACCGCTTTCAATACCCCCAGGGGGCACTTTGAATATTTGGTTATGCCTTTTGGGCTTTCCAACTCCCCAGCGGTTTTTCAGGCACTCGTCAATGACGTGTTGAGAGACATGGTTGATCAGTTCATATATGTCTACCTGGATGACATATTGATTTTTTCTTCGTCTCTCCAGGAACACGTTCAGCACGTCAGACGAGTGCTTCAGAGGCTGCTAGAGAATGGGCTTTTTGTCAAGGCGGAGAAATGCGAATTTCACGCACAGTCTGTCTCTTTTTTAGGATACATCGTCTCTTCTGAGGGAATGCGCATGGATCCTGACAAGGTTAAGGCTGTGATGGATTGGCCAAGTCCAGATTCCCGTAAGGCCCTACAGCGGTTTCTGGGGTTCGCCAATTTCTATCGGCGGTTCATTCGCAATTTCAGCCAGCTAGCCGCACCTCTGACTGCCTTGACCTCCCCCAGAACGACGTTCAGGTGGTCGGACACAGCTGAGGCTGTGTTCTCCAACCTCAAGAGTCGCTTCGTTTCGGCTCCCATCCTTGTCGCCCCTGATTCCACACGTCAGTTCGTGGTGGAGGTCGACGCGTCAGAGGTGGGGGTAGGAGCAGTTCTATCTCAGCGCGTGTCCTCAGATGACAAGATGCATCCTTGCGCGTTTTTCTCCCATCGTTTATCACCTGCCGAACGAAACTATGACATTGGTAACAGAGAGTTGTTGGCCGTCAAGTTAGCGTTGGAGGAGTGGCGTCATTGGTTAGAAGGGTCGGGGGTACCTTTTATCGTTTGGACCGATCACAAGAACCTTGAATATATTAGATCTGCCAAAAGACTCAACTCCAGACAGGCTCGGTGGGCACTTTTTTTCGGACGTTTTGACTTTACTCTCTCGTACCGCCCGGGTTCCAAGAACATCAAACCCGATTCATTATCTCGTATTTTTGATCCATCCGAACGCCCGGTTACTCCCGAGTGTATTTTACCCGAGAAAGTAGTTATCTCCACACTCGTATGGGAGGTCGAGTCGAAGGTCAAGACGGCCTTAGAAGGGGTAACGCCTCCGCCCGGTTGCCCACCGAATCGTTTGTTTGTGCCGGAGGGGTCACGGTCCGACGTTATTCGATGGGGTCATTGCTCCAACGTGGCTTGTCATCCAGGAGTAAGTCGCACTAGCTACTTAATTAAGCAACGATTCTGGTGGCCATTAATGGCTCGCGACATTCACGATTTTGTTTTGGCTTGCTCAGTTTGTGCCACCGCTAAGACGTCTAACCGACCTCCTGATGGGTTACTTCGACCGCTGTCTGTCCCTTCAAGACCCTGGTCCCATATAGCGCTAGATTTTGTCACCGCCCTCCCGCCCTCTAATGGCATGACGGTTGTTTTAACCGTAGTGGACCGGTTCTCGAAGGCGGCACATTTCATCCCCTTGCCCAAACTACCCTCAGCCAAGGAGACAGCGGTCACGGTCATTGATCACGTCTTTCGGTTACATGGCCTCCCGATGGACGTGGTTTCTGACAGAGGTTCCCAGTTTGTGTCCAAATTCTGGAAAGAGTTTTGTAGATTATTAGGGGCCACAGTCAGTCTGTCTTCGGGTTATCATCCCCAGAGCAATGGTCAATCTGAGCGAGCCAACCAAGACCTGGAGAGAATGTTGCGATGTTTGGTCTATAAGAATCCTTCGTCCTGGAGTCATCAACTCTCTATGGTTGAGTACGCACATAACTCGTTGCCAGTGTCATCCACGGGCCTCTCTCCGTTTAAGTGTAGCTTAGGATACCAGCCACCTATCTTTCCGAGTCTGGAACCCGAAGTCGCGGTCCCCTCCGCTCACGCCTTCGTCCAGAGGTGTCACCGCACATGGACTAGAGCCCGTGAGACTCTGCTCCAAGTGGGGGCGCGCACCAAGGCTAAAGCCGATCGCCACCGGTCTAGGCCACCCGTATACGTCGCTGGTCAAAAAGTGTGGCTTTCTACTAAGAACATTCCTCTCCGCTCCGTGTCTAATAAGCTTGCCCCTAAATTCATCGGCCCGTTCACTATCACCAAGATTATTAGTCCGGTGACAGTCCGCCTCAACCTTCCTCCAGCGTACAGGAGAATTCATCCCGCCTTTCATGTGTCCAAAATAAAACCCGTGTTTCATTCTCATCTTAATCCGCCTGCCCCGGTTCCTCCCCCGCCGCGACTCGTAGATGGGGAACCTACGTATTCGGTACATCGTATCCTGGACTCGAGACGGAGGGGACGCGGGTTCCAGTACTTGGTGGACTGGGAGGGTTACGGTCCGGAGGAGAGGAGTTGGGTACCTGCTCGAGACATCCTGGATCACTCCCTCATCGATGATTTCAATCGACAGGTAGGGTCGTCTGGGAACGCCAGGAGGCGTTCCTAGGGGGGAGGGTACTGTCACGGTTGGTAGATCCGCTGTCTCATTCTAGTCTGTGTGTTCATGTGTGTGTGTGAGTGTGTGGGTGTGTCTCAGTTCATTCATTGTTTCATGTGGGCGTTGTCACTGATCATCCTGATCAGCGGCAGCTGATTGTAATTATCACAGCCTATTTAATGCCCTGTCTTTCGTCTTATGTTTGTCAGATCGTTGTTTGATGAATCCCTGTCTGCGTGCCTGCTCCTGTTTATTCCCTCGTGTTTCGCCTGCACTGCACTGCACTGCACTGCACTGCACTGGACTGGACTGGATTATTCACCGCCGATCTCACCACGGATTCTTCACCGCCGATCTCACCACGGATTCTTCACCTGCATTCTCACTGTGGATCGCCTGTCTCAGCCCCTGTGTCACGCTCTCCTGTTTGCTGTGTTCCTGGCGATCGCATCAAGAAGAATACGTTGTCTGTCATTAACCTTGAGTATTTGTTACCCAATAAATACATTGTGCACTCGCACTTGTTTCCTATCAGTTTGTCGTTACATTTACTTACTGTAAAGTTAACGAACGTTATCATGAGGACTGTAATGTTTAAAGCACATGTCTTAACAAATGTCAGTCGACCGGGAATATTTTAAAACATATTCATTAATAAACACGCAAAATCGCTGTGAAAATACAGACCGGAAGTCAAAAGACAACGAGTGCAGCGCTGAAAAGGGGCGGGGCTACATAAGGTCTATAGGATCTGAAACGTTACTAGCCATCGTAAAACCGAAAGTGTAACAGTTTACCGTTACATGCTTTCAATAGTGTTGAACATTTCTTCAATGATGCGAACACTTCCCAATCACACCACGTTTCTTCTTTTTTAGCCATTTTTTATAAATGCGCCAGACAATTTAAGAAACCTTTTAAACATTAGATATATTCGTTATTGAACCTTTTAAGTCATGATAATCAGGTATGTGAACTGATTTATTCATTATTTTACATTATTTTAATTTTTGTTGAGGTAATAACATCTTTATGTCATGACCATACAATGTGAATTCATGGCCTTGTGACTAAGTCAACCAAACATGGACATCCTGGTCACCATACATACGTGGTAAACACGTCTCTTCATGCTCACGGTCAATAGTTTGAAAGGTTTGTGCGAGATGGAGCGGAATGGAGAATACTTATACCCATCTTTTTTGCCAGACTTCCACAAATCGTTTATACTTTATATTTGTAAATAATTTCACCTCATATGTCATGATCATCAGGTATACAATCTAATTACTCTTGTCAAATAGGTCACACAGAATTAGGTATAAATTGAAATCGAAAAAGCAGTACATTAGAATTTAGGTGAAAAGCATATGCTTGCTACATACTAATGTATTTGTACTACTACATTGGAAAAAACAAACTAGTTTAAACTCTAGTATCATTTTAGCTTGGAAGTCAAGCTTGGAATGCTAAAAAGAGATATTTTTTTAACCAGTTTTTGGAGTGTAAAGAGAAAAAATGCTTGTGGATAGTGTAGTGGATTTTTTCCCTAAACCCGACTATCTAGCGTCTGCACATCGACACTTAATAAATATAAATCTGGCGTCTTCAAATCGACACCCATAGCGTCTTCAGTCGACACTTAATAACCTTTATACTCTAGCTGGCCGAGTTTCTTACTCTAAATGACTTGCTTCCCTAAACTGACCTGCTGCGCAGCAGAAATAACAGACAAACAGACCTTAGCAAATGTCCTCTAAAAGCTTTAATCACGGCCTCTAGCATGTCACCTTCAATATGATTGGTTCAATTGGTTCAAAAGCCCCAAACTTTTTCCTCTATCACTGGCACAAGCAAACTCTGTTTTAATGATGACTTCATTTGTTAATCACAAGATTCTAACAGACTGTCTAGTTTAATTTCCCAAACTATGTTATTTTTACATACATACACACGCACAGACAAAAAGTTTTCCATTGGTTTTGTACATTACATCGTGTTCAAATAATGTTAGATGTTAGAAACATAATATACAGTTTAGAATTTCTATGACAAGAGTATGCTGGAGCAGCATAACTAACATGTTTGAACTTGTAAGGTACAACTAAAGGCACATGCTTTCCCTTACTACTCCAGTGTATGATTGCAGAAAATAAAACATTTAAAAAATGTAACCATAGAATGCAAATAACTATTCTAAAAATAATAATAATAAAAAAAAAAGATATGTACCTACCGAACTGTGACTGGAACCTGTGGTTTAAATGACTGATCACTTCGCAAAATCCACTGTAGCTGATACTCAAACAGAATCACTTCCTTAGAAAAAAAGTAAAACACCTTCCTTGGTCTCATGTACAAATGGTCCCTCCCACACAACAGCAAAGGTCTCTTTACATTCCCTATCAGTGGTTTTATAAGTGACATATAAAGAGTCGTGCCTGGGTCACATTTCACACCAGAATAAGAAAGAAAGGCGATTTGTTCATTAAGATTTGTCATTATTCATGTCATCTCAATCTAGATGCTAACGGGTTGTAAGAAAAAAATATTCATTAGTTAATCTTTTCCCACAAACTTTGCTCTGTTGTTCCGCTCCTGCAGTTTCAGATCCTTTTTTATGCTTCCTCAGTTTATTGGTCAGCTACAGTTCAAATAATCTGCTTCTTATGCATATTCATTGAACAAACACTTTCAAAATTGCTTGAATAAACAAATGATCAGATTATCATGCATTGTACTTCTGTTTACCATGTAGATGTTTTACCTCAAAACCATATTTGGGGAAGTTTTACTTTTTTCAAGACTTATGTGTCCACTTCAACACAACTGAAGATGAACAGGGAATTTTGTGTGCTGCTGTACAAGTATACACACAAAACATTACTTAGTAGTAAAACAGTGACTAAGTAAAAAAGGCAATGCAAGCAGTATCTGAGTCTTGTATATGAGGAGGTGAACTTGTGTCCAGTTATCTGAGGCCCTTATATCATTACAACATGACAAGTGCATCAGATAACTTGCTACATTTCCATGCATATCAGTCAAAATACGGCACGACCTCAGGGCTCGAAACCTTCATTTGTTCCACATTTAAGAGTTCATTGTAACCAATCATTCTGTCCTCCTCCCAAAAATACTCTTTTCACAAGCATTGTTTATCGAGTTGCACAAAACCAGAAAGTCTGGTTTCAATACATTGCATAATACATGGTCCACACAATAAAATCAACAGTATAATAGTTATAGCTATATTATAATTATAGCAGTTACCCAATGGAGCAAAATGTCTAAAGAAACTGAAAGATCCCTCAATACCTTGATGGCCGATATATCTGCTGCTATACCTCATCTTGTAGATCCTTCATTTTAGTCAAAACCTCAGTAAATCCTTATAGTGTGGTTAGAAAGAAAGTACAGCACATACTCATACTGTATCATCAAACATAGCACACACACCTAATATTCTTTTTTGCACAATCATTTTGCTAGTTGCATCTAGCTTGTGAACATAAGTCAAAGCCTCATTTGTATAATTAATGAATCTGATTGTAATAGATGTAATGAATCCATTCTATACTAAACCTAGAAGCTGTTTCATTCCTGGCTTTAAATTTCTTTGAAAGATCTCTGGGCTGGCAAACTAGCACCAGGAACATCCACAACCACATCTTTAGTCTAAGGTTACTGACAGTGTTGGAAAAGTTACTTGTATGTTGCGTTACTCCATAAAAAAAAAAGAAAGAAAAAAAGATTGCTTTAGTTACTTTTTATTGTGTTTCATTACTTTTGCATTGCTTTTTCTCACCTCAGCTGGCTGTTGCTCTCTCTTCCTAGCTGAAGGAAATGCAAATTCATGCCTGTACAGTAGAGGGCGCTCCTTAAACAAACATTTCAGCTGTGCTGCCATACTGGATTACAGTAGAAGGAAGGTCAGCCAAAGCCACTAGAAGATAAGCCTGCAACCTTTAGCCAAAAAAGCGTAGCGGTGTGGTGAAGAGATGACAAGGTTTTGTTCAGTTGTACTGTGAAAAGCGTTATATATTCAATTACTACACAATAGCTGTCTGTCTTTAGGAGTCTTAAGTTAGGAGCTACTTTTGTGAATACGGCCCCAGATTCAGATCATCAGCTACTTAGATGAAAGCTCCATGAACTGCACTGAGTGTGTCAGATAAGAGACAGATAAGAGATAATGTGCAGAGCGGTTAGAAAGCTCATATGTACGTTTAGCAGAGATTTTTATCCAATGCAACTTACAAATGAAGGACAATTGCGAGCAAGTTATCATAAGAATACACTACATCCTTATACATCGCTTTCTGCCAGGACTTTTACGTGCTTTTCTCAACTCAGTGAAGTGACGTCGACGTCCGGGTTAGCGGTAGCATGAGCCGTCAGGCAAGTGTTATTTAAATAAACTCCTGATGTAGGCTACTTACAAACTTTCCAATGCCTCATTTTATGAGTACAGAACCTATTTGTACTACTGTAGAAGTTTGGTACCATTCTGAGCATTATTAGTGGGGTAATTTACGAGATACATCATAGGATCCATTAGCGCCTGCACTAAGCCATCCGGCTGATTTCTCTAAATAAGCTCTAACTTTAATAATGTTCAACCAAGGGAAAAAAGGCTTTGGTGCAAAGGCCCCTAGAGTAAGAGCTGTCTATTGTGTCCGATTCTGATTTTGGATCTCTGGAGTCGGTTCTACGATGCATAATACTCTATATTCAGTGCTGCACAACTATTGAAGGGTTTTACATACATTTTTTATAAGTATGTAAAAAGGATGTTGTGTAATAACATGATCACTGACCTCACCAAAGATGTGCAGTCTGCCACCATTGCTGTATTTTGGAGGAACGTCTTTGGTCACACAGTAATAAAGTCACAAATCATCAACAGTGACATTATATATTAACAGGCGATGTTTCCTTTGCACTGAATATTTGTGTCTAAATCTATTATTGTAGTAATGAGGAGCTGCAGATGAGAAAGTGCGTAATGTCAAAACCGGAGAATCTGGTAGGTTTAGTAATAACCAAGTTAACCTTCTTTACATCAAGATCACAGTTTATAGTCACATTTTACCCCAAATCTGTTAGTTGATCTTTTAAAGTTTCTGCAGCTCCACATCATAAGCAAGTCTGCGACATAAACACACACACACACACACACACACACACGCACACACACGCACACACACACACACACACACACACACACACACACACACACACACACACACACACACACACACACACACACACACACACACACACACACACACACACACACACACACACACACAGGGCTGGACTGGCCATCGGGCATACCGGGCATTAGCCCGGTGGGCCGACGTGCTTTTTGGGCCGATACATCTCATACTCATACATAATTTTTTTTTTTACGGCCCATAAAATGTGTACATCGGCGGCCCATTCGTTTTGTTTTGTTTTGCTTAATTGGCGGCGCTGGGTTTGTGCCATAGACTGTAAAAAACTTCCGGGTAGGCTTCATTTTTCAGATTAGAATGTTGCCGCTTGGTTTGTGCCGGTGTAATGCAGTGGTCAAAAAAAGTCAGTGTTAGTTTTTTTTTTTCTGACAGACCAGCCCATGAAACACGTAGATCAGCGGCCCATTGGTTCTTTTCTTGATTGACACTGGGCTGGCCCAATCACAACTTTAAACGAGTGAGCGAGCGTGCAGCAGTGTCAGTGTGTATCTGTCAAAATAGTCAGCGAGATGGAGAAGAAACGCGAGGATTGTGCAGAGAAATAGCGTGAAAAAATAGAACCAGGCCCTTAAAGCAGACACTGTAAAATGTGTCAAAATATATGTTTTCTGCCCTTCATCAGCTCCAGTGATGATGATGATGATAGTGAGGAGGATCAGGAGAGAGATGAGAGAGTATAGAGCCTGCGGTAAGCAGAACTACTTTCAAAACACTTAAGCTATGTCATGAGTGTAGGAACCCATAACCCAGTTACAGATTATTTCTACATCTTCATTGTTGACGATTACATAGACAGTATATAAAGACGATTACCGCAATTCACTAGAAATTTAATGAGAGGCGTTTGTAAACCTTGTTTTCCGCCAAAATAAAAGCTTGATGCAGTTTGCGTCAAAATAAAAGATCATGTGCTTATCTCTTTCAAGTATAGAAATTGGTACAAAACTAATTATGAAAGTTTCCTTTATTTTTTAGTGCATTTGTTTTACAAAATATGGCTATTACTGTCATTGGATTAATATTATAACTATTATTATGTAGTAGGTGTAATGTAAATAGACACTGTAACTAAAAGAGGTTTGAATTTTTGGGTCATTGTTGTGTCATTAAACATCATAAAGTATTAATTTCCAAAGCACACGATCTTCAGGGTCTTAAAACACGTCAGCATGACCTGGGGTGCTTCTCAATTCTTATTTGTGTATCCTCGTTTCCTCTCCTCGCTTCCTTTCCTCGCGTCTCAGCTCCACCCCCTGTAGGATGCGAGGGAAGGCTGCAAGGAAAAGACGCGAGGATGGAGGGATCGAATGAAAGCTTTTTTTATACATTGGAATCCTTGATCACTCGAGCGTCACTTCACCGCGTCATCAGCAGCGTTCAGAGGATCTACCCTTAATTTGTTTATTTAAGAAATTCATAATAAAGAATAATAAAGAAAGATACCCTGTTGAAATATGTGAGGTGTGTGGTTTATATAAACTGCAAAAGTAAAGTATAAATCAAAATTATTGTGACCGATGTGAAGGGGGAGGAGAATTTATACATGCGTCACGTTTTAGTCCATAAAACTCTTCCGCATAGGATACACCAGTGTTGTGTACTCGAGACTCGGACTCGGTCTCGAGACCATATTTTAATGGTCTCGGTCTTGTCATGGACTCGTGTGCATTTTGACTCGGAATTGACTCGTACTCGAACATATAAGGACTCGGACTTATTCCCGAGTCCACTCGAGTCCCATTCAAAATATTTCATGATTGTTACTGTATGTTAATATTTCTTTAAATTGTTGTTTGATTGAAACGTCCAATGATTGCTGACTTTCTTGTGCGCAACTGTGCATGACTTGAGACTAACATTCGCGTAATAATTGTAATAAAATGACCTTTACACCACCTACTATGTGGCCTTTTTACCATAACAGTGTACATGATTCCATGGTATATTTGATTTACTGTTTGAGTATGGTGCCAATTTTATTGTTACCACCAAATATTTTACATATTCTTGAAGATATCTTTAGGTCTGGTTTTTAGACCCAACCTTAGGTTATCCAACCTCTCTGGTCTCGGTCTCGACTCGACTCGGACTCGACTCTCTCTGGTCTCGGTCTCGACTCTCTTTGGTCTCGGTCTCGACTCGGACTCGACCCTCTCTGGTCTCGGTCTCGACTCGGAATCGAGTGAGCTGGTCTCGACTACAACACTGGGATACACCTGTGTATCCTAGCTCATGACTCCTCAGGAAGCCTCCTCACTCCTCGATCCTCGCGGTGCAATTAGAGAATTGAGATGTCCTTCAAGATGGTTGTGCTCGATCGGTTTCCGGGTCATAGGATGGAGGACGGAGGAGAGAGGAGACGAGGAGGGATATTGAGAAGCACCCCTGGTCTTGTTACTTTCACATGACACTATACCTCATAGCTTTAAATCAGTCACACATCAAGAGGAAGTTAAAGTCAGACTTGCTCTGACCACAAGTGTAGTGTTTAATTCTGGTCACAATATATATAGCCTAATCTTTTCACTTTTTGAAAAAATTGAATTCATACTTCGTACTTGTAACAGAAAGCAATATGACTCAATATAACTCTAATTTTATATATTGTATAGGTAGTTGATAAGATGGTACTAAAAACATTAATTAAAAATGATGGATGGCACTAGAACACTGCAGGTGCAGAGAATCATGTGACCTGAGATATTGTTTTTAAATGGATGTGGCCAAAGATTTTTCCACCAATAGAAAGATGTCTATTAGAGAAAAATAGCTGATTGGCTACGTAGTGATAAGAAAAAGGTATAAGACCTGAAGTTCGACCATTGCAAGTCAGCTGGCCAGCTGGTATCTCACTTTGTTGATTGTCAATAAAGTTAATTATTCTGAAACCTGGAACTTCGACTCTTGAGAGATTTCTTTGAGACCCGATCTGAGGACTTTGAATTTGCTACAACAATAGGTCTCTTAAAAAAAAAAAGAGGAAAAAAAAAGACTTCAGCATGATGCAGTCTTGTTTATTTCATACGACTGTAGAGATGAAACTTTACCTCAGAGCTTTCGAAGTTTGTTAACAAACATTGTCAGGGTCTGAATCAGGCTCAAATTAGTTTGAAATTGCTGCCATCCGTAATATTTGCACTAGAGCAGAACTCGTAGTTATGGAGAGACGAGACATTTGGCCTGCTACACATTGGGCCTGCTAACCAATCACAGCACAAATTTTCGTAAGGAGGGGCTTCATCGAAACTGGAAATAAACGACACGTTCAAGAAACACGGTAGTCATGATTTAATTTTATCCCTTAAAACTCATCTTTGATCACCGAAATTACACGTTTACACGTTACAAGTTTTTTCTGTGAAGAAAAAAAGATTAATGCCTTAAAATAGCTAGAATGTAACTCTACACCTTTGCTTCATTTAGTATTGGGATCCATGAAAATATGCAAATTAGCACTGCATCCACTCACTCACACCAGCTCAGAGCTAGCAGCTAAAGCCCGGCAGATGTTGACCTGATTGGTTACAGGCTAGTTTGTGACGTCATAAACACTGACGATTTCAAACCCCGTTTTTGAGACTGTCTTTGGTTCACTGCAGTTTTAAGGAGAAAATACTCAGCAATGGTGTTGACATGAATTTGCACATGGTTTCCCTTAACCCTTTAAGACCGACGGGAGCGCCGGCGCTCCCGTTTGCGTGTGCCTGTTTAAGAGCCTATAGAAACTGAAACCAAATCGCTAGCTCAATAACTCTTTTTGCATACAAAACCAGAGATGTAACATGTTCAGATCAAGCCTCCAACATGCTCCTGTTGCGTTGTTTTCACCCTCTAATGAGTCTGTACAAATTGCGTAATATGCGTTTACAAAAAAAAAAAAAACACACAAAAATGCATTGCACGTCTTTGCACACATGTTCTGTAGATCTGCGATTGATAGTTACATCTTCCGATGCTCATTGACGTATCACGTTCTGAGCACTATGACCCCAAAGGTTGTCACATGTTGTGACGTCACACGCTGCGTCATTTGACCATGCGTTTGACTCCCATTTGCTGTACTGGTATGTTTCTTTCTTTTCGTTATTGTCTTTTTATCATTGCTTCATTTTATCATTTATTTCTCCTTTACACACTCACAAATACACTTTTACAAATGCAAGCACATTCACACACACACACGCGCGCGCACGTAACATAGTCTAAACGAAAGTACATGGACGCGGATGTTTTGGCAATACTAATTGCGTCCGATGAAGATGAACTCTCCGTCTGCTCATCGGCTCCAGATTCCGTTTCAAGGACGAAGCCGACTTTCTTGAAGGAATAGATCCGTCCCAGGAAGAAAGCCAGGTGTGCAGCCAAAGACAGAAATGACGTGCAGTGCATTTTTGTGTTTTTTTTCTTTTTTTCTTTGGTTTTTGTAAACGCATATTACGCAATTTGTACAGACTCAAATGAGTGTATCTTAGAAACTAATTTATGTAAACAGTTCAAATAAATTCTGTATAGTTTTAAATTGTTTTATCAGGAAGAAAGCCAGGTATGCAGCCAAAGAAAGAAATGATGTGCAATGCATTTTTGTGTTTTTTGTTTGTTTGTTTGTTTTTCTTTTGTATTTGTAAACGCATATTACGCAATTTGTACAGACCTAAAAATGAGTGTATCTTAGAAACTAATTTATGTAAACAGTTCAAATCAATTCTGTATAGTTTAAAATCGTTTTATGCACGTTTTTCACATTGACAAGTTTGAGGTTGGCATTTATCAAATTTCTGTATTGAATAAAACATGTAGAAAAAAAATATGATTTTTTTTATTTTTATTTTTTATTGCACTTTTGAGATATTTATCTAGTTACTATTGATTTATTACAAATATAGCCTTCAAATTGGGAAAGTAAGGATTATTTTGATGTATGGCATATGAAAATGCTCAAAAGAATGACAGCACAGCATGTAAAAATACAAAGATATACTCTGGCAGAACTGTTCTATGGTAGGTCATAAAGGGTTAAAGCATATTAAAAACACCACATAAACATATATACAACATCAAAAACTTGATTTTCACCAAAGTGGGTCTGTAATAAATGGAACCTTATTGTGTAGTTTTACCATGGTGTTTAATGTCAGGAAAGAACAGACATAGTGCAGACATACATGATAGTGCAGACATACATAAGCATGATCTCCACTCAAAACAATACCAGCAAAAAAGTGTTCCTATAATATCACACTGCATATTAGATACAAAGCAGCAAACTTATAAAAGATAACAAAATTATGAAAGTAATATCATTTATGAAAAAGGCTCTTGCCCTGAAACAAACAAAAAAAAAAAATCTATTAGGTTATATTCTCCCATTTTAAAAAGAAAATAATAAAAATATTATATGTAGGTACACTTTGTACTCATAAAGTGTATCACATCATACATTGGCTGTAGTAGACAGTAGTGCTCTGCTCCTGACTAGGCCTGGTGTTACTGGAGCACATGAAGAAATCAACTTCAGCACACTGAAAGAGGACGATATTATATATGAATGGACATATACAGTATGATAGACATAATGTACAGTCAGCTGGTCATAAACATTTCAGATCATTTAATGAATCTTGTGCAGCTTGAAGTTGCACTGTAAGAATCTCCAGGATAATAGAGGACAAAATAAGATTACATATATTAATATTGAAGATCTTACCTGTGGATTATTTGAGTTTTGAGCCGCAGATTTTCCAGTTGCATTAATAAAGCTCTTCACCATTCCTGAAACAGCACTGAATATGAATATCACTGAATTCACACATTATAACAATCTAAACAATCAAAGGGTATATAGGATATTGTTACATTTGTGTAGATCTAGAGTTTGTCTCAGCTAGTTAAACAAGTACAAACCTATTAATGCAATGGTCAGAAGCACATTTAGCAGGATGAATATGATGGTCATATTTCTCCATGGTATCTGGTGTTGTGGAGCGTCATCTGTCTGATTCCTGTGGACAAAGTCTGTAAAAGGTTTGTAGTTCAATCTTTATTCAGTTTCAGTCTTTAACAGAACAATGAAACTATTAGTAGATCTTCATACAGTATATTCAATCTGGAATCCATCATGTGGTTTATAAAGACATGAAATGATAAATAACTCACCGCTGATGTAGATTTTGGTGCCGTTGTTGAATTTTAGTGGTTCACTAGTTTTCACACAATAATAAACTCCTAATTCATCAATGGTGATATTTCTGATGAACAGACGACTGTTAGTTTTCACTGAGTATTTGTGTTTAAAGCTGCTGTTTTCATATTTACCTCCTTCAGCTGTTCTACTGAAAGTGCGTAAGATAAACACTGGAGGATCCGGTAATTTCAGTCTGTACCAGTAAATCTCCTTTATATCAAGATCACAGGTTATATTCACATCAGATCCTAAAGTTACTGGTGTGTTTGTTAGACTCTCTGTGGCTTGATACAACATGAACAGATCTATGAGAGAAAGAAAAACACATTTATTAAGATATAAAATCAAAAGAAAACTGAGTAAATCAAATGTGACGTGAGAAACTCACAGATCTGCAGCTGTATGATCTTCATTGTCTGATCCAGATGAATAATATCTGCTATATGTGATCATTCAAACATCTCGAACTGTGAGCGGAAACACAAACCTCGACCACACAGACGAGAGGGGAAGTCAGAGCTGGCCTTCTCTGAGGACATGATCATTCTTAGTTGTTTAAATCAACACGTCATTAGAAGATATAGTATGTGTTAATATGCCAGTGTGTTTTATTTAAATATACAGATGTGTAACTTTTGATTTGCTCCTCAAAAAAACAAAAAACAAAACATAACTTTTATATAACCATGTAAAATGTTATTTATTTATTTATTATTTGCTACCAGCACCAGGTGACATATCAGACTGAGCTTTGACTAAAATGCCATTGCAAAGGCTCATGCTTAAAGAAAAACATCTGATGATATCTTGATGAACAAATCAATAAATGTGCACGTCTGACTGGCTGTTTGTTCAGATGTTTAGTGGAAAAACATGCAGAGTTTCCACATTTTCATAATGCAAGAATTCTGTCTCAGAGTTTATTTTAATTGAAATATATTGTATTGTTTGCTTATATTGTTAATAGTGAGCATTGCTACTGTCAGTCCTACATTTTAATAATCAATTCCATTTATAAATTTGCATTGCAATTCATATCTCTACCACATGATGCCACTGTAAACATTTGTAGAGACTTTAAAGAGGCATTTACCTGAAATATGTCCAGGACAGCCTAATTTTGTGAAAGATCAGTCAATCTATTATTTATATAGCACATTTCATACACTATGGCAATTCAAAGTGCTTTACATAGAGAGGAATAAAAATAATCACAAAATAAAAGCAAGGAAAATTCAAACAGTTATTCAAAAGCTTTTCATAGAAAGGTATTATAATAATAACACTATAGCAATTCATTGAGATTTGCATAGAAAATAGACACAAAATAAAAGCAGGGGAAATTAAAACAGTTATAAAAGGAATTAAAAGAGATAAATTATACAGTTATAAAATGAATTTAGAGTAAAATGAATTAAAATAGTAAATAAACTTCTCATCTGGCAAAACACCGGTGTATCTTATTTTGACTCTGAGATTTACCCATGACGGTCAGTATTCTTCTGTGGATTTTCATATACTGTGGATTATCTGAGCCCGCCAGATTAGTAATCTGTACCAATCCAGACCAGTAATCTGTACTAGTCACCACAGTGTTCCCTTGACCGTCATGAGTCGATCCCTCTCAAACTCCACAGGACCATCGGGGTTTCTCCCACTACTACAATACCCTTCACAAAACACCGGTTATCAATCAGTGCCATTTGAGTTCAGTTTAGAATCAAAAGGAAGAATGCAGAGATAAAATACAGTGTAGTCAGTCGGACGAACCGTGCTCATTCAGTAAATGCATAGCTAAACAGAAGTGTTTTGAGTCTGGATTTGATCTCTTCTGGAAGCTGGTTCCAGCTGCGGCTGGCCTAAAATCAGACTCATCATGCTTAGAGTGAACCCTTGGTATTTTTAGTTGATGTGATCCTAGTGATCTGAGTGATCTGTTGGGTTTATATTCAGTGAGCATATCTGCAATGTATTGAGGTCCTAGGCCATTGAAGGATTTATATCCCTGTAAATAATAATAAGTAAAATGCGTAGAGCACCTTTTAACACAATACCCAAATATTCGAAAGATGGGTAATTCCCAAATGATATTTGCTTACATTGATAGACATCTTTAAAAAGAGCAGATACACCCCCACCTCTTCTACCCGCTCTGCATACACTCATAAAAGTAAAGTTAGGAGGGGATGTTTCATTGAGGATTGTTGCACTGCAGCTGTTGCACTGCAGCAATCTATTATTAATTAATTTATTAGTTTATCTGTCAGGTTTTATTGATTTTTAATATTTGTCCAGGTTTTCTTTATTATATAGCACTTTCATATGTACTACCATACACCCAAAGCGCTTTACAGTCATGTCAGGGGATCTCTCCTCAACCACCACCAGTGTGAGCATCCACTTGGATGATGCGACGGCAGCCACAGAACAACGGTGCCAGTGCACTCACCACACACCAGTTATAGGTGGAGAGGAGAGAGTGATATAGCCAATTCAATGGATGGGGATTATTAGGAGGCCATGATTGGCAAGGGCCATTGGAGGGAATTTGGCCAGGACACCAGGGTTACACCCCTACTCTTTATGAGAGGTGTCATGGGATTTTTAATGACCACGGAGAGTCAGGACCTCGGTTTAACGTTTCATCCGAAGGACAGTGCTCTTTGACAGTATAGTGTCCCTGTCACTATACTGGGGCGTTAGGACCCACACAAACCACAGGGTGAGTGGCCCCTACTGGCCTAACTAACACCTAACAACTAAACCTTAGAAATAAATGGTCTCTGCAAGGATTTTCAGTCAGGGTTTAGACCGTACCATAGTACTGAGACAGCTCTTATTAAGTCAAGTCAAGTCAAGTTTATTTGTATAGCGCTTTTCACAATACAGATTGCATCAAAGCAGCTTCACAGTATTAAATTAAAATAATACAACAAAGTTTGTTTCAAGAGGAATTTATTGATTGATATAATTAAATTAAATATCCCCAAAATATCCCCAACTGAGCAAGCCAAAGGCAACAGTGGCAAGGAACCGAAAAACTCCATCAAGTGACCTAATGGTGTCCTAAAACTCCATCAGGTGCCTTAATGGAGAAAAAAAAAAACCTTGGGAGAACCCAGGCTCAGTCGGGGGCCAGTTCTCCTCTGGCATTGGATAGAGGCCGGATTGTAGTTTGAACTGTAGGATTATATGAATGCCTGGCTGAAGAGATGCGACTTTAATCTAGTTTTAAACTGGGAGAGCGAGTCTGAGCAACGAACAGTATCAGGAAGACTATTCCAGAGTTTTGGAGCCAAATGTGAAAATGCTCTCCCTCCTTTGGTGGTTCTGGATATCCTAGGTATGACCAAAAGCCTTGAATTTAGTGATCTCAAAGAGCGCGATGGATTATAGGGCGATAGAAGATCCGTTAAATAGACTGGAGCTAAGCCGTTTAGGGCTTTATAAGTCAGTAGCAATACCTTGTAATTAGAGTCACAAATGATTTGCTCTTATCATCCGATCGTGGTTGTATCTCGCAATTTGTGTTACTCGATCTTAGTGCTGCATTTGATACTATTGACCACAACATTCTTGTAAATAGACTCGAAAATGATGTTGGCATTAGTGGAATTGCATTAGCATGGTTTAAATCATACTTATCTGACCGTTATCAGTTTGTAGCAGTAAATGAAGAGATGTCTTATCGATCACAAGTTCGGATGGCATACCACAAGGCTCAGTACTAGGACCGTTGCTTTTCACTCTGTACATGCTGCCCTTAGGAGATATCATTAGGAAGCATGGCATTAGTTTTCACTGTTATGCTGATGATACTCAGCTTTATATTTCTTCACGCCCTGACAAAACTTACCAATTCACCAAATTAACGGAATGCATAGCTGATATAAAAAATTGGATGACTAGTAATTTCCTATTACTTAATTCTGAAAAAAACAAAAAAACAAACAAACAGAGATTCTAATTATTGGACAAAAAACGTCCTCACATAATAACCTAGAATACTGTCTAACACTTGATGGCTGCTCTGTCAAGTCTTCGTCGTCGGTTATGAAACTTGGTGTGCTCTTTGATACCAATCTTTCATTTGAAAGTCACGTGTTTAGTATCTGTAAAACCGCATTTTTCCATCTTAAAATATATCTAAATTACGTCATATGAAAAATGCGAAACAATTAGTTCATGCGTTCATGACATCAAGGCTATATTATTGTTATGCTCTTATGGATGATTGCCCTGCACGCTTAATAAACAAATTACAGCTGGTCCAAAACGCAGCAGCTCTAATTCTTACCAGAACCAGGAAGTATTAGCCCTGTTCTGTCAACACTGCATTGGCTCCCTATTAAACATCGTATACATTTTTTAATATTGCTGATTACTTACAAAGCACTAAATGGTTTAGCTCCGCAGTACTTGAGCGAGCTCTTAACGCATTATAGTCCTTCACGTCTATTGCAATCTCAAAATTCCGGCCAGTTGAGGATACCTAAAATATCAAAATCAACTGCTGGTGGTAGATCCTTCTCCTATTTAGCACCAAAACTCTGGAACAGTCTTCCTAACATTGTCCGAGAAGCACACACACTCTGTCAGTTCAAAGCTAGATTAAAACACATCTCTTTGACCTAGCATACACATAACACATTATAGACTTCTATAACTCAATGTTAGGCTGCATAGATTAGGTCAGCCGGATCCAGGAACACTTCCCATAAATCCTGATGTACTTGTTACATCATAAGAAGAATGGCGTCTATGCTAATATTAGTCTCTCTGTTTATTCCGAGGTTTACCGCAGTCCGCCGGATCCAGGGCATATCCAGATCTGATGAGGAATCTGCGCCTGGACGCGACGACAATGCAGTCCTGAAGTGTCAACTAGTCTCTCCCCTGTGAAGGCCTCCCTCCCTTCCCTTTACCTCTGTACAGATAAAGCGTTGTCGGGATAATTCCGGTTCGCATGGCTATGCGGAAGCGCTAAAAATTCTGTATTATAAATTTTAAGGCCAGACAAGTAATTTGTTGAGGGTTGGTTTGTAGAGAAGCACTACATGCCTGCGCACATATATATTCAAACGCACATACCTGTAGACTAAACACATAATACGCATGTGCACGCCATCAGTGTTCTCACTCGTTCACATTTTTAAAGTTTACGCAGAGAGAACTTAAGAGTTTTCTGTTAGAACTGTAATTACTCACCCTCATGTCGTTCCAAACCTGTAAGACCTTCGCTCATCTTCGGAACACAAATTAAGATATTTTTGATGAAATCCGATGACCCGGGAGTTTCACTCCAAAAAAACAAAAACAATTTCTTCTCTTCCTAATCAGTCTGTTAGCATCACGATGCATGTGCTTGTGGTAATGACGCAGGAGCTGGCCTTCTGACAAATGACCCGGAAATGCAGGGCTGTGTTTACAAGCAGAGGAAAATGCACGCTCAGATCATCAGTGCCAAGCGATGCCTAGTGAACAGGAGAGTGTGTGCTGCATCGATTGTGATATTGTCATGCCATCTTGAAAATTTTGATAATTCAGACGATGAGACGACACATGTATCTTGATGTATAACAGAGGATCCGGCTTTCCACACGCATGTGTCGTGGTGCTCTTGTGAACACGCATCGGAGACTGATACGTTTTTGAATAAAGTCATTATTTTGTTTTTTGGCACACAAAAATAATTCTTGTTTATTCTAATTTATGAACTAAAATGGGAAAAATTATTAATTCTCAATGCAATGAATAATTTTTAACAATTTAACATAGGGGCTACCACTCTTCCTGTTGAGATTAAGAAAATCGTGAGAATTTGATGCATAACGTCAAATAGAAAAACTATTGGTTCGTTTGCACTCTCTCACAAAGCTGAGACTTTGTCGTTAATTGCTTGTAACAAGCAAGAGCAGTCGCACACTTTACAAGACCATCTCTAAACAACTTAGCATATAGCCGACCTCATATGAGGTAAACTCCAAGGTGTTAGCCACAGATTAGCAAAGCTGTGCATTGAAGCTATAAGCTACTTGACACCAAACTGTGAAAAAATTATGAAGGTCATCTTGTTTCAAGGTTGTAACTGAAAAAAAGGCTTTCAGTTGAAACATCTCTGAATATAGCCTAAGGGTATAGCCTAAAAGTAGGCTAACTGTTCATATCCCAATATCACCCAGCTACTTACCAAATAAACATGAAATACTGATCTAACTTGAAATTAGTTTATAAGAAAAAAAAGAAAGAAGAGGTATATGAAACTATTACAGCTGAAATCAGTTTAACAGCAGTCAAACAAATCTGACAATGCCCTTTGTAGGGGCATTTACAGTTAAAGACCCAAGGACCAGATATGATGAATGAAAGACCAGGAGTCAAGAGATGGAATCAACAGAAGAAAGTTTTACTGAAGAATATTTCATCAGCAGCTTCAACACTTCAACACAGCAAGGAGTTCGTAGGCCGCTCTGCCGTACATTCACAAAACCACAGCAATTATACTTTACACAGGTCACTAATCAACGTCATTACTTCAGGTTGAATTATTCTGATTGGTTAAGAAATAGATAAACTTAGAAAATCTCCACATATGGACTGATAGACTGAACCCTATCTCCATTGGTTATCCAGATGACACAAGGATCCTGGCTTTAGACACGAAGTGACTCTCTGAGGCCGTGGAGCCAGTTGTTCACCTCACCAATACAGGACCTGTAACAAAGAATACTATAGTGCACACACACACAGCTTATTTATGGTTGAAGTTGATTGAGCTCTTGCTCTAATCAGGATGCATTCCCAAAACATACTGATAACATGTTCTTACTCTCAGTGAGAGGTTCAGACAATATTCATCATTATTTTCTAGTGGCTGAAGATGAAAAAGTGTAGCAAATTAGCTCATAAGTCAAATATTTATAATTACAATGAATTATAATTAATTATAAATATTTGGATTAGTTTCAGAATTGACTGTTGCAGAATTAATATTACAATTATTTAATCAGTCCGTCCACCGAACAGACAGCATAATCAATTCTAGGACATAAATTATCTTCCTGGCCAAGAAAGAATTTTGCTGATGTACTAGAAGGGTAATAGCATGTAGCAAAACCAAAACGTTTCAGTGACTTTTATTTCTGAGCGGCAAACACAGAGACAATAAAGCGTGGATATAATGGTCTAATAAATTAAACTATGGGTATAGGCTACATACAATTAAACTAAGCAAAGATTTTATACAGTATAAACAAAGTAAAAAGAGAGAGAGAGAAGAGAATGGCAAGATTACAAACAGTTAACCACGGCCTATGATAAACATCAATGAATCTGGGTCACCTTAAAAAAAAGGCACAACTTTGAGATGCATCTATGGCTGCAAAACAGATGCATGCATTGACTTTGGTTGCAATAGAGTCCAGAGATTCTTGATGATTTTGTTAGGAGTGTGCTGAAGGGTTCTTCTGGATGGACCACGTTGAATCCAACTGTAATAAGGTATCTTCTGAAGGCAAGTGTAAATGAGAACCCAAGTGCAGTTTATTATAAACACAACCAAACATGAAACAAAAACATGGCGTGGCATGAAAACTCAAAAACCAAGACATGAACAGGACTCACAACAGTGGTTACAGGAAACAATACTTGACCAAGACACATGGCAAACATGAGGGCTTAAATACACAGACTAATGACAAGATAAGGGACACCTGTGAACAATGATCAGACAATTAACCAATGACAAGACACATGGCAGGATCACATGACAAACAGGAATCACATGAAAGACATGGAAACATGACATGAACAAACCCAAAACGTGACAGATCCCCCCCTCTAAGGGTGGCTCCCGACACCCAAACAAAAGAAAAAAATGTTCAAGGAGGGTGGTGGAGCGGTGGCGGTCTTGGGGGAGGGATGGTGGGCCAGGCCCGTGCAGGGGGACAGGACATGGGTCGTGGCATGGCGTGGACGGGCCTGGGTCGTGGCATGGCGTGGGCGGACTTGGACTGGGGCAAGGCGTGGGCGGACCTGGGCTGAGGCATGGCGTGGGCGGACCTGGGCTGAGGCATGGCGTGGGCGGACTTGGACTGGGGCAAGGCGTGGGCTGACCTGGGCTGAGGTATGGCGTGGGCGGACCTGGGCCGTGTGCAGGCGGCCAGGGCGGAGCAGGCTGTGCAGGTGGCCAGGGTGGACCAGACAGTTCAGGTGGCCAGGATGGACCAGACAGTTCAGGGGACCATGGCGGCGCGGCCTCCATGGTCCTATCAAGGGACCTGGATTTCAGCATTTGAAGTTTCCCCATCATTACTAAAGAATCACAACTAGGCTATAGCCCAGGGACACATAAACCACAAAAGAATACTATACATTTGGGGCAGTTTATGTGTATTGCAAGTTTGTCTCTAGTCTCTGGGCCTCTGCTGTCTTTTTCCCCAGACACAGTCTCCGCTAGGGTCGGTCAGGGAGAAGTTGAAGAGAAGTTGTTTTGCAACTCTTTAGGCAGAGCCAGTGATCAAGTTTGAACAAAGGGAAAAGGGGACTTTTATATGATGCCTCAAGCATGAGACCATTTTGATCACGTCAATTTGTTACATAAGAATCGGTCACGTAGAAGACAGGCTGGAGTGACCCCCAGTGACCTCGGCTGTCTTGGTCAACCTCAAGAGTAAATATAGGCTATGTTTAACATATGTTGGGTGACTTACCTGATGGCTCATGCTACTGCTAACCCGGACGTCGACGTCACTTCAGTGGTTTGGGAAAAGCATGTAAAAGTCCTGGCAGAAAGCGATGCATAAGGATGTAGTGTAACGACGAATTATTTAATTTTTTTCGAAGTGTTAACAACTTAGTGTTAACTAATAATTGTTGCAAACTGGTACTACCAACAAAATATTAGTGCATTCCTGGAACTGGGCGTTGTTACACTACATCCTTCTGCATCGCTTTCTGCCAGGACTTTTACGTGCTTTTCCCAAACTACTGAAGTGACGTCGACGTCCGGGTTAGCGGTAGCATGAGCCGTCAGGCAAGTGTTATTTAAATAAACTCCTCATGTACTTACAAACTTTCCAATGCCTCGTTTAAGAGTACAGAACCTATTTGTACTACTGTAGAAGTTTGGTACCATTCTGAGCATTATTAGTGGGGTAATTTACGAGATACATCATAGGATCCATTAGCGCCTGCACTAAGCCATCCGGCTGATTTCTCTAAATAAGCTCTAACTTTAATAATGTTCAACCAAGGGAAAAAAGGCTTCTGGGGGGGGGGGGTGTTTGGCTCGAGGTCACGGTGCAAAGGACCCTTGGTTGATTTTACTCCTAACCATCCCTTTAAGGTTGTTCAAGATCCATAACTTGAAGTTGCTGTAGGTTTGTATTTTGAAATTGTTCGTCTCTGGTTCTCTTCCTTTCAAGAACAAACATTTTTAATAGTCACTTCCTTTTTTTTAACAGAAGAGTAACAAATGCAAGAGAAGAGGAACTAATAACAATGATCAGAACACCATTCATCAGACCAACTATAGGGTAAGAGCTGTCTATTGTGTCCAATTCTGATTTTGGATCTCTGGAGTCGGTTCTACGATGCATAATACTCTATATTCAGTGCTGCACAACCATTGAAGGGTTTTACATACATTTTGTATAAGTATATAAAAAGGATGTTGTGTAATAACATGATCACTGACCTCACCAAAGATGTGCAGTCTGCCGCCATTGCTGTATTTTGGAGGAACGTCTTTGGTCACACAGTAATAAAGTCGCAAATCATCAACAGTGACATTATATATTAACAGGCGTTGCTTTCTTTGCACTGAATATTTGTGTCTAAATCTATTATTGTAGTAATGTCAGAACCGGAGAATCTGGTAGTTTTAGTAATAACCAAGTTAACCTTCTTTACATCAAGATCACAGTTTATAGTCACATTTTACTGCAAATCTTTTAGTTGATCTGTTAAAGTCTCTGCAGCTTCACATCATAAGCAAGTCTGCAACACACACACACACACACACACACACACACACACACACACACACACACACACACACACACACACACACACACACACACACACACACACACACACACACACACACACACAATATGGATCATTATTATTATTATAAACATCATAAAGTATTAATTTCCAAAGCACATGATCTTCAGGGTCTTAAAACACTTCAGCATGACCTAGTCTTGTTACTTTCACGTGACACTATACCTCATAGCTTTAAAACGGTCACACATCAAGAGGAAGTTAAAGTCAGGCGTGCTCTGACCACAAGTGTAGTGTTTAATTCTGTTCACAATATATATAGCCTAACCTTTTCACTTTTTGAAAAAAAATGTATTCATACTTGTAACAGAAAGCAATATGACTCAATATAACACTAATTTGCACAAATTTGTTTCTATAACACTAACAGCCATTATATAAATAAATGCTAATGACGTTTTTGGCAGTCAGTAATTTGCTGCACTAAACACTGTGGTCGACACAAAACATGTTTATCCTCAAAGCAAATGAGCATGTATTAAAATTAGCCTGGATTGTATGTCTTTTACTTTTTTTTTGTTTTGTTCATGGCTTTTTTTCCCTCTTTGGAGTCAGATGGTCTAGTTACATCACCCACCAACAGGGGCTAACAGGCTATGATAACCAGTTTCTTGTTTCTTGTTTCTTGTTTCTTGTTTCTTGTTTCTTGTTTTTTGTTTCTTGTTTCTTGTTTTTGACTCACGGCGAAGTCCTATTTCGTTCTTCTAGGGGTAAAACGAAGTTCGAAATACATGAGCAGCGATATATTGTTATTGATCATCTGACGCCGCCAACACTGCTGAGAGCGGTGCTTAGATGAATATGTAAATGTTCTGCGTGCTTTCCTCTCAATATCAAAATAAACACAACAAAACTGAGAAAACAGCAAGGATTTTAATAAAGCATAAGAAAAGCAATGTGATTATATTTGCACAAGCTCTACAGCACTCCAGTAAAGTCACGTCACGGTTATTTATATAGCACTTTATACAATTGATTGCTTAAAATCAAGGAGCTTTACCGTATTAAACATGAATAACAGTGTAAACTACATTTTCTTCTATAAAGCATCTCTCCAGTGTGTTCATGTTATCACTCGCGGACATCTGACCTCAACCGCCTGAACAGGACAACTGAACAAGAAAAGATTTTCACGTGAAAGAAGGCGGATCCTCCGCGCACGCCTACTTATTACGTAATCGCCACGGACCAATGGGAGTACAAATGTGTTTACCAGCTTTGGCAAGCTGTTTCGTTTCCCAAAACCAACTTTGTTTCGGCCTGATGTTGTTCTAAATGACATCACACCAGTTCGTTCTTCAATTTCGCTTTAAGTGCATCGGGGTCTTGACTCCTGAAATTTTTGTTCGGTTTGAGGAGCTTTTTAAAGTAGGACATGTACAACAGAATAGATCCCTGCAAACATGCTGGCGTTTTGCGGGCACAGTGGGCTAGGGCCAGCCCACACCAAACCTAAACAGGCCCATATAGCTTTGGGCTCACCGCGGGCTGTCTGTGAGCAGCCCACATTAGCGGATTGCCCACATTAAGCCCATGATGACCCAATAGAGACAGAGCGCAACACGTCATAATCTGAAGACCACGCCCACCGGGGGGGAAAACAATCCAACCGTCTCCGTTGATTTGGCATTGCGAGAGGCTGCCTCCTTGTCATTTATGACTTATAACAAAAGACAGAAAAATGCCTAAAAGCTGCTGTGTGACGAGGTGTACAGCAAACAAGCTAAAAAACCCAGAAATACATTTTTATAAGCTTCCAAAGACACAAATGGAGAATTATTCAGTGGACAAAAGAAACATCTATCCAAAAAAAAAAAATCCATGTGTAACGGAGGCCAGCTAGTAGTTGCTGTGCGAGTAAACCTCACTCCTCTGACCTCAGAGGCTGCAGTCTTTAGCCTCCTTGTTAGAGCGCCTGACTCTCACGCTGGAGACCCGGGTTTGAGGCCCGCATAGAGCGGGGCGAGTAGGACTCGGGTGGAGGAGTTGCACATAAATTCCATAAAAGAGTTGAAAGTTTTGAGTTTTAAAAACAGCATGTGATCTTGGAACTTTACAGCGCATGCATTATAAAGATTGTATGTCTATCTCTCACAGCCATGTTCTCATATGCATAAAATTAGATTTGGCTGGCATCTACCCCTGGTCTATGACTAATATATAAACAAAATATAAATAAACTCACAGTAGTGAACCATAACTAGAGCTGTGTCTATCCAGTGACCAAACAGTGGAAAAGTTCGTTTGCAAGAAACCACAGCGCGTTGTCAACCACATAGAAGAGATGAGCAGAAGTGGGTGTTTTAATAGGTTAAAACATATTATAAACTATTAATACGCAAGCCAAAGAAAGAAAAAAAGAAAAAGCTGTGATTACCAGCTGCAGAACATTTGAGAAAAACAATGCAAGGCAGGAATTTTATACAGTATTCAGACGTGCCATCTGATCTGTGGTGAGATTAAGCATTATTTGTTGCAAGTTTCATGAAACTGGGCTAAGAAGCTGCTTTCAGGCCCAAGAAACCCCGTTAGACTGTGGTTTACATGCAACTTCCACTGCTAGTCTGAACAAGTCAGTGCTGTAAAAGCAAGATCTCCATTCAAAACAGCAACATTTAATACCAGACAAGAACAGTATATTTCTACCACTCTATACAGCATCGACCACACTGCACGTTTAGACATAAATCAATTAATTAAGCAGCAAACAAGGTAACACACAAAAACATGCATGCATACTCTTGTTTGTGCAGATCAACCTCGTGGTTAAAACCACCAGTCATGGAAACTCCCGAAACTCCCCAATTTCCTCTTGTGGAAAATAGCCCCAGTGTCCACTACTTTCAGCACTTTATGTTCAACCAGTAGGTATTTTAATTCTACTTTTCATAACTTTAAACATTGTGTGTCAAATAATCTCAGAACTGATCATTACTACCTATCTGCATTCATACAAGCATGAGTACATGACAACAGATTTTGTTCAACTTTGTTTCAAATCTAATCTCAATTTCCATGTACATTTGGATATGAATCAGAATACGCAACTAAAATGTTTAAATCTATGAAATCCCACAAATAGAAGTACAGAAATGTTCAACTTTATATTTTTATTTACAAATTATGAATATTATAAATAATGAAATATCATACATCATTACGTTTTTATTGGCTGTAGAAGAGAGTAGATGGCCTGATGATCCTGGCAAGACCTGCTTCTACCGGGAGGCATGGATGATTCAATTTCAGCAAACTGAAAGATTAAGATATTAGCAATGAATGTAAGGAATAATGTACAGCCAGGCGATCATTATCAAAAAATAAAACCTCCGACATGTCTGAACGGGTTTACTTTGTAAATCTATAAATAGACATGAAATAGAGATCTGACAAGTTAGAAGTGCGGTTATGTGAGACATAAAACTAGTGCAATGTACAACGGTCAAATATGCATTTTAGTGGTCGTTATACTGTACTGTAGTTGTTTAATATCACATATTCATTCAAATAATGGATCTACAACACTAATTGAAAATAGCATGCTAACTAAGCCATTTAAAAAAAATTAAGCTAATATTCATTACACAATTATTGTTACCTGAGCTGCAGTGGTACTTTGTGGGTTCTCTGAACTATTTTTAGATCTTCTAGTTGCATGAAGGCAGTTCTTCACCACACCTGAAGAAAACAACAGTGAATAAACATCACCTTTTGATGGTTTAAACACCTACTTGTAGTTCGTTCAATCACCTTTATTTAATATAGCGGTTTTAACAATACAGATTGTTTCAAAGCAGTTTTACAGTGATAATAGGAAATTATTGAACAGAGACTTAATGAGTCTTTTAATCTAGTAAAACGAGAACAAACCTATTAATGCAATGGTCAGAAGCACATTCAGCAGGACAGATATGATGATGGTCATATTTCTCCATGGTATCTGATGTTGTGGAGCGTCATCTGTCTGATTCCTGTGGACTGAGTCTGTAAAAGGTTTGTAGTTCAATCTTTATTCAGTTTCAGTCTTTAACAGAACAATAAAACTATTATTAGATCTTCACACAGTATATTCAATCTGGAATTCATCATGTGGTTTATAAAGACATGAAATGATAAAATAACTCACCGCTGATGTAGATTTTGGTGCCGTTGTTGAATTTTAGTGGTTCACTAGTTTTCACACAATAATAAACTCCTAATTCATCAATGGTGATATTTTTGATGAACAGACGACTGTTAGTTTTCACTGAGTATTTGTGTTCAAAGCTCCTGTTTTCATATTCACCTCCTTCATATGTGCTATCATAAGTGCGTAAGATCAACACTGGAGGATCCGGTAATTTCAGTTTGTACCAGTAAATCTCCTCTATATCAAGATCACAGGTTATAATAACATCAGATCCTAAAGTTACTGGTGTGTTTGTTAGACTCTCTGTGGCTTGATACAACATGATCAGATCTATGACAGAAAGAAAAACACATTTATTAAGATATAAAATCAAAAGAAAACTGACTCAATCAAATGTGACGTGAGAAACTCACAGATCTGCAGCTGTATGATCTTCATTGTCTGATCCAGATGAATAATATCTGCTATATGTGATCATTCAAACATCTCGAACTGTGAGAGGAAACACAAACCTCGACCACACAGACGAGAGGGGAAGTCAGAGCTGAACACATGATCACACAGCAAATTTGTATTGTATTGTATTTGATATCATATGAAGCAGGCTGGATTATATAAAAATATTTTTGGTACAAAGATAAAACACAAAAGCAAAAAAAAAAAAAAAAAAAAAAACAGGCATACAAAAATGGCTAACAGAAAGCGGCTTTAGTTACACATATTACGCTTTGAAAAACAGCACCAACTCACGTTGCAATGGAAATATGTTGGAGTGGTTTAAAAGAATCTGCACTAAATAATTTAGCCAAAATCATGCACTGACCACAATTTCAACTCTGGTGTTGAAAAATCTGTCTATTTGCAGTTTGAGGATTCCACCAGCAGGTGCTGTGCCTTACAATTACAGTTTCTACTTACAGTGAGGAAAATAAGTATTTGAACACCCTGCTATTTTGCAAGTTCTCCCACTTGGAAATCATGGAGGGGTCTGAAATTGTCATCGTAGGTGCATGTCCACTGTGAGAGACATAATCTAAAAAAAAATAAAAAATCCAGAAATCACAATATATGATTTTTTAACTATTTATTTGTATGATACAGCTGCAAATAAGTATTTGAACACCTGTCTATCAGCTAGAATTCTGACCCTCAAAGACCTGTTAGTCTGCCTTTAAAATGTCCACCTCCACTCCATTTATTATCCTAAATTAGATGCACCTGTTTGAGGTCGTTAGCTGCATAAAGACACCTGTCCACCCCATACAATCAGTAAGAATCCAACTACTAACATGGCCAAGACCAAAGAGCTGTCCAAAGACACTAGAGACAAAATTGTACACCTCCACAAGGCTGGAAAGGGCTACGGGGAAATTGCCAAGCAGCTTGGTGAAAAAAGGTCCACTGTTGGAGCAATCATTAGAAAATGGAAGAAGCTAAACATGACTGTCAATCTCCTTCGGACTGGGGCTCCATGCAAGATCTCACCTCATGGGGTCTCAATGATCCTAAAAAAGGTGAGAAATCAGCCCAGAACTACACGGGAGGAGCTGGTCAATGGCCTGAAAAGAGCTGGGACCACCGTTTCCAAGGTTACTGTTGGTAATACACTAAGACGTCATGAAATCATGCATGGCACGGAAGGTTCCCCTGCTTAAACCAGCACATGTCAAGGCCCGTCTTAAGTTTGCCAATGACCATTTGGATGATCCAGAGGAGTCATGGGAGAAAGTCATGTGGTCAGATCAGACCAAAATAGAACTTTTTGGTCATAATTCCACTAAACGTGTTTGGAAGAAGAAGAATGATGAGTACCATCCCAAGAACACCATCCCTACTGTGAAGCATGGGGGTGGTAGCATCATGCTTTGGGGGTGTTTTTCTGCACATGGGACAGGGCGACTGCACTGTATTAAGGAGAGGATGACCGGGGCCATGTATTGCGAGATTTTGGGGAACAACCTCCTTCCCTCAGTTAGAGCATTGAAGATGGGTCGAGGCTGGGTCTTCCAACATGACAATGACCCGAAGCACACAGCCAGGATAACCATGGAGTGGCTCTGTAAGAAGCATATCAAGGTTCTGGCGTGGCCTAGCCAGTCTCCAGACCTAAACCCAATAGAGAATCTTTGGAGGGAGCTCAAACTCCGTGTTTCTCAGCGACAGCCCAGAAACCTGACTGATCACGAGATCTGTGTGGAGGAGTGGGCCAAAATCCCTCCTGTAGTGTGTGCAAACCTGGTGAAAAACTACAGGAAACGTTTGACCTCTGTAATTGCAAACAAAGGCTACTGTACCAAATATTAACATTGATTTTCTCCAGGTGTTCAAATACTTATTTGCAGCTGTATCATACAAATAAATAGTTAAAAAATCATACATTGTAATTTCTGGATTTTTTTTTTAGATTATGTCTCTCACAGTGGACATGCACCTACGATGACAATTTCAGACCCCTCCATGATTTCTAAGTGGGAGAACTTGCAAAATAGCAGGGTGTTCAAATACTTATTTTCCTCACTGTATATACTATAAGAACCTAGTGAAAAAAAAGTATACTTTTTATAAATAAACTATAGTACATTGCAAATATACTAACAAAAATAGTACTCTCTTTAAATGTACAGTACAGGCCAAAAGTTTGGACACATTCATATTTTTTATGTTTTTGAAAGAAGTTTCTTCTGCTCATCAAGCCTGCATTTATTTGATCAAAAATACAGAATTTTTTTTTTTATATTGTGATATATTATTACAATTTAAAATAATTGGTTTTCAATTTATTATACTTTAAATGATCATTTATTTATGTGATGCAAAGCTGAATTTTCAGGATCATTACTCCAGTCTTCAGTGTCACATGTGACATCCAGTCTATCACATGATCCTTTAGAAATCATTCTAATATTCTGATTTATTATGAGTGTTGGACACAGTTCTGCTGCCTGATATATTTGATGAATAAAAGGTTAAAAAGAACTGCATTTATTCAAAATAAAAAATATATTTTCTAATAATATAAATCTTCTTCACTATCACTTTTTATCAATTTAACACATCCTTGCTGAAGAAAAGTATTGATTTATTTCAAAAAAAGAAAGAAAAAAAATTACTGACCCCAAATGACTGACCAGTAGTGTATATTGTTGTTACAAAAGATTTATTTTTTTAAACATTTACTTCTTTTTCTTTTTTTTATCATCAAAGTATCCTAAAAAAGTATCACAGGTTATGAAAAAATATTAAGCAGCAGAACTGTTTCCAACTTTGATAATGAATCATCATATTAGAATGATTTCTAAAGGATCATGTGATAGACTGGAGTAATGATCCTGAAAATTCAGCTTTGCATCACAGGAATAAATGATAATTTAAAGTATAATATATTGAAAACCAATTATTTTAAATTGTAATAATATATCATTCTGTATTTTTGATCAAATAAATGCAGGCTTGATGAGCAGAAGAAACTTCTTTCAAAAACATTAAAAATAGTAATATGTCCAAACTTTTGGCCAAATGGACAAAATTCATCCTCAAAATCAGAAACAATAGAATAATATGGAAAACGGATGTTTGAAATAAATGATGAACTCTAAAGACTTTTCTACTTTTCTCTTTGTAACATCCTGATCAGGTTTGATTCTAATCATAATGTAACATTATTGAAAAACAGATTTTTTTTCAGTACAAAAACTGCTAAACTTTGACAAAAAGTAACTTCTATTGTTATAATTGTGATTTCATAATTTGTAGATATGAATCTAACTGGAAGAAATTGTGAAAAGATGTCTTTTAGTTTGAAACTTTTAGTACATTTAGAGATCTGCATTTAGAGATCTAGTGATTATTATTTTTTTACTTTTAAAACTGCATTTTCCAAAATATGGGCAAAAAAATCTTACACTAAATCATGTCAAATCATCCATGTTATCCCCATGAGTGAAATTTGGAAATGTGGGCATTTTACAAAGGTGAATTTTAAATGTCCTTTCTTTTTTTTCTTTAAAAAAAAAACCTATTTTATTTTTATTTTTACATTTTTTTATACAAATTTGGAGTAAAAATGTCCAAATGTGGAGTAAAAACATTAATAAACAGAGTAAAATTACATTTGTTAAATAAAAAATAAAAAAAATATATATATATATTTTTTTTTTTACAAAATCACATTTTGATACCTGGGGTCTCTGAGATATGTACTTACAAGGCATTTGCCCACCGGCAACTATAGTTGCCATTTGGACTTTTGACTAAGTATACAAAAAACTATAGATCTCTTGTAAGATTTGTTTTGTTTGGATGATTCTAGAGACCTTCATGATTATGTATATATATATATAATATATGTGTGTGTGTGTGTGTCAATAAAAAATACTTATTAGTAACATGAAATTGACCTTTCTTTGGGAGGGTTTGCCTTCGCCATGCTTCCTGGAAGTAGGGGTAGGAAGTTGGCAGCCTCATGTGACAGGAAGCAAGTGAATACATTTTTTTTTTTTTCTTGAAATCCTTTATTTGGTTGTTTGCTTGCATGTCATTGAGACATAGAACAAGGATAACATCTAGAAAAATACTTACAAAAGGAAAATGACAACTATACACTGCGGCAACTATAGTTGCCGGTGGGTGAATTTGTAATGTACTTGTAACACAAAGTACACTTTAATATCACTAATCAAGCATGTAATTAGTCCCTACACAGGCATATACTTAAAGTATACGTGAAGTTGTTCCAATTTAGTACACTAAATACACTTAAAGTTATGCTTTACTACAATTTAATTACAACTAAAATATACTTAGTACAAAATTAGTTGTTTCAAAATAACATACTTCAAGTTAACTAATCATTAACACACTTGAAGTGTCCTAAATTAATCTGGCTGCACACATATACATATATATATATAAAGAGTTCAGATGCAAAAGCCTCTAAATGCCATCTGAAATTTTCTTATAGAATGATAATTTTTATCAAGCTTGTATATTTAAGTTCAGTAATTTCACTTAAATAACAATTAATAGGTAATCTTCATTGCCATTTAAGTTAAATTATTTAATTTAAATATACAAGCTTGATAAAAATGATCATTCTATAAGAAAATTTCAGATGGCATTTAGAGGCTTTTGCATCTGAACTCCATATAACCAGGGGAGACCCTTGCAATTTAACAAAACTGGAACGTTTTTGCCAAGAAGATTGGGAAAATATTCCCAAGTCAACATGTGCCAAGCTGATATAGAATCAAACAGACTTGAGTGCTGTAATAAATTCAAATGGTGCATCAACTAAGTATTAGTTCAGGGGTGTACACAATAATGCAGTTAGTTATTACATTTTTGTTTCTTTCTCTGAAATGTTTCACTTTGGTTTGCAGTAGCATTACATACGTTTTTACATTAGCCTACACGTGCAACAGTTCTGATATGATTTATCTTACATTTTTTATAGCCGTTTTAACAGAGGTTTCTCACTTGAACTTGAATGGGCCTATAGCCTTCAATTGTAACATTTACTCCAACAGCCGGAACTGAACAGGCTCATCCACTGAGCTCGTCCAATCCTCCACGTCGGAAGCCGCCAACGACAAACTTTTATCGCGATGATACTCTTCAGATCCTCCAAACGAGATGAGGCCACTCGCTTCACACGAGGGCCGCTGGTCAGCGTGGGTGAAAAGCACTGGAGAAATGTATCTGGGTGGAGAGAGTGATGCTTGCTCTTTTAATATGTTCGCCAGATAGACGCAGGGGAGACAGTGAAATCAGCTGAAGCTGTTCTGCTTGATTTCAGGAAGGCACTCGTTCCGCTGCCTGGCCTGTTCGACGGCAAGAAGGCTTTTTCGAGAGATCAACAAAGTGTGTTTGAAGGGTAATAAATCTGATTCCTATGGCAGAATGAGCTGCTTTTATAGGCAGACGCCCCACCCTTTTCGGCAGGCTCTGCACTCCCTCGGCGGCATGGCCCGCGATAGGCTCGCGCAGACCACTGCTTCGCCATAGGTCCGTGCAGCTCCCACTTATTAGCAGCAAATGAGCGCACTTAGATCATTTATCTGTTATATATCAGAGTGTCTGCATTGTGATCCACTGGTCCAAACATTAGTATAAAAAATATAATGACCAAACAAGCAATTCCTTCTGCACTGGTAAATAGAACAGATGCAGATTGAGAATAGTAAGGCAAGGCAAGTTTATTTATATAGCACATTTCATACACAATGGCAATTCAAAGTGCTTTACATAGAAGAAATTAAAATAATAAAAAGAAATAAGAATAATTAAAACAGTTTAGAAAAATAAAATAAAATACAGTACTTTTAAAAATTAAAAAAGAATATTTATTATAGATCTTTCCTTCAAAAGGATTCCCTAAAGACTTAAATCTTTCAACCTTCTTTTAACCTTCAATCTTCTTACGACTTCCATCTATCAACTTTCCTTTAACTTTCTTTTCTCCCTCATTTACTCACACGTTCTTTTCACTTTCTTTAGCACTTTAGCACTGCGTTCACATTCTTTCTCAGACGAAAACTTTAATATCGTCATTTAAATACTGTTCTACTTTCAAACCCACATTAATACACGTCACTTTCACATTATCACCTTCTGAGTGGGCATTTACAGTTACGGGCTAAATGCCCTGCTGACATAGGAGAAATTAAAATAATTAAAAGAAATAAGAATAATTAAAACAGTTTAGAAAAATAGAGTAAAATACAGTACAGTACAAACAGTCGGACGAACAGCGGCACAGTGCTCATTCAGTAAATGCACAGCTAAACAGAAGTGTTTTGAGTCTGGATTTGAATGTGACTACTGTAGGAGCACATCTGATCTCTTCTGGAAGCTGGTTCCAGCTGCGGCTGGCATAATAGCTAAAAGCAGACTCACCATGTTTAGAGTAAACCCTTGGTATTTCTAGCTGATATGATCCTAATGATCTGAGTGATCTGTTGGGTTTATATTCAGTGAGCATATCTGCAATGTATTGAGGTCCTAGGCCATTGAATGATTTATATACCAGTAATAATACTTTGAAATCAATCCTAAATCTAACTGGGAGCCAGTGTAAAGACCTGAGGACTGGTGTGATATGTTCATATTTTCTGGTTCTGCTCAGAATCCTAGCGGCAGCGTTCTGTATGAGCTGCAACTGTCTTATGGTCTTTTTGGGAAGGCCAGTGAGGAGTCCATTACAATAATCCACCCTGCTGGTGATGAAAGCATGCACAAGTTTCTCTAAGTCTTGTCTGGAAACAAAGCATCTAATTCTTGCAATATTTTTCAGATGATAGTATGCTGATTTAGTTATTGCTTTGACATGACTACTGAAACTAAGGTCTGACTCTAGTGTCACACCAAGATTCCTGACTTGATTTTTAGTTGTTTGACCCCTAGAGTGAAGGTATGCGTTCACCTTGAGAACTTCATCTTTGTTTCCAAACGCAATGACTTCAGTTTTGTCTTTGTTTAACTGAAGAAAGTTTTGACACATCCAACTGTTGACTTCATCAATGCATCGGCACAAGGAGTCAATGGGGCTCTAATCATTGGGCGATAGGGCTAAGTACAGCTGTGTGTCGTCTGCATAGCTGTGGTAAGCAATTTGGTTATTTCTCATTATTTGGCTCATTGGGGCTCATTAGTAATGTCAACAGCAAACACAACTGGTCACTGTCAATGTTATCCAATGTAAAAGGCACTCGAAGCAAAATTTAGATAAAGTGCAGAGTAAATCCCAATAGAACAGTTAGGAAAATCATAATCTTCTGTGATTGTGTTTTCATGGACGAGTTTCTCTGTTTCTGAGCTGGTTCTGCAGGCTTTTCTGTAAGAAAAACAATACAATGTAGAGAAAAGCAGTTCTATAAATTCATTAGTGTTGTATAGAGATAAAATGCTGCATTAATGCAGTGTGAAATTTAAAACTCTGTAATTTATCAAACAAGGATTTCATTTACCTTTGACAAAAAGCTGTAGCTTCTTTTTTGTGTTTGATTTTCGAATAAAACAAGTGTAGTTTCCAGCATGAATTAACTCCACATTTTTCAGCTTAATTGAATAGTTTCCTTTTACATACTCTGAAGAGAAACTTTCCGTTCGATCCTGGAATATTGTGTCCTGTTTTTCTAGTGAGAGTTGGTCATTTATAATATTTAACACTTTCTTGCTTACATTGTATCGCCAAAATACATCACTTTGTTTATTCTCATACAGACATGGCAAGGTGACGTTGTCTCCAACAACATGCACAAATGTGTTTGAGTCGTCCTGTAGAGACACTGGGGAAAATAGTAATATACGTTAGGAAGCAAACAACAAAAACTGAATACATATGAAATATCTTAACTGAGGTCTGTGAATACTAACCTTTGCCTGTCAGATGTAGAAGTAATACAATGAAGCAGCATCTGCAAAAATGAGTAAAAGCACAGTTAATATTGGTCTTTGATAAACAAAGGCTAGTTGAACCAACTATGATTCTTGTGCATATCCATTAACTAAGAATATTACTACTCAAGACAAGATTTCTGTTTCAGACAAACATTTCATTAACTGTTTCCATCCAAAGTTGCAAATTTAACTTTAGTGCACATCGCATAAAACACTTGCGAATAAGGTACCATTTTCATTCCAGATGTTCAAAACAACAAAATCCTCTCACTTTGTGGGAAATTGGTGCAAAATATCTGTAATAAAAATTGGGGAAGCCACTGACACTGTGGCTCTTTTTGTACATTTTAAATTAAAGACAAAACGCAATAAACACTGTCATTTTATTTTATCTAATTCAATTGAACACATACGTTTTTATGTGCATTTTTAGAATTGATGCGAAATCTTGGTGTTTCCATCCAGCGGTTATGCAATATCCCAAAATGTGATTAAAAATAGGTAAATGGAAACACAGCTAATGAGAATCATGTCCAGAGGAGTTCATGATTTCAAAGCCATACATCATCCTTGTAGTGAAGATCATATTACACACACTATTTTCAGCCTGGGGGTTTACTGCCCCAGACCAGCCCCATCTTGTTTCAACAGTAATACAGATATAGATAACAACTGACATACTAAACTTCTTAAGCAATCATTCTGCAATCAAACTTCTGTATCACTACTAGACCAGATGCATAGGCCTATGCGGATTTATTATTTTTCTCCGGGTATATGTGAGTGAGTGAGTGAGAGAGAGAGAGAGAGAGAGAGAGAGAGAGAGAGAGAGAGAGAGAGAGAGAGAGAGAGAGAGAGAGAGAGAGAGAGAGAGCTTTTTAAATCATAGTTAATACATAGCACAAGTAAATGATGCACTGCTTTAAATACAAAGTAAAGATAATTTACTCAGAATCATTAATTCGCCTCACTTCCAGTTGCCAATAGTTATTGGAAGCCTGAATAATTTCAACGAACCAGTTCACAAAATGATTCAGTGGTTATTTTACTCCATTGTGTAATGACGTCACTAGAATGTATTTCAACTCAGTGTCATGGTATGTTACGTTGAAATGGTCTAATAAAACTGCAAGTTAGAAAAAACTATGTTTTTGAACCTATACCTTTAGGTCCAAGATCACATAGTTGAGTGTTTTTGAATGCTTTTGTGTTGTTGTTTGGTTAAATAATTAGGCCAAAAGGGGGGAGTGACATTTTACCTTTGTGAGTAGGACTGCTTTCAGTTTGCTTTCTTGAGCTTCTGAGGATTATTAATATGTAAACACATGCAAAGTGTAGGCACATAGGCACAAAACAAAAACAAAAAAACAAAAAAAATCACAATGTCTAGGTATGCGAGTAGAGGTAGTGCTCAGGGACTGTAATCCAGTGTTTTGGATGCCAAGTCATATGGATATACGTTGTTTATAGTCTTTAATTTGTTGCTTGGCATTGATATTTAGTTTTACCTGGGTACGGTCCATTCTCTTTTTCTCATCCCTTCTCCATATTATTATTCTCCTCTAAAGCTTTCAGCAATTTATGCAAACAAAACAAAACATAACTTGGTATTGGTATCAATTTCAGTATCTGTCAGCACGTGAATCCACAAGAGGGCGCTGCTGTCCCAGCATGCAACAAGGCATGACATCTTCACACTCTATATAGGGTAAGGGAAGTGCTGGGCAATTACTGACAGACAACAGGATGGGTGATATCTGTAAAAAGATTAGGAGAACTTTAGCTGAAAGCTAGGGGAACATTCTGCAAACCTAAATATAGTGTTCTATTTCTGTCAAGCAAAATTTCCCGGCTAACCAAAAACAGATCTTAACCCTGTAGTCCACAGCACAGCGTTTCCCTCAGGCAACGGAAAGTTTTCATAAGCCCTATGTTCAGTACATGTTTCTTTAAATGATTGCATTTAGAAGGGTTGAAAAAGTATCAAAGGACAGTCTAATAAGGCTTGGGAGTCACTCAAGCACCATTTGGTCTTATTTCAGACCTCCTAAAACTAACAAATCTTATTTAAAGGGCAACTAAACCCCTGGTCAGAGCCTGACTCCATCCACTGGCAATATTTGAAAAATGCTAGAAAAGTGGGCAGACCCCAGCGGAGATAGAGGGGACGAACCGTGAGCGGGGCGTGCACCTGAGACCTGCTGTCAGACTCTCTAAAATGGAGAGTGACTCACAGGGTCGCAAGATGACGTAAAGTACATGCATCTGATGAGTTATATCGAGTTGATGTCAATAGCGCGCGCTCTCTATAGGCATTTTCATATTTTGCCGCTATGTGAAAAAATCCAGCAAAATGCGCCGGCGCGTTTGTCGACCCCAGAGGATTAACTTTAGCCTAACCATAAATTGTGATTAAAATATATATGATCACTCACATCAAGACGCCGCTGCGGTGGTGGAGTCCATGCAGGAGGAGCAGCTTTTGGCACTGCGTCGCTTTTCAGCGCGAGCTGTGTGGAGAAGCCCATTTCCACCTCTATTGCGTTTCAAAAGCAATTCCGCGTAAAATGCAGGTTTCACACTCACGGTCTTCCAGGCCAAGAACATGCAACCACTGGCGCTTAATTTCCAAGTCTGCTGGAAAGCTATGCAGTCCAGCAGTGCTGTTGCAACCAGCAACACTACACCTACGTACCCTCCTGACCACTGTACTAAATACAGATAAATCTAGCTCATACCAAGGGCGTGGTGAGCTCGTACCAGGGGCGTGGTGAGCTGGAACCTGCTTACGTTACGTAGTACCGCTTACGTCACGTAGTACCGCTAACATCCAATAGGAAAATTCAACTGCAGTAGCCACCGTTCAACCTGAAGAGGGCAGCACCATATATTGTAGAATTAAAACACTTAATACCCAAATGTCAAAAAAGTTACTTGAATCAATGAACAGCATTAATAAAGCCCCATTCTTACAGATCATTAACTAAAAAAAGTTGGTTTAGGGTTTAGTTACCCTTTAAAAAGTATAGTTTTTTGACAAAAAAAAAGAAAAAAAGAGACTAACAGGCAATTTAATTATATTTTTTTAAATATCTAATTATCTTTGACATTCTTCATGAGGGGTAGTAGCCCTTCGTTAATAACTATCCATTCTAAATAGTATTTATTACTATTTAAAATAAGTGTGTTCCAAAGCATAGTATGTTGAAAAAAGTATGCCACAAGTCCCCGGATGGTCTACTATTTCCGGTGGATTTTTGAAGTGTGGATTGTGCTCATTATAACAGCTAATATTACCCACAACCCATTGCACTTTGGAGGACGATCCAATTCAGAACTACAATCAAGAATAAAGTTTGCTCAGAAAACTACAAAACATGGCCGATGTGCGCTACCGACGGTTAAGTAGAGTAGCTTAAGTAAAAGTAGCTTTCCCTATCCGATATTTTTTTTTCCCGTTAAAAAAAAAAAATCCGTAAACACGGCGTCGTCTCAAGAAATATCTGCGTACACACGAAACCACTGAAACCGACTCAAAACGATGTAGTATACATGCCAGACCAGTATGTGGCGCTGTAATTCTGCCACAGACATACACTAAAAACGGAGAAGAAGACTTGGAGCTCGCGCATAAACCTTGCGCGCTGTATACAACAATAATATTAGGCACAGTAGCTTCTTTTTTTCTTTTCTTTTTTCTTTTTTAAACAAGAACTTTGTTGAACAATATGAAAAACCATAAATGTAGTTGCTGTGACTTAACGGTGTCTGACTAGTTGATCATCGTTTCACAAAATGTACGGATTGGCCGTACACACGAAAACGCAAGGGCGGCGTTTTCAGATTTATCCACCTTGGGACCCGGTTTAAAAAAATAGCGGTTTCAGTCTCCGAAAACGCCTGATCCGTGTGGACGAAACGCCAATACGATAAAAAATTTATACGTATACAGCGAAACGCGTCTCCGTGTGGACAGGCCCTTAAGCTGATAAAAAATATTTAATTAATGTTATTCGTGTTATATTTCATCTGTAACAACAATGTGGTCTTTTATAAAAATCTGTTTGGCCATTAACTTTTAAATGAGTCTCTGCATGAAAGACCCGTGACTGGCCGATCAACGTGCTACTGCATTTCTTTGTTGAGATTATCATGTATTGTGAAAAGTATAAAGATGATAAAGAAAAGTTATTAGAAGAGGTTCAGAGTAAAGAAGAGATTGATATTAGTTTGAGATACATATTAAACCAAGAACAGAGACATAACAGAGCAGCTTGATTTAAATATTCGGAGAACACAGGTTTAATAGGATATGAGGGCTATTTTGTTTGTTTGTTTTTTTTAGCCAGAGGAGCTGAACATACATTGTAGCAAAGGCTTTCATTAAGCGGGGGAGGATGGGGGGTGTTAGAGCCCGTGGCTGCGTCTGAAAACTGATAAATGCTGCCTTTAGAGGACGCATTCCAAGGTTGTGAGGCATCAAGGCACATCTGAATGCAATGTTAGTTTCACTCCCTGTCTCCTGAGATCCCTTAATTTGATCGGTTTTCGAAGGCAGCAGATTTATCCTTTGCTGCCTTTGATATACCACAATCCTGTGCTTTCCATTCTGTGACAGTTGAGCTAGAAAAATAAAGATGCCATCAAAAAGTTGCGGCTGATGGTCTGTTTGTGTGTAAATGTACATTTTTAATCAACATTTTCCACTTATGTCATTTCTGGCGAGAAATCACTATTGCAGTCATTAAATCGTTTTCACCAAAGCTCACTTTATTTTGCTGTAGATCATTAAATCGTAACACTGCCTCAGAAGTTTGTCTGAAATCAGTTTTGTGAGGAACCTTCGTGCGCAAAAGCTGCCTACAAAGTCATAGCCTGATAGGGCAGCGAGGCAACAAGTCACTGCCTATGCTTTCGGACGCAGTGTCTGGATCGAGTTCGCAGTAGGTGGCGGTAATGAGTGAACCACCAAAAAACGGGAAGGAGGAGCAGAAGAAGCGCAACGGCTAATGCTAACCATAGATATCCATATAAGGCTAGATGTCTTAAGGCGGAGTCTCGAACGGCATCAGCGGCGGCCATCTGGTCACAGGGAAATTTTCTGGCGAGCTCTGTGGTATCTGAAGTAAGGTGAGTGATCAGCACAAACACAAATTATCTTATCTCGCTGAAATCTTGACGGATTTACAAACGGTTTGGTTTCTTATTGACGTGGCTATAATTCTAAACGCTGGAACATGTTGAAATTGCAGATTTTCTTAATTATTCATATGTATGCAGTGTCATCATAACTACATCTCTGATGTTTATAACAAACCAAAACGTTTGAAAATCGGTAGAAAATTGAGCAAGTTATGGTTATTTAAAAGTACATGGACCATTAAAACACAATGTTACGAGTGAGCGAGCTCCCTGTGGCAAGATGGCCGCCGTGTGCGGACGTCGACCTCCATTGGCCAGCAGCACGGACGAGACATCTAGCCTTTATTATATGATATCTATGATGCTAACGCTGTGGCTGTGTTGGTACACAGGAAATTAGACCAGAGGCATTTTTTTTTTATTTTTTTTTTATGGATGTAAATGGAGATGCTTTTTGAGCCTAGCATGCATTGTACTCTGTTAGTTTCTGGAAGCTGTTCTCAAATGTGCAGCACACAGATAAACATTGGGATTATAATGTTACGGTAAACTAGGGTAAAATAAATTGTAACCACAATTTTAACCAGTTCGTCAGCCTTTGGAAGGTCAAACAACTAAGTTGTGGAAAAAACAGTGTCTCTTTGACATAGCAGCAGCTCAACCAGGCCTTTTTATGCATATTCTGTGGGCGGGGATTATTTAAATGAGTAACATTATGACTTCATAAAGCCCGGGAAAAAATTGTGTTGTAGTCAGAACGAGCCGTTCGTTCGGTCTGGTCTTTGAGCTTTGTAACCTTGGAGATCTTTTTTATGCTCAAACAGCAACATTTACATTAAATAAAGTTGAAAAACTGGGAAAGCATAATAAGACCACTTTAATGAATTGAATGCCTGTCCGCTAATCTTCAACATGTTTTATGCTAGACAATCCTTTTTGTTGGGAACGATCTGTAGATTTAATGAATAAAGAGTAAATCAAATTATTTTATTTTTTTTATAATTGTGTCATATTGTATGTTGTTTAATGAAAATAAAAATGAAGTGTTCTTTCTATCGCTGCCTGGTTAATCTTGTATTGTAATGATTTATGACTGCTGTGTGACTATTGATGATGGTATATTGCTTTTTAATGAATGAAGGTAAAAAAATTATTAAATATGTATTAAATTCCAATTAGGTTTTTAGCATTTAGTGCAACTAAAAAGGTCCCATTGTCCGGTAAGGTCCGGTTGGGGAGTTAGGGATCTGCTCGGCGATCTCATATCACATAATCTTATTTCACTGGTTAAGGTTAGGTTCAGGTGTAGGGAAGGTTTAGGGGTTCGAATTTGTTCTAAAATAGCAACACGCATCATAATCTGAAAACCATGTCCACTATACATAAAAAGTATCATATCGACCCCTAATAACAAGCGTTTAAGGACACAAAAGTGGATACAGGCTGGAACGAATGGGTAAATTGTGGGATCCTGACACTCAGTATGCACTAAAATACACTACTTGTGCAGTAAACATTTTGTCACTGTTAAGTCAAATATCCAAAAGTCAGTTTTATATATTATATTTCTGTAAGCTAAGCTATCCTTAGCCCTAGGCTGTCACCGATTACGTTCCCCTCCAGTGGGCATAGTTCTCAGAGTAATATGACACGTTTTGTCTCCTTAAGGACAAGATCTCTTCATGTATGGGGCAGTCATGGCCTAGTGGTTAGGGAGTTGGACTGGTAACCCAAAGGTTGCTGGTTTGATTCCAGAACCGGTGGGAAATGACTGAGGTGCCCTTGAGCAAGGCACCTAACCCCTAATCGCTCCCCGGGCGCCACACAAAGGCTGCCCGCTGCTCTGGGTGTGTGTATCCACGTTTGCAGTGTGTGTGTGTTAACTACTCACTACTCTGCTCCTAATGTGTGTGCATTAACTTGGATGGGTTAAATGCAGAGGTCAAATTCCAAGTATGGGTTACCATACTTGGCCGTCATGTGTCACTTTCACTTTCACTTAAATGCTTGTTTTTTGGGGTCGACAGCTTAAAAAATGTATTTCTGGGTTTTAAGCTTGTTTGCTGTACACCATGTCACATAGCAGCTTTTAGACATTGTTTTGTTTTTGTTATAAGTCAGAAATTATAAGGAGGCAGCTTCTAACAATGCAACGGCCATCCTTAAAAATATTTTGGTTTGCAGTAACAGCAAAAAAAAAAAAAAAAAAAAAAAAGGGTCTATATTTTTTTGTGTGTGCAAGATTCAATGTAAAAAATTTAAATAAAATAAAAGTAAAATTTTGTTCATGGCGATTACGAATTTAAACACATTTGCATATCGTGACGTCACTGACAGTTTTTACAGAACTTTCGTGCCAAGTTAAAGCGGTTAAAGATTAAAGTTAAAGATTTTGACAAGAAAAAAAATAGTTTTATTAAATAACATTTGAAAAACCTGTATAAACTGAACACCAAAGAACAATAGGCTATTAACTATTGAGCGGTGGTGACGCGTTCATGTAACATGTGACGCCACGTCACGGGGTGGGGCCACGCACCTAAAAGCTGTCACAAAGAACCAGCAAAAGTAATGATTATGAATATGTCAAATATAGCAAGGAGACTTTTCAATTGTTTATTTCAAGTGTTTTCTGTGTCAGTGTCGGCTGCAAAGATGAAGCTGACGATGCTGAGTCGCGTATAATCAACATAGATGATTTTCATATAATCAACATAGATTAAATAAATAAATAAATAAATAAATATATATATTTTTTTATTTTTTATTATTTAAACAAATATTAAACTAAATCGTTTTATTTAATGACTAGACTAAAACACATAGGCCTATTAGCCTACAGTAGGCCTACAGAGAAATGTAATGTCGGAGCGGGATTTGAGCGAACGCCGTCTTACGGAGAATGTGAGGGGAGAGGTACGCTACGATTTTCGAACAATCATCAAATATTATATTGCTTGATATGCCAATCCTTAACATTTTGTGTTTTAAATGCCTGTTTGAGGTCTCTGTGAAAGTTTTAAAGCAGTCTTTTAGTGCTGCTATCAGAGCGCTCACGTCCGTAACATTGTTTTTTCCTCATAAATGCGAACACGAAAAATAAAATAAAATGAATATTTTATGTTCTGTGGAAAGCCAGCCCTTCTTCATCCGGTGGTTATATTACTTTTGGTTTGCGCAGTGTAAATGACAGAATTACAAAAAAATATTTTGCCACCTAAAAGTTAAAGATTGTTTGTGTCACGTCGGTAACGCATGCGTATTTCCCTCATATTAAATATAAAACGCATGTGTAGACTGATATTTTTCTAATGTCTGGACTCCTTTATTAAGAAAGAATGGATATATAAACAGACATTTCAATATATTGGTATTAAATGCATTTTCTGAGAATTTATATTTCATGTTGTGACTGCAAATGTCACGTCCATAACGCTGGAATTGCCCAATAGTAATTTAAATATGTGGTAGCATTGGATCTGGACGGGAAGGATAACTCTGGGAGTTGGAAGGGGTACGCGTGTCGCGATTCTGCCTTCTCACACCGCGACACATGTTCGTGGATCTGAGTGTCGCGATTTCGGTTTCATTTCGCAAATCGTTACAGCCTAATAATCCGATTACGCCAAGGGTTTTTATTTAAAAGAAAGAACATAGCCTACGTTTGTATGTAGGCCTATAGGCAATTTATATTCATATTACTTACTAAAATATAATTAATATTATTTTATTGCATTTGTAGCCTATTAGTTGTTCAAAGAGTAAAAAAAATTAAAAAAAATATGCAAGTTTACAACCGGCAAGTAGGTCGGACTAAAAGGAAAAAAATAATAATAATTGGGTCGGTCCTAAATTGACAGGGTCGGTCGGGTTACGGCAAACAACAATATTTTTAAGGATGGCCAAAGTCAATGGAGACGGTTGGATTGTTTTTTGGAGCTCGCGAGTCCCACCCCGTTGTGGAGTTTCCCAACCCCATTTGGGAATCTCCAGGCTGCAGCCAGTCACACCCTTCTCCAATCATAAGACAATCTCTGGTAGTGATATAAATAAATCACGTGACTGGAAAGAAAAGTTTCTTATTTTCACGAAATGTGCGCTTCATGAGAATTGCGCTGATAGCCTAACTTACTCTCGATACGCGATTTGAAGCTTCAGTGTCATCTAACATCACTTTTATGAACACATTACAATTTATAGTTGATTCAGTTTAAATAGAGGTCTGTGTTTTCGTTGAATATTTTGGTGGAGCTTTGCTCGATCCTGCCCTTACAGACGAGTTGCGGCTGTTTTTTTACTGTTAGTAAATCTGCTTAAAAAAATCTGTATTATAAAAACCGCTAGTCTATATAAATAATTGTGACATGATCATGATTGGCATCGGCAATCTCACCAATCGTTAAGGCCGAACTTCAAAGTTCGAACACACCTAATCGTACTCAAAAACTGTGCACGTTATAAACACGTGTGTCGTGACTCGTGACATGGCATCGTCAAAGCACAAACATACCTTAGTGCCATGGTAAACATAACGGCCGATCGCCAACAATGATCAGCACGTCTTCACGTTTCTCTTCCTGTTTTCCAAATGTTTATTTCTTTATGGCTGCGCTCCACTCCAAATTCGTATGCCCTCCTCCCTACGTCTCCTGCCCTGTACCCAATGCATAAATCACGGCATGGCAATAGCATGCACTTTCCATCTTTTTCTTCTTCTTTTGTTTTAATGGTGATCGGCATCCAAAAGGTGCACCGCCACCTACTGTACTGGAGTGTGGGCCTGCGTCAACTTCCTCCCAAGTAAAAAAATGTTCCTTAAATTCTGTTAATTAATCCAGTTCTTCTCAAGTAATTTATTAAACTTTCATTATTATCCCAATTAAGAATGTCTTTAACGTTAACTTTCATTGTACCTTTCTTCCTAATTTCTTCCTTTAATATTTCCCTTTCCGTGAGGTACTTTTGGCAGTGACTTAATATATGTTCAACCGATTCCTCATCTTGACAATGTTCACATAAGCCATTATGATGTTTCCCTATTATATGTAATGTTTTATTTAATCCTGTGTGTCCCATTCTCAACCGTGTGATTATACCCTCTATTTTATTATTTCCTTTACATACCCTCCTACTTTCTTCTGTATTTTATAATAATGTACCTGTCACTGCCCTATCCCAAATATGTTGCCATTCCTTTATTATACTATTCTTAATTATTACTGTGCTTCCGATTTACTATAGGATTTCCATAACTAGGCTACATCTATCTTACATGCTTCGTTAGCTATAAAATGTCAGCCGTTTCATTTCCTTTTAACTCCTGTATGTCCTGGAATCCACATGAATGCTATAGTCACAATCATTCGCTGAAGTCTAAATAAGATTTCATATATTTCAGTCCTGTCTGACATTGACATTGTCTTCATTGAAATCAATGCTGAACTGGAATCTGAACATATTCTGCATACCATTTTCCTCTATCCAGTTCAGAGCAGCTGTTATAGCCATCAACTCTACTGTATATATTGCCAGGTGATCTGTAGTTCTTATCTTCATTGAAATGGCTAATTCTGGTATAAACACACCAAAACCAGTCTTTCCTGTATCTAAATTCTCGGAGCCATCTGTGTAAAATGTAGTATAATCATTATGGATTGTAATAATTCTATCTTCTGTTATTCCTGACATTCCTACTTCCAAGACTCTTCCAAAAATAACTGATCAAAAATAAAATACTGATCGAATCAACATAAATGTTTCTTAGTCCACTTCTGCTTGCTCCCCATTCAGTTCCAGTTAAACATCTCATTACATTTAGTATCTTTTTGCATTTGTTGATTGTCTTATTAATATGCTTTTTCACGTTAATCTTGTATCAAGCCAGATCCACAAATCTTAAACGATTTTACTTGTTCCAGCCTCTGTCCATACATCTTCATTTCTATATCATTTATCTTTCTTCAAGTAAACAATACAGTTTTTGTCTTTCCAACCGATCATTTAAAACCCCATGATTATGACCATTGTTTGAATTTATAGCTTCTTGCATCCTTTGCTTAACATCAACATTCCTTCCTCTCTTACAAATCGCTCCATCATCTGCACCCAATGTCTTCTTGCATATTAGAAAAGATATCATCAATCATTATTGAAAAGAGAATTGGACTTATTACGCTCCCTTGCGGAGTTCGATTTTCCACCACATTTCTTTCTGACAATACTGAACCAATTCTAACTAGAATACAGTAGCACTCCCAAATAAAAAAGTATTTAACCCAGTTAAACATCCTTCCTGTGATTCCTAAATTATTTAATTTAATCATTACACCTTCCTTCCTTCCATACCATATCATATGCTTTTTCTATAGCAACAAATACTGCCAGTACTATCTCCTTATTAACCTGTGCCTTTCTAATTTCTTTCTAGACAAACTATAGGTTCCATAGTACTCCTTCCTCCTTCCTTTCCCCTCCCCACAATGTGCTATGTGCATTAAAATCTCCACATATAATCACCCTGCGTCCATTAATCTCTCTAATCTCTCTCATTTTACCAATATCCATTTTTTAACAAAGATTATAATAATTAACTATTACCAGTTCTACTTCTTTAATCCATGCTGCCATCACTATGTACTACTGATCACTTCCTTTTTCTATTTCTCTGAAAGATAGGTCTTCTTTAATAAATGTTATACATCCCCCTTCTATACCTTCTTCCCTACTTCTAATACTTATATCCTGCTATCTTTAAATCCAAATTTATTCTAAACCATGTCTCTTGAATGCATATGACATCAAGCTTATTTGTTAAATCCTCAATACATTTTTTAAACTCCTGTCGATTCGCCAAAAGGCTCCTAGCATTCAATTGCAAAATAATTTCTATAGTTATTTACCCACTCTAAGTATTATCTTGACTTGCTTGTGCATTCAAATCGTTTCTCACCTCCTCCCAAGTTATCCCACTAACATCAAGATGATGTGCAGAAGCCTTTACAATTACCTGGGTTCTCTCTGTTTTTGACTCGATTTCCATTGTCACGTTTATCACTCCTGCAATGAATGTTACCAACTTTTTTACTTCCACCAACATTTTCTCCTCAACTGATTCTTCTTGCACTTCCATAGCTTGTCTAGTCATTCTGGATCTTCCCTCAATTCCTTCTTTCCTCACTGCTTCATGTGATCTTATTTTGTGTCTTTATTTGCTGAATTTCTGTCTCTCTTCATCACTGCACACCCTCCAAATGCCACACTATGATTCCCCCCACAGTTGCAGCCCTTAAGCTGTGCACTACGATTACATTCCTCAAATCCATGATTCTCCCCACATCTTTTCTTTCCTTTACATATTTTGGCCACATGACCAAATCTTTGACAGTTATTTGACAGGTATCCTAGCGTTACTTTCATTGGAAGTATCTCATCATCAAAAACGATCGCAATGCCCTCACTGTCACTCTTTGTTCCATCTCTGACTGTTTCCAATCATCTTACCTCTTTGATCCTTCCCCCTCGTAAATTTAACTTTAGATCCTCCATATTTACATTGATTGGCACACCCCAGATTACTCCTTTACTCCAATCACTTCCAATCCCAATATTGCTCATATTTATCACTTTGTATTTGTATCTCCTTGATTTTACTTGCTCTTTCTCTCTGTTCCTCACTTATACACACAATCAGTAGGTTTCAGTCTCTCACCTAAGCCATACAAATTTCTCCCACTTGGTTATTTAATATTGTTAGTTTAATTGGATTCATTGATGACAAACCAATTGCCTTCCCCAAACCTAAGCATGATATTGTATGGTATTGTTTCCTGCAGTAGCTATTTCCTCCTGTCCCGCTTGTTTCATTAGAGCTCCTAACTTTTTTAGGAGGTGGGATATGGAGGACACATTACATTATAGCATTTGTATTAATGCACTGATTGGCTATTATCTATAAGCAGACAGTGTCAATCAATGCATTGGAGAAAACCGCGACCATAAATTGGAACATATAGAAACAAAGTTGCTTATCATATTTTCCTAACAAGCGTCCAATTAAATAAGCCCAAACCACTCCAACCCGCGACCCATGATTTTAACGTGACTTGCCCAGAAAAAGAAAGCATGTTATAAGCGGACTTGGGAACTGGCACGTGTCTGATAAGTCTCAATGTCCACACTATCATCCCAAACAGTATGCGAGATTAAAATAAGTGTGTCCCAAAGTATGTTGAAAAGAGTATGTCAAAGGTCTACAGATGGTCTACTGTTTCCGGTGGATTTTCGAAGTGTGGATCCATGCACTATAACAGCTTACATTGCCCACAACCCATTGCGCTTTGGAGGAGGATCCAACTCAGAACTACAAACACGAATAAAGTGTTCAGAAAACTACAAAACATGGCCGATGTGCGCTACCGACGGTTTAGTAGAGAGGTTTAGATAAAGGGGTTTGAGTGACTAATAATCAACATTTAAGCTGCTAAAAATATTTATGTAATGTTATCCTTGTTGTATTTCATCTACAACAACAACAACGTTAACTTTTATAAGGATCCGTTATTTGGCCATTAACTTTTAAATGATCGTTGTGCATGAATATGAGGAGAGTCTCCGCATTAAAGACCTTTTAGGGCGTAGCATAAGTAGGCAAATTGAGACGCAGCACATTTGTCGTTTTAGGTTTTAGAAGGTTTCAGACCTCTTTGCGGTCAATATGCACATTTTTGATTTATCTATCTATCCATTTGCACTGTAATCTGAAATGATATAGGCGTTTTGGACATGAATTTGCGTTTGGGACATGTCCCCACCACTTTTTGCCAGGGTCGATATTGTCCCCACCACTTTTTGAAACATCTTGTGGCACTGATGTAGCCTACCTAATACAAATAAATAAAACATCTCCAGTTATCTAGCAGAGTTAGTTAGTTCGTTTGTAAGAGGCGATCTAGTGCTGAAATTGGTTTTTTTTTTTTAATTAAGCTGAACGCTCGTTGCCGCTGCGATCACTGGCGCAGATACAGTGTTCTCTTGTGGCTCGCGCACACTCTTCACACGGACATGCGCTTCAGCCTTTGCGGAGACTCTCTATTCGTTCTGGTGAAATCACAAAACGCACACAAACGTGTCCCTGCTTGATACAACCACGATGAGTGCGGATTAGAACCCAGAACCTCTGGCACGCTTGGCAAAAGTTCAACCAGACCATTAAAGAACACTATAGGAATTATTGTGGATCTATGGATTTATTCACATGAAAAATCGCGGCACTAACGATATTAGTAGGCTCGATCTCATTCAATAACAAATTAAACCAAATGTAGCCTACTATTGAAAACGATTTCTGGAAAATTGTTATTGTACATATTGTATCTAATTTTGCATTGTATTAGCATTGCTTACGTTGCCCGAGAGCCCACTACTGGCGGAACTCGTGCATAAGGCTTAAATGGAATGCAATATAAGCCCTTGATCCCCATACACAAAAGAAATATATTTGAAATATATTTTCAGAATATATTTTGGAATATATGCAAATATTTGAAATTGGCCCAATACATATATTTCACACTTAACATCATATATTTTTGTTATATTTCAGAATATATTTCAATGTATTTGGAATATATGCCACATATATTTTTGACACTTTTGGGGACCCATACAGAAAAAAATACATTGAAATATATTCTGAAATATAACAAAAAAAATATGATGATAAGTGTGAAATATATTTATTGGGCCAATTTCAAATATTTGCATATATTCCAAAATATATTCTGAAAATATATTTCAAATATATTTATTTTGTGTATGGCCGGGTCACTTGGAATTCAGTGGAGCTGATTTATTATTTAAATCCCTTTTTTTAACTTATGAATTTGTTTTATTCATCATTCTATATGTTTATAAGTTGTTGGAGAAAACGCAATGCTATAGATAGCCTACATGAGCTGTTGGATTTATTTTTTATTTTTTATTACAAATACACAAAAACAAATACACAAAAAATATATATCAATAGTAAACTTTGACTGTGAACATAGGGTAGCTACAAGTATTATGCGATTAAATATCAACATAATTATATTCTGCTATTAATTTAAAAAATGATTCATATCTCATACACTACGGTTCAGCGCGATATGTGACGTCACAATCAAGTTGAATTGTGGGATACAGAGCTGCTTGAAGTGTGCATCAGAGTAGACTCGCTCCCTCGCGAGGGGTCGAGGAGGGTCTGTCCATAAACTTCCCTCGGCCACTTCACGAAGTGGAATTTACTTCTCCCGAGGGGAAGTGCTTAGGGAAGTTCGCGAGTGCGTGTCTAAAAGTGAAGTGGAACGCAGCCCATGTCGGTTCTTTTGAATCACTCAGTAACATCGACACACCGACACGACATGAAACGAGATCCGGAAAAAATATATCTTCCGGTCTATAGCCAACTATCGCTTTATTTCAGTGTGGTTGAGCGTGTATTTGACATGGATGATAAAATTAGATAGTGGCGTACGTTATTTAACCTAAAATAATTGTTGAATAATTCTGAACCGATTCTTACAAACGAACCGTTTAAAAGAACCGGATCGCATAAATGAACTGGACTTTTCATTCCATCCCTACCACGCACCGCCCTTTCGTGACTCAGACAGTAAACAACAGGGCTGTACACCCGAGCTCCGAATTACATGGTTGGTTCCCTACGCAGTTTCCATTTCTTGAGCACAGGATATCAGTTGAAGTTTGACCATACAAAATGCATACGGACACGTTTCGGAGCTGACACATGACAATTTGTTTGTTTTTTAAAACGCTCATCATATGCAGTGTGGTTTTATAAATTTAAGCAAACACATTTCAACAATCTCTTTATTCTATCACGGTATCTATCACTTTATATCACGGTAGTTTCGTAAAGTGTGTCAGATACTTTGTGGTAAGCTAATAGCATCCAAATTCAGGAAATAATAATATACCTTTCCCAAAAAAACTATCAGGCACAAGTTTTCAAAATTCCTACTACTGAATATAACATTGGCTCCCTCTGCTGGTTGCACTTAGCAAAAAGGAGACAGAAGCCTTCATGCAGAAATTATAAATTCATAAACAACTCCAATAAATGCTAAATCACAAAAGTAAACTGCTCAATCTCAGTATTGTTTTTTCAGCAAAACATCTGTTTATTGACCATTGCAATTTTTTTTGGAAATGCATTCTTGATCTATTAGTTATTGTGAGATTAGAGTTTTCGACTATCGTTAATCAACACTCGGTGGTGTGATACGCATAATGGATGGATATGTAGTGCATTTTTGTGTTTAAGCTAATGTACGTGCATACATAATTATCTTTATCAGTGCATGTATATTATAGTGACTGAACGATAGGACAGGCCTATATTAGTCCAATCATCACGCTATATTATTTTTAAGATTCAGAAAGAGATTATCTACATTTTGTTTTCATCGGTAACTTTAATGGCGCTCCGAGCTGTTAACAGAATGAGCTAGATGTGTATTCTTTATTCCTTAGTTTACCATGTGATTTGTCAACACTTTTTAAATCTTTATTCGTTGTAAAGTATGCCTTTTATCATATAGTTAGGTTATTACTTCTGCACAACCAAATTAAGTTTGATTTTAAAAGTTTAAAGTGCTTGAACTTTAATATGCTTTTATGCTAAATCTAATGTATATCTATATATTTATTTATTATATATATATTGTATATTGTAATCTATCCGACTTTTTAAAGTGGTGGTTCACCAAAATTAAATATTAAAAGCTGTCCACAATACTTTGGTATGTCCATTATAATGAATAAAAAACATTATTGCATTTAAATTATTTTGATCATAAATGTCACGGTTCTGTTAGTTTGGACTTTTTGTGTTTCACGACCTTCTGCCTGAGTTAGTCGTTTGTTGTCTTGGTTAGGCCTGTCACGGTTAGGCCTGTCATTTTGCTGGACGATAAATTGTCCAAGAAATGATTGCGATAAACGATAATATTGTCGTTCTGAGACCATTTTCATCTAATATAATGATAATGGCATAATAATGCAGGTACACCTTTTCAAAGATCTATAAACTTTTATTTCTAAAGAATATTAAACATTGAAAACAGAAAACATTTTAAATATCCACAAAAAATGAACAAAACAACCAAAAACAATAAAAGCAATGGACTCTGTGTCTGTTAACAAAAAAAAATTAACTTGAATAAATACCAAAAACAATAAATAAAATGGATGTAAACAAAATTGCACTTCAAAAAATATTAAACATTAGGCTCAGACATAAATAGTGATACATTCCATAACAGGCAAAACTGCCAGTTAGGACTTTTGTAAACAAATAAAAAAGGCTCAACAGGCCATATCACACCATTTTGCACTGTCCTCCTGTTACTTTGTCGACTAAACGCCCGAGTGATTGTGTAACTTACTGTCGGGAAGACGGAGACACACTTTATTGCGTGTATATACTACGCACTGAAAATACTTGGTTAGGATTAGGGGTGAGGAGTGCGTGCGTATTACACGCCATAAAGTGCGTATCATATGCACGCAAAAACTATTTTTGGCGTATAAATGGCACGAGAAAAAACATTTGTGGTTTAGATACGCATTTTCATGAGATCTCTCTCTCACGGCAGTCGCCGCAAGCAGTCCCGCTTTCCCATACAAAGACCATGTAACTGACAAGCGCCACAGCGCCGCCTCCCCACACAAAGACCATGCAACTGACAAGAGGGTTCACTCCTCATATATTCTACGCTAAGGAACCGAGAGTGGTCATCCAGTCTCTTTGGTAGAGAGAGAGAGAGAGACGAGGAAAACAAACACGCATGCAAATGGAATTATCGCGGCCGGAAAATTATCGAGCTCATTTTTTTTATCGTGCGATTAATTGATTTATTGACTATCGCGACAGGCCTAGTCTTGGTCACTCATTATGTTCAGCTGTGCACGCATTATCTCATCATAAGTTCAGTTCTGTTTGTGTTCATTGTTGGGTATTGTCTATGGTTAGGGTTACTGAGAGTACTGAGAGTGAGTTTTTGGTTCCAGCATGGGAAAACTTTCATTATTTTGGAGAATTTGACTTGTTTGCTCCATTATCATCTGAATCTGTCTGTCATGTCCCAAATTCTGTTACCGCCCAATCCCCCTCTCCCACCACCTCTCCAAAATACTGTTTTAAGTTTGGGTCATATTTGTCTGTCCCTTCAAGCTCCTTCCCAGTTCCCAACCATTTCTGCCGCCCAATCATTGCTTTCTCCCATCAGCCCCTCTGTTCCACCTCAGCCTCCTCTCAGTGGTGTGGTTTCACTGCTGGACTGCTGGGAGTCATCTTATCCTGGGCGTGGGAGCCCTGGCTCCGCCTCCAGCCTCTGTGCGCTCCACTCCACCCCACCTCGACCCGATGCCCTGACTCCCACGCCTGCGCTCCTTCCACCCTCGATGTCTGCAGTGACCATCGGACATTCGGCCTTGCCGGGCTCCCTCGTTAAGTCGGCTCCACCTGGGTCGGACTTCGCACCACCTTCGCCACGGCCGATCACTTCCCTCCGGCCCTTCAGCTGCGGATTACTCCACCCTCCCTCAGGCTCCACCTCCGCCCTCGGTCGCTCCTGCTCAACCTCAGCCCTCCGGATCCCTGCTTCCCCCTCAGGGGGTGTTGAAGAATTCCCTTTGTCTCATGTAAAAGTCTGAATGCAGTAATGCCAAACAGAAAATAGGTCACAGGGATAAGAGAATGGAAAAGTACCCAAAAACCTGTAGGACTTTATGTTTCTAAATGAAACCTGGCTAGAACACAGCTGCAGTGCAACAATCCTCAATGAAACAGCCCCTCCTAACTTTACTTTTATGAGTGTCTGCAGAGCTGTTAAGAGAGGTGGGGGTCTAGCTGCTCTTTTTAAAGATATCTATCAATGTAAGCAAATATCATTTGGGAATTACCCGTCTTTCGAATATCTGGGTACTGTGTTAAAAGGTGCTCCTCGCATTTTACTTATCATTATTTACAGGCCTCCAAAATACTCTCCAGCCTTTGCTGAGGACTTTACAGAACTGTTATCAACAATTACCTCAGAGTTTGACTGTTTTGCCATTGCTGGAGATTTTAACATTCACATAGATAATGCAGAAAACAATATGGCAAAAGAAATCAAAACTGTTTTAAAAACTTTTGATCTGACTCAGCATGTACATGGACCCACACACAATCATGGACACACTCTAGATTTACTTATCAGTAAGGGTCTAAACATTTCATCGATTGTTATTAAGGATGTAGCACTGTCTGATCATTTCTGTATTTTCTTTGATATATTGATCTCTCCTGCCACTGAAGCTAGATCTGTGTCTGTCAAGAAGAGATGCTTAAATGAGAACACTAGTGTACTATTTATGAAGGCCATATCCTTAACACCAAGCATATCTGCTGACTCTGTTGATTTTCTCCTTGATTCTTTTAACTCAAAAGTTAAAAATATAATTGATGATATTGCTCCTGTTAAAGTCAGGAAGAAGAGTGGCAGACAAAAAGCACCTTGGAGAAACTCAACAGCAGTGCAACATATGAAAAGACAATGCAGAAAAGCAGAGCGCATGTGGCGGAAGACAAAACTTGTAGTCCATTATAACATCTACAAAGACAGCCTGCATGCTTTCAATATGGAACTAGGCAAAGCTAGACAGACTTTCTTCTCAAATATTATAAACAGCAATTTAAACAACACACGCACTCTTTTTGCTACTGTAGAGAGACTGACAAACCCCCCAAGCCAGATTCCTAGTGAAATGCTCTCAAACAGCAAGTGCAGTGAGTTTGCTTCTTTCTTCTCTGAGAAAATCAATAATATCAGAAAGGTGATCAGCACATCCTTGAGTTGCACTGGGGTCAGACAGATCAGACCACCTGAGAAAGTAGTTACTATGTCTGACTTCAAAGAAATTGATGGCAAAATTTTGGAAGAAACCGTACAACACCTTAAAACATCAACATGCGCCCTTGACACACTTCCCACATCTTTCTTCAAAATTGTGCTAAACAGTTTAGAAGCAGATCTTCTAGAAGTGGTAAATGCCTCACTTCTCTCTGGGAGTTTTCCAAACTCCCTGAAAACTGCAGTTGTCAAGCCCCTCCTGAAAAAGAGCAATCTGGAAAAGACCATATTAAGCAACTATAGACCGATCTCAAATCTTCCTTTCATAGGCAAGATCATTGAAAAAGTTGTCTTCAATCAGCTGAACAAATTCTTAAGCTCGAATGGATACTTTGACAATTTTCAATCTGGTTTCCGACCGCACCACAGCACAGAGACAGCGCTCATAAAGATAATAAACGATATTCGCTTAAATACTGATTCAGGCAAATTATCAGTGCTGGTACTACTCGACCTCAGTGCTGCATTTGACACTGTCGATCATAACATACTTCTTGACAGGCTGGAAAACTGGGTGGGGCTTTCTGGGATAGTCCTAAAATGGTTCAGGTCATACTTAGATGGGAGAGGTTATTATGTGAGTATAGGAGACCATAAGTCTGAGTGGACATCCATGACATGCGGAGTCCCTCAAGGCTCAATTCTTGCGCCACTCCTGTTCAACCTGTATATGCTCCCAATGAGCCAAATAATGAGAAATAACCAAATTGCTTACCACAGCTATGCAGACGACACACAGCTGTACTTAGCCCTATCGCCTAACGATTACAGCCCCATTGACTCCCTGTGCCGATGCATTGACGAAGTCAACAGTTGGATGTGTCAAAACTTTCTTCAATTAAACAAAGACAAAACTGAAGTTATTGCGTTTGGAAACAAAGATGAAGTTCTCAAAGTGAACGCATACCTTCACTCTAGGGGTCAAACAACTAAACATCAAGTCAGGAATCTTGGTGTGACACTAGAGTCAGACCTTAGTTTCAGTAGTCATGTCAAAGCAATAACTAAATCAGCATACTATCATCTGAAAAATATTGCAAGAATTAGATGCTTTGTTTCCAGACAAGACTTAGAGAAACTTGTGCATGCTTTCATCACCAGCAGGGTGGATTATTGTAATGGACTCCTCACTGGCCTTCCCAAAAAGACCATAAGACAGTTGCAGCTCATACAGAACGCTGCCGCCAGGATTCTGAGCAGAACCAGAAAATATGAACATATCACACCAGTCCTCAGGTCTTTACACTGGCTCCCAGTTAGATTTAGGATTGATTTTAAAGTATTATTACTGGTATATAAATCATTCAATGGCCTAGGACCTCAATACATTGCAGATATGCTCACTGAATATAAACCCAACAGATCACTCAGATCATTAGGATCATATCAGCTAGAAATACCAAGGGTTCATTCTAAACATGGTGAGTCTGCTTTTAGCTATTATGCCAGCCACAGCTGGAACCAGCTTCCAGAAGAGATCAGATGTGCTCCTACAGTGGTCACATTCAAATCCAGACTCAAAACACTTCTGTTTAGCTGTGCATTTACTGAATGAGCACTGTGCCACTGTTCGTCCGACTGTTTGTACTGTACTGTATTTTACTCTATTTTTCTAAACTGTTTTAATTATTCTTATTTCTTTTAATTATTTTAATTTCTCCTATGTCAGCAGGGCATTTAGCCCGAAACTGTAAATGCCCACTCAGAAGGTGATAATGTGAAAGTGATTAATGTGGGTTTGAAAGTAGAACAGTATTTAAATGACGATATTAAAGTTTTCGTCTGAGAAAGAATGTGAACGCAGTGCTAAAGTGCTAAAGAAAGTGAAAAGAACGTGTGAGTAAATGAGGGAGAAAAGAAAGTTAAAGGAAAGTTGATAGATGGAAGTCGTAAGAAGATTGAAGGTTAAAAGAAGGTTGAAAGATTTAAGTCTTAAGGGAATCCTTTGAAAGAAAGATCCATAATAAATATTCTTTTTTATTTTATTTTTTTTATTTTTTAAAAGTACTGTATTTTACTTTATTTTTCTAAACTGTTTTAATTATTCTTATTTCTTTTCATTATTTTAATTTCTTCTATGTAAAGCACTTTGAATTGCCATTGTGTATGAAATGTGCTATATAAATAAACTTGCCTTGCCTTGCCTTGCCTTGCCTTGCCTAGGAGGGATGCAGGTGTTGGGAAGCACTGGATGAAAAACATGTTATATAAGATGTTTTGAGATGTTCCACCAATAGAAGGAGGTCTGGGGGGAGCTACCCCTGGTAAGCTAAAAATAACCTAAAAAGTTCAAAAGAAGGTAATTTCCAGGTCTTAAGAATCAGCTCGTGTGTAGTATAATGTTATTGACGCAAGAAGTGAGTCATTGTAGTAATTTATGCAAGAAGTGCATAAGTAAAGTGTTTTTTGTTTGTTTGTCCTTACGCAAGAAGTGTGTTGTACGCAAGAAGTGCGTCATTGAAGTTAATGCAAGAAGTGCATTAGTTTGTTTGTCTTTATGCAAGAAGGGTGTTCTACGCAAGAAGTGCATCATTGAAGTTTACGCAAGAAGTGCATCATTGAAGTTTACGCAAGAAGTGAATATGTAAAGTGTTTTTTGTTTGTTTGTCCTTACGCAAGAAGTGCATTAGTAAAGTGTTTTTTGTTTGTTTGTTGAAGTGTTTTTTTGTTTTTTTATATATCGAAGGAGGAGAACAGTTGATTCGGAGAAAATTAACAAAGTGATTAGAAATTATATAGCCGTATTTAAGCAGAATTGATAGAAAGGACGGAGACGTTGAGATAAAGTGTTTTCTGATGTGCTCTGCCTAAAAAAAGCTGCAGCTGAGCCCGTACGCAAGCGACCTTGGCACCGCTCAGTGTAAAAAGGGAGTTACCAAAGCTGAGATAGACAAAGGCATATGAAAAATGAAAAAATTCCTTCAAGAAATTCGAATGATAAAACAATTCTATTAAAAGTTTAATGGATAACAAAAAACAAATTAATGAAAGGAAAATAAGAAATCAAACATATCAAAGAACAAAGAATATTCCTCGAAATTGGTTTTGTCGGCTGTTTGGCCATTGCTGATTGCAAGCGCTGTGATCCAGATAAGGAAACACAGCCCATAATGAACACAAATTTAATAGATTAACTTTGTCTCTCCATTTATAATAAAAAAAACGAGTGTGTGTGTGTATGAAATCGCGGGTGTGTGAAGGAACAACGTAACAGACTAAATACATTTGTATTGAGATAAAGAAATAAGGAGGGAGAGAGGTGACGGTGATAGAGAGCTTTTTATATATTTTTTTATATTTTTTGAAGCCGGATGATAAGAACACATGTGGACCAGAGTAAGAGATCATTACGAGGCAGAGTATAGGAGGGAACTGAGAGAGAAAAAAAGGAAGATGCCTTTAAACAGACATTAAAACAAACCAAAGGCAACAAGAATCACTTTTGGTTAGAAAAATAGTTTATGGATGATGAAGGGCAGAGACAAGAGTTGACAGACCAAGAGAAGGACGAGTTCGTACAAAAATTGACAAAGATCACAAATTTGAACCAGCTTGAGTAGAGTGGCCCCTAGTGGATTGGTGTGATGTGATCAAAAAACATAACTCTTGAAGCCCTGAGACCACACCTGAACAAATATAGCCTTCCAAAAGCCACCCTTTTGGAATCACTGCCCACTGCATTAGAAATAAAGATAAACCCAGTATTCATCCCATATTTAAAAAGGAAGGCATGGAATCGCTGGCCTAGGGAGTTAGGAGGGGCAACCATTCTGCGAAACTTATACATGATGGTGGGCTCATGCATAAGGCCAGTACAGTGGGAGAGTGACACAATTTTTGAAGTTAGGCAGGGAGGAGAAATCAGGGCCCGGTTTCCCGATAACGTTGTCTCTTAGCGCGCTACGAAGACTCGTAAGGTATAACTTAAATAAAGGTATACCATTACTAGGCGTGTTCCCCGAACTATACCTTAGAAAGCTGCTTAAGATATACCTTCTTACGTGTGACGTTACCCGGTGCTGTCCGTGGCGATGGTGCTGAATCTGTTGATATCGATGACTCGAGAATCAATTATTCTCTTGTCCAGGCACTGTTTCACTGTTATATGCTAGAAAGTGGTGTTCTTTATAAAAGAAGCACTTCAGAAATAGTTGAAATTACATTTATTAGGACTATTGGATATTATAAAAAATAATCCAAACTAGGGCTGTGACGGTATGGGATTTTTTCTTACCGCGGTAAAGAAGCAACAAATCTCGCGGTTTGGCGGTTAACCGACCCCCCCACCCACCCCCCCACAAAAAAAAATAAAATAAATAAAATAAAATCACCCGCGGCCGCGTCACACACTGCAGACGCGATCAAGAACGCATGTAGCTTGTAAATGACAATGGAAATGAATAACATAAATCAGTATTCTTTATTAACAAATAAACAAATTAACATTTATATTAAATTGTAAATATTAATAATTAACTATTAATTAAGGCCGGCGACACACTGGCTGCGTGGTGTGAGTGTGGCGTTTCTGTTGCGTGTCAGCTGCGTGGCTTTTTTATGTCTTTGCACACCAGAAACAGCGCTGCTCCTGCTAGGTGACATATAAGCCTCATTGGTGATATATTAGACATATGGGGAGAGAGTTGTGGAAGGCCTATACTTAATGTTAAACATAAATATATAACAGCAAAGACAGCGTCGGCAGTATTGATGGCAAAATAGGCTACAGAATATTTCGTTCTCTATTGACAGGTGCAATATTTGAAAATCGATCATATTTTTTTTTAATTACATTTATATCTGCATTTATGTCAAAACCTAAACTTTCAAACATCAAAATGTAATTTATTAATATGTATTCATGTCAAAATGACATAGGGGGAGACCGGGGACAGTTGCAACACTTTTTGCATTTCTCTCAATTACTCAGAGACTATTTGGACTAGACCAACCAAATTTGTATATATTAAACTTGCATCTGTCTGCTAATTACCCATACCATTTAAAGATGATTATATATGACATATCGTTCACAGTATTTATTTGAATGGAAGAAGTCAGATGTTGCAACTGACCCCGACCCAGGGGACGGTTGCAACACAACCCAGGGACGGTTGCAACATGTTAAAAATACCTTAAATTTCATTAATTAACTTAAGCTTTTTGTCTCAATGAGCAAAGAATTCTGAAAATATTAACTGTTTTAGGCCTACTATAATATTATAGTATTATTTATTTCAATAGTATTATTGTAGCCTATTATTTATTTATTTAGTCATATTTATCAAATAACAGTTATTGAGTTTTGTTTGTTCATGTGTAGAACATAGGCCTACATAGATTCAGTGTGCAGGTGTTACAGATGCTATTCAATCTCTCCATATTTCAGTGTCAGACAGGAAGAATTTAACAATTTGCAATGCAACAAACTTTTATTAAACATGCAATTTATAACATGTTGCAACCGTCCCCAACCCTATCATCCATGACAGAACATCATACGCCTGCTAGACACACTGACTTTGATACATGCTAACCATGTCACTTAGAAGTCAACAAAACAATAATTCAAACGAAGTAAGTTTCGATTAATTCATACAAAATTTCAGGACAGTATGACAAAAATATATCTCATGAAAATTTTTACTTCCATACCTCCAAAACAAGTTTTGTTCAATAAATGCAGCAGCAGATGTTGAATATGTCTACTGTCTTCTTGGTGGGTGGAGGGTCTAACTGTGCATGTGCAGTATGAGTGTCATCACTCTAGCTTGTTTCTGATTGGAGAAAAATGACATGTTGCAACCATCCCCTGTTGCAACTGTCCCCGGTCTCCCCTACAAACATTTTTTTCCTATTCTATTTTGCCAGGAAATGCTTCCAACAGGCTTGCGTGAAAAATAGGCGTCGGTTCTATTTCTAGCATGCACGCTTTTTTCCGCGCGGCTCGTGCCGCAACTGAGACGCGCGTCTCACGCAGGCACACAGTGTGCAAGCTCTAACCTGTTAACATGGGAGCCGAAATACAAACGGACACGCCACGCAGCCAGTGTGTCGCCGACCTAAGGTAGGTCTGCTGCACTTAAGTCCAGCAAACGCCACAGGATGGTTAATTTTTCTAAGATGTGGTCTTAAGTTAGTGGTATTTCCTCGCGAGACAGATACTTTTGTGCGACAAATACGGCATATTGCCTTGTCCAAATTCACCGGATTCCCCTTAATTGTCACCTGCCTCAAAGGCGACACAGTATTTGGCTTAGACACTAGATTCGTGGCTATTTTTTGAATAATGTCATTCGGCTAGCGCCGTCAACTGTTATTGCCTAGGCTACCACATAAGAGAGATCGCTACTTGCAATTAAAATCTAACTCCAGCTGTTTACGTTATGCTTGTCTTTTATGCCTGTGTTTGTTTGTATTTAATTGAACATTATCTGTAAACATCACAAGTACTGAAACCTAGCAGTTAATTAATAATAATCAGAAACACACAAAAAAATAAATCCCCCATATGTTTAACGGACTGTCCCTCACTTGTGCAGGAAGCGTTTTTTTTTTTTCTCCAGAAGCACTTGAACATGGGACTCGGAGAATAGGCCTACAGTAAATTATAAGCAAATATTAATGTGTTTATAGTTCATATCACACACCATATGCACTCCTGTAACTTTCAAAAAAAAAAAAAAAGTGCGGTGATGACCTCACACCGCGGTAGGCATCTCATTAACGCGATATTGCGGTGATGCGGTTATCGTCACACCCCTAATCCAAACTATAATAGCCTATAATAGCATAGCCTACATATTTTAAAATTGTAACATATATTGCTGCCACAATAACCATTTCAAAATGTTTACGTGCTTTCATCTCTTTCCCATTTTTGTTCGCTGAGGTGGAGCTGCGATGAAATATTGTTCCTGTAAATACTTTCCAGCATTTCAGTAATAAAAGTTTACATCTTATGTACGGTGCTCGGCAGTGATCAAAAAGGATTTAAACAGTGAATTTTGAATCTCTTCTTGTAAACTCAGAGATGTGGATTCAGACGGCAATTAAATTAGCACACAACCTGTTTGTCAAAAAACAGTAGGTACTAATTTGGCCAGGGATTTTTACGCGGGTTGGGTGAGAAAAAACATTGATATTATGGATTCGGACGGCACTAAAATCACAGACTTACCCCTGTAAATGTTTAAAATACTGTACGAGCCCATGAGAAACAATATTAGCGTCCGAATAGAACTTAACTGGCAGTAGCCTATGCTTTCACTGGCCTTTAAAAGCGCTCTTTAATTAAATTAATAATATAATATATAATAATAATATAATTAAAATTCTAACAACAATCAGTGTGATTGACAATTTTATTCTTTGCATGAAAACACTTGAACTAGCCTAAATGAACTGTCTGTGTGTATTAAAACTTCAGAATTATTTTCATATAGACCTGCAACAGTGATAAGGTAAAGCTAAGAGTGGTCCTGACCAACCTTACGAAAGTGTGACTTACAGAAGATATACTTAGCGTACGAACGTGTCGGGAATCGTGCCATAATGTTAAGAGAGAGGTTAAGGAATAGCTTAAGAACTACTTAGCGATAAGAACGTTTTGGGGAACCGGGCCCAGACCAGAACTTGTAGACAATTGGACATTGGAAAGACTGGTGGTGATGGTGGTTTTGAAAAACATTCCTAGACATATTCGTCACCTGTGGGTGGAAATCCATCGAAACAAACAAGAGATAGAAAGGCAGTCTGCGACAGCTGAGAATGGCAATTCTGGACAAACAGGAGGGGCAAGAGAGGGAATAGGGGGAGAAAAATCTTAAACAAAAAAGGAGAAAAACTTTAATTGATTTATTTGAACCATTAGAATTGGAAACTTGCAATAAAGAGGAATTAAACATTTCAGTCACCATGTGGAAAGGCCATGAAGTGAAGTTGACCCCATCTCTTACTTATCTATATAGGGTAGGAGATATAACTGCACGAGGCCGGTGGTTTGAGAAGAACATAGTCTGGAGTTTTGAACTGATGTGCCTGAATCTATTTAGAAGCCAGGGAGCAAAATTGATTAAGGGAATTAAGGAAAAATCAGAAAAGTAACATAATAGCAACCCCACCCCCTTATGTACCACGCTATGATTCAACTGGTAAACAACTGTCACTGGTGAATGCAACTTTAACAGTATAAGGCAAGGTGGACTTTGAGGACGAACCAACTGAAGAAGAGAGGCAGGAGGAAGGGAAGGATGAAGACAGAAAAGTGAGTCCTGGCTATAGAGAAATAATAACTACAGACATCTTTGAAGTTCCAGCTCCAATAAAACAGGGCACACTGAGTCATGAGGGAAGTCAAGATAGCAACCTAAGTATGAGACACCTGGCCAGGACAAACAGACCCCACCCTGTCCAATCCTTACCACCATGCAAGCAAAGCCCAGCATGAACTTGGAGAGAGACTGGAGAAGGAGGAGGAAGCTGACAGCCAACAAATCGCATCTGAACAAGACGAGATAGAAAGAGACATACTCATAACTAAAGAACAAATCAAACGAGAAACTGAGTCCATGCGAAAGGCCTTGGAAGAAACCATGCGGAGAGAACGTCGGAGGCTTCAGGACTACCCAAGGAACAGACCCCGCTCAGCCAGCCCTCACAAAGAATACAAGAATGTGTCAGGAACCCTCCTCCTGGAGGAAGTCCACCGCAAACAAACCACACTGGGCAAGAGGAGACAATTTGAGGAGAAGGTCAGTGAGTGGATTATGTCTTTTAACACTTGCATTTTCATTGTTTCAGAGTTGAAAACTTGTGACAGGGTTGAGTTTTTCCACTTAATTTTTGGATAATTTTAATAAAATTAAATATAAAACAGTCATGTTTCAGTAAAGATATACTTACCAAATTCATGACAACTCATAATTTTGTTACAAAAAGAATATTTTTTGTAATGTGTCCACTTAAACACTGACAAGCATCTAATCTCAGAAATGGCAGCCACATCAGCAGCAGAAAGACATGCAGTGTTATGCATGCAGATATGTTGATCCAAAAAGAAGGGCACAATATGAGAAAGAAAATATATAAAATTGAAGGCAATGCCTCCCTTTAAACCAGTTACAGTCTTCAACCCCGTCACACTATCCTCAACCTTGTCACATTCATATTTTTGGAAAAAAAATAGGGAAGGCAATTAAAAATCACCTGCACCTGTTGTTTATCAACCATGGACTACTTAGGCACACACCTCAGTCACACACATCGTCTGTTCTTACAAGCGAATACTAGACTGACACTCGAGACGCTACTTACCTGTTGACAACGTCTCTACGAAAGATTCCTATACCTTCTCCGGCGTTCCACTCTGTCACCATCTCCCTAGTCGTCTCTGTGCATTTCCTTCTGGTCATCAACAACTGAGGTGTGTGTGTAATAAGGACTATTACTTTCAATTGACATCTCATCATCCCTCATTATGCTGATTCTGTCTGCTATCACCGTGTGGTCATTCTCTTTGAAAATTCAATAACCTGATGTTGACTGTTCTCATGGTGTGCTCTCTGAGTCTACAGTATATCGTTACACACAGACACATGATTTGTCTATTTTTACCTTCAGTCCCCCAAAAATTTGAAAAGTATCATACATGTTACATTTGTAGTTATTAAATTGTTATGAGGGACACATGAGCGGTAGGTAGATGTTTGTTTTATAGCAAGTTTTGTGTAAAATCCTCTTTAAACCAATTCCATGTTGTCTGTTACGGGGTTGCGAATAAAAGGTGTTTAAATCTGAAATACTGAAATTAATAAAAGGTTTTAAATGCCTGAAGTGGGAAAATATGATATTTTTTTTTGTAGGTTTAATATGTGCCTAGTGATGTGGGCTATTTAGAAAATGATTTATATGTAGTTTAAAAAACAAACAAATCCAAGTTGAAATATTACCGAATCCCAGGAATAACCCATATTTTCTCCTCTTTTTTTGTCTGGTGTTAGTTGTGTAACTGTCGGTGTACATGTTCTCCTGTGATTATCTGCATCAGTTTGTGAAATAAAGATTACCTTCCTTGGACTCTTGCCTCCTGTGCCTTTGTCTCTACACAGCACTACCTGTGACAGTAATGTCTGTTAAAGTATATGTAAATATGACAGTTCATTTGAATAGTTTTTCAAGATATTGCAAATTATCTTGAATGTTTTGTGAGATAATAGCTGTATCATAAAACTGCTCGGAGATGCAAAGGTGGAAGATCCAAATGAAGTTGTTTATGAAAGGGTATTCCAAATACTTAATCCCCAAAAAAACAGGGAGTCTAAAGCCGCGTTTCCACCGAAATTACCCGGAACAATTTGTACCAGGAACTTTTTTCCCAGGAACTTTTTTCGCCCCAGACCGGTTGCTTTCTGCGTTTACACCGCGGTCTAAAGTACCGGGAAGGTAAACTGCGCGCAACTGCTCCTCCCAGTCTGCGATGGACAGTAATCAGTTGCGCCACATTTATAATAAGTATGGAGGAGATTCAAACTGTGCTGCAGTTATGTATTGGTTTACTAACGAGGTAATTAACAAAACAAAATAGACGAGCACTGATACTAAAGCGTGTTCAGAAAGCTCGTATGCGTATAAAATTAGACAACGTATGTTATCAGTTATTGTGAGATGCCTGGGACGAACGCGCAAAAACTTTTTCCTCTTTCGCAAATACGCTTAAAAAAAGCCTGAACCACGTCTATCAATCATAAATAGTGACAGTCTTGTAAATAGTTGTTTGTTACTAACCTCAAAGCGCTATTTCAATCATGTTATAGTAAATTTGTAACATGGTTTGGAGTGCCTTGCAATAGATGACAATGTGTAAACATAATGACTTAATAATAAAAGCTGTGGCAGAAAAGAGACGAGCACTGATAAAGCGTGTTCAGTAAGCTCGTAATGCTAACGTTAGATATAACATTTGTATGTTATCAGCTATTGCGGACATTGACCGTGAGATGGCTGGGACGAACGCACAGAAAGTTTCCTCTTCCACAAATACCCTTAATAAAGCCTGAAACTCGTCGCCAGTCCACCAGTTTTTTATTATTAAATTCCATATTTGCTGACAGACAACTCTTACTGCATGAAGCCACGACACGAACCGCAATAGATTTTTTAAAAAGGGAGGTTAAAAATAAATAAAATGCTGCGTGGAATCATCCAACCAAAATGCGGCGTGAACACAACCAATCAGCTTGTGCAGCGCACAAGTCCCACCCCTGAAAGTTCCTGAACTTTGAAAAAGTACTACCTCATGAGCAGGGACTATCGGAGGGGGAAATATTTACCCGGAACTTCATTTAGACCCTGGTTCCTGCGGTGTAAACACATCGAGTACCAGCCCAAAGTTCCTAGTTCCTGGGGAAAGTTCCTGCGGTGGAAACGCGGCTTAAGGCTATGTTCACACTTAGCGTCTTTTTTGACAAGAAAAAGTTGACAACGGCGTTTTTTTAGCAAAAAAAAACGCTGGCAGCGTTCGGTTACAAATAGCAGCCGAGCGCGTCTTTTGTGGCTGGCGCATATACTGACGCGTCTTGACCATGCGTCAACATACGACGAAAAGGGTACCCCCATAACGTCCATATGTGACGATTCGGGTTATGGGTAGGTTTAGGTATGCGTGAGGGTACCGCTAGGAGGCGCTGCTGGTGCGCTTCTGTCTGCGTCTCATATTGACGTTAAAGGGGTACCCTTTTCGTCGTATGTTGACGCATGGTCAAGACGCGTAAGTATATGACGTTTTGGGGTGAGACCGGGCTGCTATAACAAGAGCTGCAACAGTAGCCTAGTGCTGTGTGATGCAAAAAATGTCGAGAAAGAGAAAGTTGGCTCTTGCGTTGGCTTTTGAAGTTACCGGGGAGGAGAATGTCGGTTCACAAAGACGTTTGTGGGTGCACGACAGACAGTTGTTCTTGTTGTTATGGAAACGACAGGTCTCGCTACTCGCTTGTCATTGGTCAGCTGTCAAAAAGGCGCTTGACGTAGGGCGTTCTTTTCAGGAAAGTTGAACTTTTTTCAACTTAAAAAGACGCTCTGAGCTGCAGAAAAAGACGCCGGCGGTGGCGTCTAAAAAAGCGCTCAGGACTTTTTTGAAAAAACGGTTTACTCCATAGGGTTATAATGTAGAACAGACGCTGGCAGTTTGAAAAAAGACGCTAAGTGTGAACATAGCCTAAGGCTGCTTTCACACTGGGCTTGTTTGCTGTGGTCTGAGCTCTAACGCGCTTGTTCCCGGCGCACCCCGCAGCGTTGGTCTGGTTTCACACTCAACTTGATTCTATTGAACGCTGGTGTGTTTGCGTGCATCTTACGTCATCGCAAACGTGCGCGGCACATGATAGAAAACAGCACGCGAGTCAATATATTGTGTTTTTTTATTAATTTGGTGCTATTATGCACATCTAAGTGAACAACAGAGGTTTTCTGCTGCTTGCAAACAAAATTTCCATTAATTTTTTTGTCCTGATTCCTCGCGCTATGCGTGAATACACTGCAGGCTCACTCTCACTCGTATCCAAGGTAAATCATCAACACTATCATCCTTTACATGCGTTTTATTTAACTAAATACATAATAATCAGCTAAAATGCATGGGCAGGTTTATTTTCTTTCTGAACAAGTGCGCAACCGATTCTGTGTTGCTTTCACATTCACGAGAACCGCGGCACGGTTTAAGTGCAACCGAACTCAGACCACCTCCTCCAGGTAGTCTCGGGTTCGGTTACCCAGTGCGCACCCGGGTCCACATGACAGCGTTCACATGAGCGATTTTTCATGCGAACCGTGCCCCGTTCCAAACTAAACTGCCAGTGTGAAAGCACCCTAAACCAGTGGTGCCAAATCCTGTTCCTGCCGATCAACTGTCCTGCACAGTTCATCTCTAATTTATTGGGAAAATTACAGTATTATACTGTAAATTACTGTATTTTAAAATACAGTATTGTCCTGTGCTTATAGTAAATAGCTAATTAAATTACAGTAAGGACACTGTAAGATTACAGTAACTGGTGTCTTTCCCGTGGTCTGCCAAGTCTGCCACCTTAAGCCCAAGATATGTCACCTGCTACGGTGAGAAAACATCTTTTCTGGCACATGTGGTGAGTGCCGCAGTAGACACTGAACCAGCGACGGTAACAGTGGTGCGAAAATTTTCTGTGCCAAAGAACACTACAGAGCTGCACAGGTTCCTGGAGCTGGCAGCAAGATACCTGTCGCTGTCCAAAACTTCTCCACAATCGCTAGTCCGCTGCACCAGCTGACGAACCAGAAACCTTTTCTTTGGAATTACGCCTGCGAAGAAGCCTTCACTTGACTGGGGCTCCAGTGCTTACATATCCTGACCCAGGGCGATACCTTTACGGAAGAAGGTTCCGACTACAGACTGAACCACGCTTCCACTACTTGGCTGTTAAGAAACCCAGAGGGTCAGGTGGCCTGATGGCTGGAGGTCCTTCAGGATTACACCTTCAAAATACAGCACTGGACCAAATGACCCGTTGCCAGTGTGAGGTGACACTGCTGTTATTGCCAAAGGCTGAAGGAATGGGAGCAAGCAGCGATAGAGAAGATGGTGCAGCAGGTCGCAGAGGAAGATGGCGACTGGGCACTCCTGGAATGACATGAATTGCAGCAGCTACAGGAGACAGCCCTACCCTGATGAGAGTAGCTGGTGGCTGGGCTGGGTCCAGAGTGGATGGAGATAACAGCACGCAGCTTCTGTTGTCTCACACATTTAGATGCTGGATCCTACAGTTGGTCCACGGCACAATGTGAACTGGCCATGGCAAAGACCTTGAAATGGCTAAGGATTCAGTTCCATTGGGCAGGGTGTTGTCAGGATGTGGAGCTCCATGACCATTGCAGCGATGCAGCCTGAAAAGGTCCCATGCAGTGACCACATGCCACTCTGCAGCGGGACCTAGTGGGGGCTCCAATGGAGCAGTTCAACATCTCCCACATCCAACACCTGAGTCAATATTCTAGGTCCCTTTCAATTTGAGAGGCTGGGAACAGCTCTGTTTTAGACAACATGGGCTACTTCACTATGTGGTCACACTATGTGGTACCTGATCAGCCAAGATGCTGATCCAGAAGAAATTCACAGTGACCAGGGATGCAATTTTGGGGAAGTCTGTTGGCTCCTTGGAATAATTAAGGCCTGCACTCCTCCCCTCCCATCCACAAAGCGATGGCCTAGTGGAGCGGTTTTATCTGCACTATGTCCAACCAGCTGGCTATCCTGACTAGTGAACACCAGCGTAACTGGGACCGTCACCTACCTCTTGTCCTGTGGTCCTATTGGACAGTGTTCTAGGGGTCCAAATGCTGCACACTGGCTGTTCTCATATTTGGCTGGGAACTTTGAACGCCGATGGAGTTAGTGTTAGGGCTCCTCTTGAACAAGAGATATCAGGGGTATCCAAGTATGGATTACTTGTGGGGGTTATGAGACAAGTAGTCATTCAAGTAATCAACGACCAACAGGAGACCATGGCAGCCTGCATATAACGTCCATAATGATTACAATGACTTTGTGCCTGGGAAACAAGTTTGGGCTTAGGTCCACAAGAGGAAGGGTCTCTCTCCAAAGCTTTTTAGTCACTGGTGTGGCCCATGGATGGTATTGGTCGAGATTTTTGATGTTGTGTACCGGATTTGGATAGGAGGAGGATGGCGACAGTCAGTAATGCTTCATGTGATCGTTTTACTATAGTTCTTACTTTGCCGTTCATTCTACAGAACCTAAGGGGTTAATTTCTCTTTTTAAAAAAGTGTTAGAGTGGTGAGTTGTCTGTTGTAAGCTTATTCTGTCATCATTCAGAATAAAAGATTTAGTGTGAGAAGTCATTGTTTTGTCATCACTGAGACATTTCAATATTTGAACCATAAATTATGGATCAAATAGGATATAAAACATGAAACATATTTTTGTGAGTGTTTTTTTAAATCTGTTTTTACCAGTGGTTGATGATAAAGAGTATAGGCTAATTGCTCATATATAGGAACTTGAGTGTTTAACTCTGACTGTTTCAGGGGTTGAAGAGTAGCATGCATACAACAATCTCAAACTTGTAAAGTTCAGTTAACTAGAATGCAGCACCCATCTCCACCTGGACTTTTTAGTTTTGTTAAAAGTGAGAATAGTTTGAATAGACAGATCCTATAACTTAAATCAATCTATTTTACACAGAGAACTCTAAACACAGACTGCATAGGAAAATATAAAAAATGTCAACTGCTTAAAAAAAACAGCAGAAGTGCGACTATGGCACACTGGGACAAATATTGTATAGTATTAGCAAGCAAACAATGTTTTGGTCATAACCCACCAGATGTATTGATATAAATTATGGTAAACCATAGAAAAACCACACACACACCAACTGAAAAAAAAAAAGCAAATAAAAGCAAAGTTAATGTAAAAATGAATAAAAAGTAATCTGAAGAGGAACTCTAAATATACTTTACACAAACTATATACACCGAACACAAACACCACAAAAGCTCTGGGTAACTGATTCATTCCTGTACAGTTAAACAAAATGTTTTCTCCTTATTTCTTTGGCTATATCACACGATTGATTTATATTAATGTTTTTAAAATACACAGTAACACAAATGCTCAAGTAATTCAGGAGAATGGACAGTAAGAACATCCAAGTAAACTCCAAAATATTCACATCAAACTTTCTTCCATAAGAGACTTGACATGTAGCCAAATATGGTGTCCAATACACTCTCTCACACACACACACACACACACACACACACACACACACACACACACACACACACACACACACACACACACACACACTGTGAACACACCGTCTATACAAATGGTGTAATATAGCAGCTCATTTGCACACCATCTATACAAAAGTAAATCTCCTACCAGACTGCCACTGGTATCTGTTCAACCCTAAATGCCAGATCACATCGCAAAAACTACATACTAAAACAAAACAAGATTGAATCATACAGCTTCTCAGGAGAAGACACAATCAAGCTGGCTATTCTCAAAACAACCACTTCATGTACACTGAACAGCGCTCTCTCTCAAACATAAAGACATACCGTTTACATTCCATCTCAGTCAGGAGATATTTGTCTTTTTTGCACAGTGCTTCTGTGGTTCAACAACAATATAATTTTTCAATTTTTTCAATTTTTAAACTTATTTTAATATTTTACATTGCAAATTTTCTATTTTAAAGGGGACCTATTATGCAAAATTCACTTTTGCATGGTGTTTGAACATAAATGTGTGTCAGCAGTGTGTGTACACAACCACCCTAAAAAATCCATGGTAAAAAATCCACCCACTCTTATTTTTAATCCCCATAAATCATCATAAATCCATTGCAATGGACATCAGGTCTTGATAGATTTCAGCAAGAACCTCATAACTTAGTTGTGTGCCAGGTTGTGAAATTTGTGCAAGCAGTTCAAAATTAAAATACAGAGTTAAAGTTTTATGAATATTAATGTTTAATCATTATTACATGAAGTCACGTGAATGCCAAGCATGGTAACCTATACTTGGAATTTGTCCTCTGCATCTAACCCATCCAAGTTAGTGCACACACATTAGGAGCAGTGAGTAGTGAACACACATGAGTGATTGCGGGTTATGTGCCTTGCTCAAGGGCAACTCAGTCATTTCCTGCCAGTATTGAAAATCGAATACACAATCTTTGGGCAACAATCTTCAATCTGAGCAACACACATACTCACACACTGTTGCCTTGATGCTATATGCACACAATGCACGCAATCATACCAGCATGTACACATAACACCAACAAACACACACACACACACACACACACACACACACACACACACACACACACACACACACACACACACACACACACACACACACACACACACACACACACACACACAGCATTTAACCCGGGGTTATTGTTGTTCTAAACACTGCTTTTAACCCCTGGTAAAGAAATGTTTCACACATGTCATTTACAAGCAAGTGTTAGCATCACCTTTTACCCAGGGTTATTAAACCTTGCTCAGTTTCGCTGGTCTGGACATGTTGTACATGTGGCAGATTCACGCCTGCCAAAGGAAGTTTTCTTTGGCCAGCTCCAAAGCGGTATGCGCTCTCAAGGAGAGCAACTCAAACGTTGCAAGGACGGCCTATTGAAATCTGAAACTATGCAACGTGGACTCAAAGGATGGTCGCAGATAGGAACATCATTATGAACACAGTACACTCCTTTGAGTCCAGCCAGAGAACCATTGCAGTAGAGAAATGAAGACACTGAAAGCACAATACCTTAAAAATAACCATATATTTGAATGTTGAGTTGAAAACATGATTGGGGAAAAATCTAGCCTCTCTTTGTTTTCCACAACTGAAGAAAATTACAGAAAATAAGCGGTACATTACCATTTAAGGAACAAGTCTATGCTTGCTACATACTAATGTATTTGTACTACAGCAGTAGAAAACAATAAAATCTAGCCATTTTAGAGTCATATTAGCCCTAGTCAAGCAAGGAATGGTAAAAAGTTTTTTTTTTTTTTTTTTTTTTTTTTTTTACCAGTATCTAGTAAAGGAAAAAATGCTTGGAGAGTCTGCTGGAATAGCATGACTAGCTTGTTTGAACTTGTAGGGTATAACTGGGCTTTAGGCACATCTTAAGGAAAACATGCTTTTCGTTAGTCAGGGAGGGAGGTATGAATTTTGTCATTATTTTTATTTTATTTTACCTAATTATTTTCCAAATAACCAAAATAAAGCTTTTATCTGCAGTGGTTTATCTATTTTTATTCCGTGTCTTCTTGTTGCATTAATATTTGTTATTTCTTTCCCTAACCATAGACTGGGGTAGGAATGTAACACATTTGTATTATAAATACATTCACTCATAAAACTAACATGCAACTCAGAAGGGGCACTAACACAATGTAATCACAACCACACACTTGTCACAAATGCCACCATAAAATGCCCACAACACCACAAAATTACATATATCCTATACCATTAAAAACACATGATTCTGGCCACACAATATACAACATCAATGTTAAAAGCAACATGATTAATGTGACACTCAAAAGAGAGGAAAGGAGATATGTGATAAAAAATGATATAACCATAAATGCAATGAACTATTCAAAAACAATTAAGATAATTACTTACCGAACGGTGACTGGAATCTGTTGTTTAAATGACAGATCATGTGCAAAAACCCCCGTAACTCATACTCCCACAAGAATCACTTCCTTGACAATCACAAATGCTCAATTCCAGTACAAATGGTCCCTCCCACACTATGGGAAAGGTCTGTTTACATGCCATATCAGTCCAGTGGTTATATAAGTGACATATAAAGATTAACTTCTGTCAAGTCAGGCCTGGGTCACATTTCACACCACAATCAGAAAGAAAGGCACATTAAGTTAATTTGTCATTAACTACATCTCAATCTAGATGCTCACTAATAATGAATTAGTTCATCTTTTCCCACAAACTTTCCTCTGTTGTTCTGCTCGTGCTGTTTCAGATCCTTTTCATGCGTTCCCACATAGGAAGAATAAAAACACAAGCAATGCTCCACATCTCCTTCTACTTCCTCAAAGTTTATTGGTCAGCTCAGTTTAAATAATCTGCTTGTTATGCATATTTATTTATCATAGAAAAAACTTGTACTTCTGTTTACCCAAAGTCTAATTCCAATACATTGCATAATACATGGTCCACACAATAAAACCAACAGAATGATAGTTGAAATCAAGTTTTTCACTCACCAGCCAAAATTTTTAAGTTACCGGTAGTGACGGCAAAATGAGGCTTCCTGAACCACTGAGACCTTGCAGCCCATTGCTTCAGCCAAAGGTTCATTACTCGAAGGTTCATTACTCGAAGCTTCATTCAGCATTGCTCAATAGTGACACCTAGCTACTGTGCAAAGAAATAGCAGACAAATGAATTAATTCTGAACCAGTGTGTGTCCCCCCTCCCCCGGTCTGTTTTATTTATTTATTTATTTATTTATTTATTTTCTTCTCACTGTTAATGTCTGTAACCTTTCATTTGCAATAATAAAAAGACCTGAGCAGACATTTGTCCGTTGCTTGGGTATAATATAAAATATGTAGGCTATCTTTCTCTGTCTGAATTTACTTGTACAGAGACAACAGTCACACACACAGTTAATTAATTATTCATAAATTGTTTGGATAGTGACAGTATGAACAGCAAAAGTGACACTGTGTTGAGTGCAGTGCTTATGGTGGAGGGAGTATTATAATACTTATTATTTATTATAATAAAGTAAACTGCAACAGAATAGTCTGCGGTGGTAAAAATTGTTTCTGGGGGTTTTTGTGCTGTGAACTGTTACTAGTTTTAGTGCAGTGTTGTGCTTATTGGACTGGGGTTTATAGAGGAGCAAACTGCAACACTGCAGTTTGGGGTGGGTGAAGGAAGGATTACAATAGATTTTTATTGAGAAACAGAATTATTTCAAGTGTGTTGGGGTTTAGACGATTCCTCTTCTCGGACAAAATCTCTCTAGCCTTGGAAAAGATCCTTTCACAAGGAACAGAGGATGTAGGGGAACATAAAAATGCCAGTGCCAGCTGGTATAAATGAGGACACTGATGCTTCTGTTGAGCCCAGACAGGGGAGGATCTCCTCTTTCTTGCTGGTCCATTACCAGGAAAAAGGAAGAGGTCACAAAAAGCAAACAAATCCAAAAGGGCAATCCAGTCCAGATCCAAAAATCCAAAGCAATACAAATAATCTTATCTAATTAATATAACAAGACTACAATATAGCTACTATAATTAATGATAACAATATACTATAACTATTCTAACCTGATAATGTAATAATATACAGCCCTAAAACATATATGACAATAACGACAATGACAATGATAGTTATCTAACTCTCTGACACTACTACATCTGCTTCTACTACTCCTGACAACACCCACAAGGTGGCGCGAGTTTCGAACCGCCTTTTTCCAAAAGCGACACTCAGACCGAACCGATGACGTATCCACACAAACCGAGGCCTCGTTTGTCATTAGTCACGTGATTTTCACGTTAACACAAGCCTCGAATCGTAGCTTCATCTGGCACGCCCATTTTTTCTCGACACAAGCTCTGACGCCTCGCTTCAAATGTCACATCACTAATTACCGGCCATTCAGAACTAATACTAGCCGAAACAAAATTATCATTAATAAATCAGATCATCAAAGTCACATCTTAGATATAAATATATGTATTATTAAATCTGATTCTGAATCATTGAATTGCCTTCAGCCTTATGACAGCCATTCACTGTTCATGCATACCATTTCTGTAACGATGAGGCAAGGACGAAGCGGAGAGAGAATCCACATACAAGCACTACTTCAATGAAACATTACAACAGAACATGGAACTCAGGACAGGAACAAGGAAAAGTTAACAGCAAACAGCTACAACGACCAAACAAACAACAACTGAAGCACAGAGGTTTAAATACACACGCAAACAAGCTAAACAAGATAACAAGGGGGCGGGGCTAATTAGAAACACCTGGAGAGACTAATAAACAAGAAAAACTACAAAGGACTACAAAACATGGCACAGAACAGGAAATAACAAAAGTCCACACAAGACAAGGGGAACACAAGACAGGAATCATGACAATTACCATTAAAATAAAATACAATTATATTCTCTGTGATTTCTCTTGTAATTTTAACAGCCTTTATTTAGTTGTAAACTCCAAATATAGCTCACTCCAAAATTAATGTTTAAATTTAAACATGTTGATTAGTGGATTAGTCAATCCATGCCTTTCGCATCAGTATTGACAGCAAATATTTCTTTAAAGAAAGCCACGAGTTTATCTGCGCATAGCAATAAAGATGCTATAGTGTGCTTTTTTGCGCTAAAGTCTTGGACACACAGCCTACGACGTAGCTACGGCGTAAGTTCGACGCAGAAGTATAAATAGGCCTTTAATTGTCTCCTGGGACTCCAGCGGAGCGTTAACACACCGGTCGCGTCACTTTGTAGGCTACTTCAAGTTCAAGGTGGCAGTCCAAAATCTAATCACCATACAGGCAAAAGTTCAATTCAAGAATTAAAAAAGTGGCATCAATGAGTGAATTAAGGTATTTGCGGGGAACAAAAACGGCGCAAACAGAAAGGCGATCTAGGCTATATTATTATGAAGCAAAATACTTTTTTCAAGCCACAAAAACCAAATTGTAAATTCACAATACACAATCTTTCAGCCAAGGATGAAGTCAGTATGTACATATATTTGTCCCAAATCTTTATATTTTAAATGGAAAATGTGAGTGACGCTGTGGTGCAGCATTGTTTTGAACAGCTGGAGTCGGAGTTGTTCGAATTTTGAAGATATGGTTCTGCACATCGCTTCTCTCAGTGAGCGACCCTTTTCACCATTTGTTTTGCTAATGTTTGAGGCTTCTTTTAGGGGAAGGGCTCTGATAGTGGTGCTGTGCAAAGTGATAATTTATGAATCATAACCCGCCAAATTGGCTAGTGTGTTGATATGCGTTACCCGCCATGGTCGATTTTCACGATGTAATTGCTAGCCTTGCAAATAGATGTAGTGCAAGTAAATTGCGTGTGATGTCTCTGGTTGCCATGACAACCTCACGCTCAAAACTGAGGTATTGTCATTATAAGGTCCAGGATTTGGTAAAACATTCCCAGATATCAACAACATAACAATTATAAAACTCCATCGTCTTACTGTTTTACTTTCATTGCGAATAGATTCAAACATGTAGAATGGTTGACAACGCTGATTTCTTTTCCTGCATGAGCAGACTTTATAGAGTCCTCATACACAAAATTTGAAAATAACAACTTCAGTTGACAGTCCCTAAAAACATGAATGTTTGTGTATACTCCAACATCTGTCCAATTTATCCCTTTTAAAACTGTAGAGGTATCATGATACGAGTCATACCTGTAGCTGAAGTTCTCTTACGAGAGGTCTCTCGTACTGCGTAAGTATCTTACGCTAGGGGAAAACTCTTTTCCGCAAGATATTGAAGCCAAAAATTATCCTTAATTTTGAATTAATGTAAAACATGTTGCAGCAGCATGCAGACATAGGCGAGACAGCTCGCGCGCCCATTGGCTGCCCTGCGGCAACTGCAGCAGCCTATCGAGAGAGGCCCTCGTGACGTCAGATCCAATGAGGGCGCTTTGCGCCCACTGCGTCACGTCCCGCCGAAACGGGCGTGGCTTGGGCCTATAAATACGGCTCGACAGGCTGATAGAATCAGATTTTTCATCTCTTCAGCGAAGCTCACGCATTGCTGGATCCCGAGAGGAAGAAGCCGCGTCGCCTGAGAAAGCCTTCTGCGGTACGAGCCTTCGAATCTGAAGCCGCTGGCACACAACTCGCTGCCTTCAGTCGCCGTTCCTGCTACGCTATCCGGCGTGTATATCCTTTTTCTCTGCTAAGTGTGTGTTCACCGCTGCGACTCGCACTCTCTGCTAAAAGAGCCGAGCGTCTTTGTAAAGATGTCTCGTACCTTCTGTGGCTCGTGTCGAGCTCCACTCAGCGACGGGGACCGCCATGTTATCTGAGTTTCCTGCCTGGGTGAGGATCACGCAGCTCTCGCGCTCGCTGACGGCGGCTGCCCTCATTGCGAGCTAATGCCCATGGTGACTCTGAGGACTCGCCTGGCATCTTTCACCGAGACTGCACCTCCGCCCGCCCGCCCCCTTCTCAGCCAGAGTGCGTACCTCAGTCTCAGCTGCACTCTCCGTGGTGGACGGTGCTAAAGACAAGGGGTACCTTTCTCTTCCCCCCGTGGAAGAAGCTGTAGCGGCCCATCTTTGCCCGCCCTCTGCTGGACGGCGTACTAAGACGGCGCTACCATCTAAAGCTTGCCGCACAACGTCACCACCGCTGGACAAGCTGTTTCCGCGCTGCATTCTATGGCCATCCTGCAAATCTTCCAGGCCAACCTTCTCCGTAAACTGGACGAGGAAGGACCGGAAGCTGTCAGCGTGCCGGACCTGAGGAGCGCGACGGACCTAGCTCTTCGCGCCACTAAGTCCGCTGCACAGGCCATAGGGCAGATCATGGCCTCTCTCACCGTGGCGGAGAGACACTTATGGCTCACGCTCTCTGAGATGTCGGACTCGGAGCGCGCCGCGTTCCTTGACGCCCCCATCTCCTCTGCCTGCCTCTTTGGATCATCCATCAAAGATTTCGTGGATAGATTCGCTGAGGTGCAGAAAACTTCACAGGCCATGAAACACTTTCTGCCTAAGCGCTCCAGTTCCGCAGCAGGTCGCCTTAGACAGCCGTTTGCTCGAAACTCTCAGCCACAGCCTCCGCCCACCGACAGTCCCGGAACCCGAGGCCGCGCTCTTGCTCTACTAGCCGCCGCCCCCCACCGCTTGGGCCCCGGCCTAAGATCGAGATAAAACCTGAGGCCTCAAAGTCTTCCTAGCCCGCCTAGGAAAACAACGGTGTTCAAGTCCCGCTGCGGCCAGACTTCCACCAAAACTTCTCGTTCGTCCAGTTCCAGAAAATGTGACTGTTCCAGTGTATTTAGCAGAAAACAAGCCGGTACCACAGCCCGTTTGCCTGCTCACAAACGTCGTTTTTACGGCGACCCAGATAAATCCCATAAAGAGTGTTTTCTGGTGTTCCGGTCATAGCCGATGGTGTTATGAGTGTAGTAAAAATGCCCACAGCCCTGTGTTCATTCCTACACACAAGCACAGCCCACACACATAAAATCGGCTCACGTCGATTGTGCATTAAATGTAGTGAATGTGCCCACGACCCAGTGCCCACTGACACCACACACTGCATGTCTTACGGTTTCTGTAAAAACGAAACCAACACACATACAGTCAGCTCAAGCCGACGGTGTTTTCAGTGCAGTAAATGTGCCCGCTGTCCCGCGCCCACATTCACTCACAGACATGTCAAACCCTACAGGGTTCCCCCCGCTCGCTCTTTCTCAGCAACCTGCCATAAGAGAGTCGAGCGCGGGCAGGCTGCCCGCTGTGATCAGCACGCCCCCCGCCTCGAACGCTGCAAGCAAGGCGTCTGTGTTACAGCACACCGAAGCTCTCCGGTCGCCACCATGTCGCAACCAGAGCTCAGTTTTCATTCAACCCCTAGCTAGTCATGCAAATGCGTGGGCAAAGCTTCCCGGGGTATCAGAATGGGTGCTGAACATTATAAAAAGAGGCTATTTGCTACAGTTCGCTCGACGCCCCTGTCATTATGCGGAGCGAATCGAAACTACGGTGAAAAGCGAAGTAGCTCATCTACTTCCAGCCGAAATAGCGAAGCTATTGAGCAAAGGGGCCATAGAGCCTTTATCTCAAGCTCAGAGCGAAGGGGGCCTGTACAGCAGATATTTTCTGGTACCGAAAAAGGACGGGGCTCTCAGACCCATCCTAGATCTAAGACAACTGAACAAAGTGCTTTCGACACGCCGGTTCAGAATGCTCACAACCAGGAAAATCCTCTCGCAAATTCGCCCAGGGAACTGGTTTATGTCAATAGATCTGAAGGACGTGTATTTCCCAATTACAAATAGCGTCACGTCACAGGCAATTTTTGAGATTCGCCTTCGAGGGCCAGGCATATCAATACACAGTCTTGCCGTTTGGCCTGTCCCAAGCACCCCGTACATTCACGATGTGCATGGACACAGCTCTCGCACCCCTGAAACTTCAGGGCATGCGAGTTCTGAACTACTTGGACGATTGGCTGGTTCTAGCTCGATCACACTCAGAGCTCATAGAACACAGGACCGTATTGCTCGATCATCTCGAGAATCTTGGTCTCAAAGTCAATTGGAAGAAGGGTTCACTGTCTCCCAGTCAGAGAAGATCTTTTCTGGGCACAGAACTGGACTCGCTGTCCATGACAGCGCACCTATCGCCACAGCGCAGTCTGAATATTCAGCGTATGGCGAAATCCTTCTGCTGCGGCACTATAGTCCCGCTCAGAAAGTTTCAGAAGATGATGGGTCTCATGGCCTCAGCATCTTCAGTACTCCAGTTGGGTCTTCTTCACATGCGCCCTCTGCAGTTCTGGCTAAAAACGCGAGTGCCGCGTCGAGCGTGGACCTCTGGTCTGTTTCGCCTCAAGGTCGATCAGAAATGCGTCTCAGCTCTGAAACCTTAGAGAGCGACCGATTGGTACCGGTCAGGTGTAGACCTGGGGACTTCCTCGAGTGTGAAGGTGGTGTCTACGGATGCCTCCACCTCGGGATGGGGAGCGCTGCTCGAGGGCAGACCGTTCTTCGGCAGTGGTCAGAACGGGAAAAGCTCCTGCACATAAACTGCCTGGAAATGTTGGAAAAGATGTTCCCTCGGAAAAGAGATTCTGTCTCAAGGGACTTCCTGGTTAAATAAAGGTTAAATAAAATAAAATAAATAAAATCCTCATGAGAAAAGGGGAAGAAAAAATTTAGAGAATTCAATTCTGTAAAAATCTACCAGAACTAGAACTGTTAGTTGAAGGGGCACATGGACGCACTCCAAGAGATGCATGCAGAAATCCACCGCGCACGTCCGACTCGATGAAATCAACAGGCTGGGTCCCAGCGGCTGGTGATAATCGACAACACAATCCACGGAAAATTCCCACAAAGTCCACCGAAGCACCACAACGCCAACAGAACACTGAACTCTCAGTCCCAGTCCAGAGTCACATCCGAAAAACAGCAATACAACTCGGATCAAGAGTAGAACTGCCAACCCGTGCAGACATGCCAGGTTCAAAGGCGCTGATCCATTATAGAAATGCAGTATCTCCGTCAGGCCGTGGGCAGACTCAGGTAAAGTTGGAGAGCTTTGAGTTTAATTGCGTGTTGGATACAAGTGTTTAAAAAATAAATAAAAATTCATATCATAAAATAGACCTAAGGTGTGCTGAACATCTCTGCAAATTCACCACGACCGAAGTGAGACTCAAAAATGCACAGGACGCCAAAATTTATTTATAATCTATCCATAGATAGCAATAACCGAGGAATTGGAAGCTATCACGCTTCATGCAATCTCCAGGCAAACTTCAGGCGTGGCGTGTGCATGTGATATTAACGTGCGCGAGTGAGGGGGGATCTGTGGCATGTGCACGACCTGTGATTGACAGTCAGATCTCACACCCCCCTGCGCTGATTGGACCCGATGATCTGGGAGCGGTGGATTTTTGCAAAACAAATAACACGCTCCAGGTGGAGTTAGAAGCTCTGGTTTTTTTCTAAAACCATCTTATTTATGTTGTTCTGTCGGATTAGGCAGGCAAGGCAAGTTTATTTATATAGCACATTTCATACACAATGGCAATTCAAAGTGCTTTACATAGAAGAAATTAAAATAATAAAAAGAAATAAGAATAATTAAAACAGTTTAGAAAAATAAAATGAAATACAGTACAGTACAGTCGGACGAACAGCGGCACAGTGCTCATTCAGTAAATGCATAGCTAAACAGAAGTGTTTTGAGTCTGGATTTGAATGTGACTACAGTAGGAGCACATCTGATCTCTTCTGGAAGCTGGTTCCAGCTGCGGCTGGCATAATAGCTAAAAGCAGACTCACCATGCTTAGAGTGAACCCTTGGTATTTCTAGCTGATATGATCCTAATGATCTGAGTGATCTGTTGGGTTTATATTCAGTGAGCATATCTGCAATGTATTGAGGTCCTAGGCCATTGAATGATTTATATACCAGTAATAATACTTTGAAATCAATCCTAAATCTAACTGGGAGCCAGTGTAAAGACCTGAGGACTGGTGTGATATGTTCATATTTTCTGGTTCTGCTCAGAATCCTGGCGGCAGCGTTCTGTATGAGCTGCAACTGTCTTATGGTCTTTTTGGGAAGGCCAGTGAGGAGTCCATTACAATAATCCACCCTGCTGGTGATGAAAGCATGCACAAGTTTCTCTAAGTCTTGTCTGGAAACAAAGCATCTAATTCTTGCAATATTTTTCAGATGATAGTATGCTGATTTAGTTATTGCTTTGACATGACTACTGAAACTAAGGTCTGACTCTAGTGTCACACCAAGATTCCTGACTTGATTTTTAGTTGTTTGACCCCTAGCGTGAAGGTATGCGTTCACCTTGAGAACTTCATCTTTGTTTCCAAACGCAATAACTTCAGTTTTGTCTTTGTTTAATTGAAGAAAGTTTTGACACATCCAACTGTTGACCTCATCAATGCATTGGCACAGGGAGTCAATGGGGCTGTAATCGTTAGGCGATAGGGCTAAGTACAGCTGTGTGTCGTCTGCATAGCTGTGGTAAGCAATTTGGTTGTTTCTCATTATTTGGCTCATTGGGAGCATATACAGGTTGAACAGGAGTGGCGCAAGAATTGAGCCTTGAGGGACTCTGCATGTCATGGATGTCCACTCAGACTTAAGCCTCTGTTATACTTTACGCGACCGCGATGGCGCGAGGGTCCGCAAGGGTCCGCGTGACGTAAAAATCGTCATCGGGGGTGCGCGCGGAGGCTCGTTGCGGACTGGCGCGTGCCTCCCATTTTTTGTGACCGCGCGGACCAAGGGCGCGCGTTCATTAGGTTAAAACCACGAAAGAGATGGAAATAACATGGACGCCGAATTTGAAAAAACGGAAAACGCGTGCATGCTAGAAATAGAACCAATGCCTATTTTTCACGCAAGCCTGTTGGAAGCGTTTCCAGGCAAAATAGAATAGGAAAAGATGTTTATATGTCATTTTGACATGAATACATATTAATAAATGTCATTTTGATGTTTGAAAGTGTCTAGGTTTTGACATAAATGCAAATATAAACTATAAATATTTAAAATATTATCGATTATACTGGCCAGACCAATCTACTGCGCATGCGTTGAACGCGTTTACCGAGCGGACCTCAGCAGAAAGTATAAATACAAGTAGTCCGCGTCCGAGCTGTGCGCAGCAGTCGTGTACGCGTCCAAACTGGAGTATAACAGAGGCTTTATGGTCTCCTATACTCACATAATAACCTCTCCCATCTAAGTATGACCTGAACCATTTTAGGACTATCCCAGAAAGCCCCACCCAGTTTTCCAGCCTGTCAAGAAGTATGTTATGATCGACAGTGTCAAATGCAGCACTGAGGTCGAGTAGTACCAGCACTGATAATTTGCCTGAATCAGTATTTAAGCGAATATCGTTTATTATCTTTATGAGCGCTGTCTCTGTGCTGTGATGCGGTCGGAAACCAGATTGAAAATTATCAAAGTATCCATTCGAGCTTAAGAATTTGTTCAGCTGATTGAAGATAACTTTTTCAATGATCTTGCCTATGAGGAAGATTTGAGATCGGTCTATAGTTGCTTAAAGGGATAGTTCACTTTGAAATTAATTTTTTATATGTTTTAGCTTACCTCAAGGGCATCCAAGATGTAGGTGTCTTTTTTTCCGCAGTAGTTTCAATTTTGATATTTTTAGGTCAAACCGTTCTTGTCTGTCAGTCATAATGCAGGTCTATGGTCATTATCTCAAAACACAAGCACAGAGTCCAAATTAAAACAATTCCCCGTCGTCCAAATTAAACAATTCCCCATCGTAAGTACACATTGATGGCCTAAGACACGAAACGAGCGGTTTGTGTGAGAAAACGAACAGTATTTATATCGTTTTTACCACTTATACGCAGCCATGTCGAAGTGATCTGATCTGACGTGTACGCAGACTGGTGCATAGATATATACACACTAGATGTTGCCTTGTCTACGGCAGTTCATTGAACGAATGTCTTTAAGGCGACATCTAGTGTATATACCTATGCACCAGTCTGCATACACGTCAGATCAGATCACTTCGACATGGCTGCGTATAAGTGGTAAAAACGATATAAATACAATACCCAGATATTCGAAAGACGTGTAGTTCCCAAATGATATTTGCTTACATTGATAGATATCTTTAAAAAGAGCAGCTAGACCCCCACCTCTTTTAACAGCTCTGCAGACACTCATAAAAGTAAAGTTAGGAGGGGATGTTTCATTGAGGATTGTTGCACTGCAGCTGTCTTCTAGCGAGGTTTCATTTAGAAGCATAAAATCCAGGTTGTTTGTGGTTAAGTCATTGACTAGAAGTGATTTATTTTTAAGTGAGCGGATGTTTAAAATTGCTAACTTAACAGTCTTACTTTTTTTCCCTACACCAATCTTAGTTAGACGTGCAATAGGCACCAGATTAGTTGAGTTTGCTGTACGGCTATTGAAGGCCTTAGACTTTCTATCTTGTAATAGAACAGCAATAGAGAAAGATACAGGCACACTGGGTTCCCGCTTGTTCTGTAAACATTTGAGAAAGTTACTGTTATCAAAGCGGGGACCCGACACACATCACTGAGAGCTGGTATCAGTTGTTTTTGGTTCACCTCGAGCAGATGGAGGAGGGTGTGGGCCCTGGCGTTGTGGCAGAGGCCGAAGAGCTCTCACAGAGGCAGGGGGAGGGTGAGCTGGGCCTGCAGGCTTTGGTGGTAGCGGTGCCCGACGTTTTTTGGTTGATATCTGGGGGCTTGCAGCAAAAGAGTGTGATAGTCTGGTTCCAGCATGCACCAGTTCTTCCATTTTCTGTGAGAAGCACAGAAGTGGAGTTGCTGGCGAGAGGGAAAACGTGTCTGGTGAAAGGGGCTGTTGCTCTGGTGTTATAGGAGGCTGTGATATGCTGTCCTGGCTTCCCTGGCTGTTTTCCAGGAAGTCGTCCTTGGGTGCTGAATCTTGGAGCAGTTCTGATGTGTCTGTCTGTGATGAGCTCTGTGGGCATGGCTCAGCTGAGATTGTGTCCGTGAGCAGAGGTTGTTGTGGCTCAGTGGTGTTATCATTGTCCTTGTGTGATATGTCAACATCATGTCCATTCTGAAGTGAAGTCCTGTGGTCATTCATACTGTGTCCAGGTGTGTGTGTGCCGTTCTGATTGAGTGGATTGGCACACACTGCAGAAGGATGATTGAGGGAGAAGTAGATATTGTCCTTTAACACTCTTGAAGGATTATAGTGTCAATTCCACTGAATATGATCAAAAAAATGTTGCCGACGGCAGCTTTAACTGCTGTTTAACATAAATGTTTATTTTTAGTATTGATGGATTTTCATGTCTTGTCCACCACACATTCACTGATGAAGATGATAATGTGTAATGATGTGCATATATAGGAGACATCTGTTTTGACATCTGTTTTGTTTTAAGCTGCATATATTATGTATTATATATATTATGTATTGAAAATTTTTCAAAACAGTCATGTTGCAAGCCATCCATTTTGACAGTTGTTTCAACAAGAGGTTAAAAGTGATGCATTGTTACTGTATTCATTTGTATCCTGCTGACTATATGTACACGCTCTAGGAATAAAACCCTGCTATGCATGCATTATTAAATATTCGTGTTTTATGCCTGAATTAAAAGATTCAAATACATAGTTACATTTGATGTTTTATTAATTTGAAAGTTTCTGAATCCTTTGGGAAAAAATATATATCATATATATATATATAAATGTAAAATATAGATTACATTTAATGTTTCTGTTCCTGTTCACACTCATGTATGAATTGTGTTTTTTGCGTAAATTATTATTGATACTGATCTGGCTCCATAGTTTGGGGTCAGTTCGGCGGTTTTCAAACATCTACAATTTAAAGTCTGATTAGTTAAAAAACAAAACTAAGGTGTGCATGTAGAGTCCATAAAAACAGTCATCATGACATTACTAAACACACACGCCCATGCAGAGTCAGCTGGCGTTGGTGTTGACGTCGCAGACGAGCACGCACTTTTAGGCAATCAGCGATCAGCAGGCAGATGCGATTTAGCGCAATAACTTTTAGCTGTATATTCAAGAGATCACTAATGCCAAAGTGGCATAAATATACAGTAAGTTGCATAGTAAAGAGTGAGAAAATGAGCAACTCTAAAAACGTGGATTACACATGTGGTGGGAGATGACTTGGTGAATATAACTCTGAGAGGAGAGTACAGTTGAAGACTTAAATTGAAATCGAATATGGGACGACTCCTGCCCATGGTCATGTGCTCACTGGCCTAGCCAGACATCTGCAACTTTTACACCGTCCAGACTGCACTCTACTCGACCCTGACAGCTGCTGAAAAAGGTTTGAATCAACGATGAATCAGTTTTGACTGCTAAATTCTGCGTTATGTTCTGCAATGTGTAGCCTACATCCGAGGGTTAATGGAGCCTTCACGTGCTATGGAAAAGATTATATTTTCCACTTGTGAACTGGTATTTACCAGTGTGTTGTGTTCAAGTGCTTTTGTTGTCGTAATGTAGGGAGGCTCCTATTGACTGCTAGCTATAGCATCTGCTCTGGGTAGGTAACACCAAACCATAACGGTATTTTTAAAACTGACACTGAGTGTTAACGCATTATATTACAATTGTTAATGACACAACACTGTATAGGCTACAAAAACTATCCGCTAACAGTAGCAAAAAAACATTTAGTTGTGTACAATGCTTACCATTCATGACTCTTGCGTTGCTCTCCGCCATTTTGAAAAGGTCAAAGGTTATCTCATCTCGGCAACTCGTGCATCAAAATATTCTACAAGCTGCCCAGTGGAAAATACCACATGAAGGGGTGTTCATGTGCATTTTCCACGTCGGCTTTTGGTATTTACCATAATTACGTGAAGGCTCCATAAAGCCATCGGTTAATTTCTTGATTGCCGTTTTGACAGTGTCCACCTGGCCATTTTAGTCATATTTGCCAATTCTCCTTAATTATTGCCCTGTTTTTATCCTTTTTCCTGGGAAATTGATTTATTTTATTTTATCATCGTTATTTTGTTTTAAGGAGATAAAAATGGTGCTTCTCAACCTTGAATGACATGGCAATAAAATTATATCACATTATTTTGGCAGTAAAATTTTGGGCATTTTTTTCTTGGAGTGGGCGGGTTTTGGTGAACTTTTGGGCTGGAAATCACCATCCCAATGTGGCAACACAGCTTTCGCTTGCTGCTTTTCTAATCAGTAAAACAATTCAAATAAGAGTGTGAATTTGTAAGTTTACTATTGAAAAGCTCAAATGTTTTTTAAAATGTGACTGAACCCTGACACACACACTTTAATTTTATTATGCCATATCAATTTTAGAATTGAAAATAATCACATACACTATCATTTACGCATTACTTCTAATGTTATTTCCAATTCATTCCAAATGTACTTTTGGTGCTAAAAGAGAGTATTCATACCTAATTTATACTGCTGTAAAACAATGATATTATAGGACAAATGTAGGCTTATTTTATTAAAACAATAAATAAATAAAAATCATTTAGGATAGGGACTTTACCTTTTACATTACATTTCCTTTAAAATAAAACATATAATACATTGACACTATAATGTCAAGTTTTACTCAGAGTTATCAAATTAATTCAATAAAAGTTTTTGTGACCATTTTCCACTCTATTCTATGACCCCTCTTTTTCTGCAAAAATGATTAACATTGCTTACTTACGGGCTGGTTTTCTGTTGGATCCCATGTAGGATTTCTCTCAGTGTTGCACTCCTCATACTTAAATAACAGCCTGTTTGCAAAGTCTGCTGTACACTGTGACATTCACAAAACAATCCACACAGAAATGTGCCACACAATATACTGACAATAGTTATAAGAGCCATGATAAATAATGTATGAAGTTTAACTAGTAACTGAGCTAAAAGTAAACAAAAACCGATGGAAACAAAGGCCTTTGAATATTTTATACCCACAACACTATAATGTTACGAACACAGACTGAGATATAGTAACAGGTTGTTTATTTTGCAGCTCAGAGCAGAATGATAATTGAATAGATGCAATGAGATATCTCAATGACTTGAGATCAATGATAATGGAAGTCTCGGTCTACAGGTGCAGGATATTGTAGATGACGGAACTAGGAAGTCAGATGGAAACACACACCTCGCTGAATGGGAAGGTAGGTGATAATGTGTCAGGTTGCTTGCGCAACCAAGTTCTCTGAATATGGAACGAGATGCTGCATAGGGATTACACAATGGGAACGCCCTTGGGTCGGTGCTGATTGTCTGAACCCGTATATAATCACGCCAAGACGAAAGACATAGAGACGGAAGCGCGACCACTTGAGAGCAGAATGACGCTTCCACTTAGAAAAATACAGCCATGTAGTAGAAGGCTTACACGCGTTGTCAATGGTCTCCCGAACAGCGGGAAGACTAGACGCCACTGTCGCTAGCGATTGTCCCTGACCCATATCTCGGGTTGAGGGTACCATATTTTGCCCTGGAGCTGAGACAACAGATCTCTCCTGATCAGAATCTGCCAAGGGGACCCCTCCACCAGGGGGCTCAGTTCCGAGAACCACGTCTGGGATGTCCAGAATTGGGCTACCAGAAGGAGGCGGATTCCACACTCCCTCACTCTGCAAAGGACTGAAGGGATTAGCTTGACTGGAGGGACTGCATAGAGTCTTAAATCCGGCCACGGATGAGCGAAGGCATCTATCCCCAGAGGTGTCGGATGAGACAGGGAGAAACACAGACGGCACTGCGTCAAGCCCTGCGATGAAAAGAGGTCCACATCCGCCTCGCCGAACATGTTCCAAATTTGAGCCTCTATTTGGCGTTGCAACATCCCCTCCCCGACCTGAGCTTTTGTCTCGACAGGGAGTCCGCTGCGACGTTCAAGTCCCCTGGAACATAAACTGCTCTCGGGCGAAAGAAGCCCGAAGTCTTGAGCCCAAAGGAGGAGGCGGCGCACATGCTTGTCCAGGGTGCGCGACCGCAAGCCTCCCTGGTGATTTACGTGGGACACCACTGCCATGTTGCTCATCCTGACAATGACATGACAGCCCATCAGGGCCGGAAGGAAGTGATCCAGGGCCAGAGAGACGGCTCGCAACTCCAGGCAATTTTTGTGCCACGAGAGAAGCTCACCCCTCCAAACACCGCATGCCGGTCTGCCCTCGAAGACCGTACCCCAACCAGTCAAAGAGGCGTCCGTCGTGACAACCTGGCGACAGCAGACTAAGCCCATCTTGACCATCAAATTATACACTACAGATATCCACTGCGTATTGCGCAACTCTTAAGACTGCATGAATAGCTGGCCTAGTGCTGTCCTGAAACAGCTGTGATGTACTGTATGGCTCTGTGGTTCAGCATTCAAACATTACAAAATCAAAGCATTTTTCTGTTTTAGTTTCTTTTTGACTTTCATTTCCATGCATCTACAGAAAAAAGGAGAAAACGTGTTGTTTTTCTGTCGTCTGATTCTGGAGTATTAGATGACAATTAAAAAAACGGTCCATCATCGTGGACTTCAGCTTCTCATCACATCTTCTGTCCAATCAAATGCTCTCTAGAATCTAACGTATCATCAGCGCTTGGATACGCTTCCATGGTGCTGTCAAGTATGACTTGCAGTCTGTGATGTACTGTATACTAAATGATATTGGCTATTTGAAAAGTGGGAGGAGCCATTCAAGATGTCCCACCTTAGCTTCCTGTTTCAGTGGAAATTTCTTCAACGCATCATACAAAGCTGTGCGTTACAAGGCACTTCAGTGGGCCTTTATGTAGTGAAGCTGGTGATGAGGGAGATGCAGTGCAGGTGTGTGATTAGTTATTATGTGCAGGTGAGTGCCAGGAAGGATTATGGGGAATGTAGTGCGGATACGGTGACTGGTGACAGAGCTGGTGACCGTGACACATAACATGCATTGTGCTGTTTCCATCCAGTTGGCTTTTTAAATATGAAACTAAAACCGTCAGTACGTCTTAATACTTGAGTTGAATCATTCATGTGATTCGTTCAAAACACTAATTAATTTAACACACAACTGTATTTATGAAAAGGTAGCCTAATTGAATCATTTACTAATATGATTCGTTCAAATACACTGATTCTTTGAGGAACAAAACAGTGTTGCTTGGAGATAATTGATAAAGGCAGATAAACATTCTAATCTTTTAAGATTGAACATTAGTCTGGGGAGTCTGCTCTGTATTTTCTACTGCACAAGAGGCGTGATCAACGGGCATAGTTCAAATGACTCTGTACGCAATTGAATAGTCCTTCAACCAATCAGACCAATTATCCAGGTGACGTACTTTGCAGCGAAAACTCCAGGCAGCAAAAACGTGTCAACAAACGTGTTGGTTTGTAGCATTGATCAGCGGTTTGCAGAAGCAGCAATGGCATCGAGCGATTTTTGCAGGTTGTGCAAAAAAAACATGAATGTGAGTGGTATTTACACCCACTCGAGTGATTTGTTTGCTAAACTAAATAAGCCATTGAGCATCATCGAGAGGTTAAAAGGAACTGGATTGGATTAAACCTGCCAATAGCGCGCCAGGTGGATAAGCCAGTTTGTGATTGGTCCCCACAGATTTGTAACGGAAGCAGGATAGAAGAATGTACAGGTTTCCAATCAGAGCTGCAGGGCGAAATCAAATCGCTGGCATATCGGGCTGGGTTTACCCAGTCTAGATAAAACACAAATAAAATATATAATTTTATTATGATTTTGCATATCTTTCTTATTTCACATGCAATAACTTTTTGGTGAAGTCCCTCTATATGTGAGCTGCATCAGGATCAAATTGGTGATAGCATAAAGTAATCAAAAGTTACAGTATTTGGAACGAAGGTAGCCTTTTTGTTTAGCACTTGAGGCCCCCTTATAGGCATTTTTATGATCGTACAGTTCCGCTTTCTTCATTCACCGCGAGAACTGCACGTCAGAATTAATCAGCGCTTGCCTCAATCCTACACTCTTAAGAAAAATGGTTCTAAACAGTACCAAATAGGGTTCTTCGGCTTGTAACAATAGCAGAAACCTTTTATAAGGTTCCATAAAGAACCATGCTTTGAAAGTGCTATAGAACCTTAATGGTGTTATAAAAAACCTTTTCAGCAATATTTATTTTCATTCATATTAGTATATTAGTATCTTCATGTTATTAATATTACTATTATTAATATAATTTTTTATCAATTATTTATAAATATTGTTTTTTTTTAGCCCTCTGTCTGCCTGGTCTTGTATCTTGTTGCCTCTATTTGGGTTTTACATTAAAAAGAAACAGCATGTTGTGTCAATTAGGTACTTTTATTTTTAATTGACAAGGCAGATTGTAGCAAAAATGACAGTGCTCTTACAACAGAGGTTAGCTGAATACATTAATAAATAACAATTGACATTGAACACAATATAGATGTAATGAAGACCAAGTTTCAGTGAAATATCTTCACAATCCTCTATGATGCCTTTACGTCCTTCATTATGTGTGTATTATTAGTGGCAGTTTCTCTCTGCAGATGATGGGGTTCCCTTACGAAAATATTTTTATTCAAGTGTTCTATTAGTATACTTCTTTTAAACTAAAAATAAAAAAGTATACTTTCAGAGTACATTTTATATACTTCTCAAAAATATACTTTATGTACTTCTCAGAAATATACTTAAAATTACACTTAAGTGTACTTGACTTATACTGAGAGAAAAGTCCAAGTATATTTGGCCTGTACTTGTACTTAATCTTTTGATCGAGATATACTTAAAAGTATAATTAAGTATTCAAAGTATACTTGGCTTGTAGTTGTGTTAACTCTTTTGATCGAGTAGCCTATAAAATATACTCTTTTTTTTTTACATCGTTTTCATATACAGTCTTATGAAACTTACATTGTTTGAAAATATTGTTTAGAATATTGATATAAAACAGAAATTTTTCGAAATCTGCGTATTTGAATTTTTTTGTAGGCTAGTGACGTCCACTGGTAAAGGAATTTACTCTAATTCTACTTTTCCCCTACCCTGGTAATTCAGAGTTCTCGCGAGAGCACAAGTTGAATTTGCTCAGCGAGTTTACTCTGGTGTCGAGTAATGATGCTCATTAAATATGCCCCTCGATCTGAGCTGCACCAATCACATCGGGTTATCTGATATAGGCGGGCCAGAGGCGAGCTAAACAGATGACGACAGCGCTGCGACGTCGAAGTCATTAGTAAACATTGCAAGATGGCTATGGATGAACACCAGTTGTTTGAAACGGCTTTGGCTGCTACAATGAACGAGTTAGACTTGGCTTTTTATCTAAAACAGAAACAGAAGACGCCGCTCGAATCGTTCCTTTGCAAGAAGGACGTTTTTGCTGTTTTGCCGACCAGATACAGTAAGAGTATAATCTACCAGTTAGCTCCACTGGTAGCTAAGCGTAGGGGGTTTATTGTTGTGATTGGTCGTAGTGTTATCCAATTGCGTGCAGTGAGATTTTCAAATGCATGCTTGGGTACCGCCCCTCGAGCTGGCCGATTTTCATTAGTCGACGCCAGACCATTAATCTTTTAGGTTTAGGTCTGGATTTCCAGGCTACTTTTCCCCACCATTGACTGAATTTTCCATCTATCCATGTTTTCACTGTTATACGGTAGGGGGCGCTATGACACATCTTCTAGTACAGAATCTCCGGATCAAAACACAGGAGAAGAAGAAGCTGAAACAAGTGATAGAAGATTGCTCACTCAAATGTAATATAACGTGATCATCAAACATTACAATACATAAAATAATAAGTCTGGACACCCCTATGTTAAATTCCCATAGAGGCAGGCAGATTTTTATTTTTAAAGGCCAGTTACTTCATGGATCCAGGATACTATGCATCCTGATAAAGTTCCCTTGGCCATTGGAATTAAAATAGCCATAGCCTTCACCATACCTAGAGATTGGCATGGAGTACTTTCCATAAGATCATCTCTCAATGCAAATCAAACCAGCTATTAGGCTAACTGAAATAAAACCATGCCAATCTCTAGGTATGGTGAAGGCTATGTGATGATGTGGGGCTATTTTAATGCACCCTGATACAATATTCATTCACAAAGAAAATTGGTGTCCTTAAAGGTTGGATTTTTCCAAATTTTTTTAATTAAGGCATTAAGTTCAATTTCCAAAAGATGATTTATTATTCCTCTGTAGCCTATTCCTCGTCACAAGTGTTCCAGACACACTTGTGACGACAACTCAACGGTTGAGTGAGTGTGCACTGTTTGAATTCTCTCCAGTCTCCAGAACAACAGTTCTCCTCTTCTCTTCTCAGCGTCGCAGAATTGGTGCATTTCCTCTGTGAAATTCAGGTGTGTGTATGTTTTATTTTATCTGTATAATCATTAATGTGCTTTAAATCATTATTATTTAATGTGAAAGAACATACAGAGACACAATGTTACTCACCTTAAACGAGTTAAACGAGTGTCGACTCGCGCCTGTCTTTTCGCGTGATTGTAACGCCTTGCATAAAAAAACATTATATTCATAGACTATATTCCTAAAGATAATGAATATAACTAATTTGGATGATAAAATGTCCTCAGAACTGTGCACTGTTTGTTTATTGGCAGGTTATGTAGTCAGTCACGTCACAGTATCTTTCGGCTGTGAGTGACGCAGGACGGCGGTGTAAAGTTAGAAGTTCCCCCGCAGAGGCGAGTCCATCTCCAGCACGGGAACCAGCGCTGATCCGGTGGATACTGGATAACAGACCGGTTGATTACACTTGAATTACTTGAATGTTTAGGCCTAAATGTTTAATTTTTACTTTGAAAATGATTGTTACATGAGTTTAAATGTAGGCAATATAGGCAAAAATCCCCTACAAGCTGTATGTGTGCTATTTAGTATGAAATGGGCCATAATCGGTCTGATTTTGTAAAGGACATGTATTGGCCTTACATGAAACGCAGAAGGTAATTCTGGCCGATTTAAGTAAGGAAGATATATGGTTGCTGTATATGAAGCATGCAGGTTTTTTTCATATGGGATTGAAAATGTATGTACGGTATACTGTCCATGTCCAGAAAAGGTAATACAGACATCATCTAAGTAGTCCAAGTGACTCCAGTGGCTCAATCTTAAGTTTATCAAGCGACGAGAATACTTTTTGTGCGCAAAAAACAACAAAAATAACGACTTTATTCCACTATTCATTTCCTTCTCTCTGGGCCTCGAGTTTTTTCACGTAGTATAAATGCGTAGCGCATCTGTGTTGTACGTCACACGTAGGCTCACTATTGGCCAACGCTGGTCATGTGTGTGATGCGTGTGTACAACACAGAAGCGCTACGCAGTTTTACAAGTAATATCCCAATAAATCAGCATCTATTTATGATTTTAATAAATATATTCATATACACTGAATACGTTGTTATTATTGTTTTATGAGTATGAATAGTATCTAACTACTATTTACACTTTGTGCAAAGAAAACACTGCCATTTTCACTTAGTGTAAATAAGATCTATCTCTATTTTCAGTTAGTTTAAATAGCATCTATTGCTAAGCAAATGCAGCATTGTTTTTACAGGTTTACCTGGTATATGGTCTATTTTTGCATCGCAACCCACTATATTTTAGCTCAGAAGTTGCTGGAAGAATTATATCATAAATTGAATGTCATTTTCAGCAAAGGTGTCAAGTCTGTACTTCCTGATTCTAAACCACAAGGGTTTGATGGTTTTGCTGAGCTTTTCGAAAAAGTCACAGGAAACTGAGTAATTAAAAGGTTCAAGTAAAATCTGTTTATAGAGTTTTGTTTATAGAGGCAGAAAGTGCTCCACACGTCTTCACTTGATAAATGTTTAAACCGCCTGTCTATATGTATGCAAAGTTTAATGTTTGTTTCGTTTATCAACTGACCAAACTAGTGGAACATTTCATTTGCACGAAACCACACTGTATGTTAACCACACAGAAAGATAGCAGAAGTTACCAGTTTTAATATAAGAAGCAAATTATTTAGAACAATTAATATGCAAGCAAAAAATATATAAATAAGATAAAAATATATATATTTATTAAGCGTTGTTCATGTTATTTCCACTCTAGCTCAATGGCAAATTTCTTTAACATACAAATACACATACATAAAGTAGCTCAAATTGTCATTTGAAAAAAGTTGCTCTAACACACAGAAACCACATTGCCCTCTGGTTTACTGCAAACATGAATATCTCAGAGCACTGGCAAGAAAAAAAATTGATAAAAAGGTCTGTATAGAGACAACAATACCAGAGAATATTTCATACAGCTTTTACGGGCTGAAGAAACGAGTAGGTGGTAGACCACTGGTCTAGGTGGTCTGATCCTGGCAAGGCTGGTTTCGTCTGGAGCGCTTGGAGAAATGAACTTCAGCATACTGGAAGAGGAAGATCATACAAAATGAATGGCCATTACAGTGTGTAAGACATAATGTACAGTAAGCCGATAGGAAAATAAACCCTAACAAGGAGATCAGGACCCCGAAATGAAGCTTATGGGTCTTGTATCATCCTTGAAGAGCAAGAGGAAAAGGATGAAGGATGATGTGAGAGATATAAAACTAGCACAATGATCAAATATAAGGTTTAGCACTAATTACAATAAATATATTTGACCAGAATGCTGCAACTAACCAATCAGAATTGAATATCCCAGACAGCATGTGTACTATGTTTTTAAAAGTAATTTTCTAAAACACATTTCACATAATTAATTTAATGTAGTACATTATCTGAAGTTGAAAGGATTTAAGTAGATTAACCTACTAAAATATAACTATTATATCACTATACTAACCTAAGAGCATAGTGCAAAAATAATGTGGCCAGATTATATTTAAACTTATATATTAAAAATAATTAAGATCATTTATTTCAGAAGTATCTTACCTGTGTATCATTTGTGTCTTGAGCTGCAGTGGTACTTTGAGGTTTATTTGAAGTATTTTTAGATCTTCTAGTTGCGTCAATGCAGTTCCTCACCAAACCTGAAACAACAGTGAATAAACATCACTGAGACACTTCTTGACAGTTTAAACAAAGAGCAGATTATGATATATGGCTGAATTTGTGTAATGATTTAGAGTTTGTCTCCATGTAGTAAATTCAATGAAATTTTACAAACCTATCACTGCAATGGTCAGAAGCACATTCAGCAGGATGAATATGATGGTCATATTTCTCCATGGTATCTGGTGTTGTGGAGCGTCTGTAATATTATTTTGGACAAAGTCTGTAAAAGGTTTGTAGTTCAATCTTTATTCAGTTTCAGTCTTTAACAGAACAATAAAACTATTATTAGATCTTCATACAGTATATTCAATCTGGAATCAATCATGTGGTTTATAAAGACATGAAATGATAAATAACTCACCGCTGATGTAGATTTTGGTGCCGTTGCTGAATTTTAGTGGTTTAGTTTTCACACAATAATAAACTCCTAATTCATCAATGGTGATATTTTTGATGAACAGACGACTGTCAGTTTTCACTGAGTATTTGTGTTTAAAGCTGCTGTTTTCATATTTAGGTCCTTTATATGTTCTGTTGTAAGTGCGTAAGATCAACACTGGAGGATCCGGTAATCTCAGTTTGTACCAGTGAATCACCTTTATACCAAGATCACAGGTTATATTCACATCAGATCCTAAAGTTACTGGTGTGTTTGTTAGACTCTCTGTGGCTTGATACAACATGAACAGATCTATGAGAGAAAGAAAAACACATTTATTAAGATATAAAATCAAAAGAAAACTGACTCAATCAAATGTGATGTGAGAAACTCACAGATCTGCAGCTGTATGATCTTCATTGTCTGATCCAGATGAATAATATCTGCAATATGTGATCATTCAAACATCTCGTCCTGTGAGCGGAAACACAAACCTCGACCACACAGCGAGAGGGGAAGTCAGAGATGGGCTTCTCTGAGAGCACGATAATTCTTACATTTTTGTTAAATCAACATCATATGTTGAAGTAAGTATAAGTAATAGTTATGTGTAATGTAAGTCTGTCAGAGCTACAAATCTTATTTCAGGTTATTATTTAAGATGGTAAACTGAATGCACAATATTTTTCAGGTATTATTCATGTATTTGTTGTAATTTACATGACTGAAAATACACATTTTCCATTTGGGTATTTTCATTTGATTTAAAATAAAATAGTGATGCAACTTTCACCAGGATATATTAATCATCAACACTTTGCACAATTCTAAGAATTACTATACATGTAATTCTTATTTTGTAAATACGGAGTAATAAGGATACAGAGTATGTGTTGTTTATATAGTGAATCAAAGACCCCTTTGGGATTAAAATGACATGCATCAGAGAGCTACAAACTCATATTTTAACATATTTTCACTGGCATGTGATGCTGTGAAGTCCATTCCTGTGGGTTGACAGTAAGTGGGTTGGAAGCCAGAAACTGGTGAGTTAAATTTCACTGTAAGTTCATTTGTATGAAAATCAACCACTAAACAGTTAATTTTTTATTTTTTTATTAATAGGACAGCAGACATATAACTATATACTCACAGTAGTACAAGTATACTTATAACCTGCTGGTTATGTCCTTCATTTGCAAGCTTGATTGAATAAAAATGTCTGCTAAATGAATAAATGTATATTTACAGTTTTCAGTATGCAGATTTTTTCATGGTTTGTAATAATAGAGCTCAGATAAATTAAGCCTGATAAATAATGTGATTGTGCAGCATTCTGAGGTAAACAATCAGAAGTATTGTTGTTAAGGGGATAGTTCACTTTGAAATTAATTTTTGGTATGTTTTAGCTTACCTCAAGGGCATCCAAGATGTAGGTGTCTTTTTTTCCGCAGTAGTTTCAATTTTGATATTTTTAGGTCAAACCGTTCTTGTCTGTCAGTCATATAATGCAGGTCGATGGTCACTGTCTCAAAGAGCAAGCACAGAGTCCAAATTAAAACAATTCCCCGTCGTCCAAATTAAACAATTCCCCATCGTAAGTACACATTGATGGCCTAAGACACGAAACGAGCGGTTTGTGTGAGAAAACGAACAGTATTTATATCGTTTTTACCACTTATACACAGCCATGTCCAAGTGATCTGATCTGACGTGTACGCAGACTGGTGCATAGATATCAGTGTTGCCAACTCATTTTCAGGGGAAGTTGCTAAAGGCAGATCAATTTGTTGCTAAAAGTTGCTAAATGACGTTGTGACGTCATAGCGCTATGACGTCACAACGTCATTTAGCAACTTTTAGCAACAAATTGATCTGCCTTTAGCAACATTACGTAATCGCAACGCAACACTACGCCATTATGTCATACGTGTATATTATTTGAAATGCTAATTTAGATTTGTTTGTAAAAAAATTATAATATATATATATGCATGTAGGCCTATACATGTGTGTATATATATATATATATATATATATATATATATATATATACACACATGTATAGGCCTACATGCATACAGTATTTGTAAAAGTAATACAAATAACACTTTTTCATGATCAGATTTTTTCATTTTTAAATACAACATTGATATTGTACAGTTAAACACTTTACAATTACATTTAATGTAGGCTATTTTCTTATCAACCAGTGAAACATGAAATTATTTTCCAAAAATGTGAAATGCGTGCTACTGCTGCTGCTGCCGCCGCCCGCAGCCTCTGTGCCTGGCTATATAGACCTGTAGCCCCGCCCCTGCGCTCATTGTCTTTTGTTTTCCGGTTTTCACAGCGATTTCCACATTTCCACAGGAATTATGAATGAACCGCTCTGTCTATTTAGCTAGCTTGTACGTGTGTTGTTTGGATTAGAATCACTTTCCAAAAGTTGCTAAAAGCTGCCAAATAAATTGAAAAAATTGCTACATTTGTTGCTAGGTGCTTTTTGAATGAAAAGTTGCTAGGGTAGTCTGAAAAGTTGCTAAATCTAGCAACAAAATTGCTAAGTTGGCAACACTGATAGATATATACACACTAGATGTCGCCTTAAAGACATTCGTTCCAATGAACTGCCGTAGACAAGGCGACATCCAGTGTGTATATATCTATGCACCAGTCTGCGCACACGTCAGATCAGATCACTTGGACAGAGAAACGGAGGAGCGACTGTAGTAAGGCGTTTGTGCAAAACTGCGGAAAAACTGCAGAAAAAGTGTGAGTGTTGAACCCTCTCACCGGGAAAAGTGTGGGTGTTAAAACACCCACATCCCCCACGGGTGCGACGCCCCTAACACGTATCATGAGTTTTGTGCTACGCACGACTTAACTTGTTTGTCAGCTTCTTAAAGCTATATCTGACTCATGTGTGAAAATAATATTATACTGATGATCTAAAAACATTAACAGAAATTCAAAAAGTGTATAGCTAGCAACTATGTTAAGTCTCTTCTAACTACATTAAAGGTAGGGTAGGGTACTTTTTTTCAAATTTGTTTAAACTGTCTTTATATACCAATACATAATTAAAATGTAAGTGCTCTGAAAAAGAGAGTATAAAAATCGAGTGACTGTAGACCTTTTAATCTGCAATAAACACAGCTCATTATTTCCATCCTGGACGAAACAATTGATTGGTTTGGGCGACTGTCACTCTCTCTCGCAACCATGGCTACCACCACTGTTGCTACAAGATCTGCCAATATGCGCGCGCACCCGTTTGATTTGAGGAGTGCAAGAGAGGCGCGGAACCTACGAAGAGTAAAATTATGGCAGAGAAAGAGCATTCAAAATTCAAAGCACCTGCATATGCAGTCAGTCAGCGAAGGCAAACAAGGCAAAAAAAGAATCTTGAACGACGTCCTCTGCTTCGCCCTCGACCCCGGACCTGTCCTCGAACCGACGATGCGGTAGCAGCTACTTGTCTCCGGTACTGTTTTCATCATGGAAACTCTTACATGCAAAACACCGTATATGTTATGAATCTTACACGAAATTCACCTTCATCACAGTGTAACTGATGGTAATGGAAAAACGTGTATCAATGCAACCTGTTTTTAGCTTTGCCTTATAAATATAGCTCGTTACCTATAAATATAGCTAGTTACCGAATCAAACAAAATATATTTTAAACTTTACCAGTATCGATATGCTAGCTTGATAGTGAGTACTAAAAGCCATCTTATTTGTTTATATTTATAGTGATAAAGTTAGGTATTTTATTACATGTGATTCTGACATGATGTCACTGTATGCACTGCGCTCCTTCCTCTCCACTCGTCTCAGGTAAATAAATAAGTAAGTAAATAAATGCGTCTTCCAGCTGAGCCTGAGCGTTTGGCGTCGCGCGTTCATGTGTTTTGGGGGCGTGGCTTTGGAAGGAGCTCAGAAGGGAGGGGGTGGAGTGAATGGAAATAATTAGCTGTGTTTACAACAGTCGTGAGAGGTCTACAGACACTCGATTTTTATACTCTCTTTTTCAGAGTACTTACATTTGAATTATGTATTGGTATATAAAGACAGTTTAAACAAATTTGGAATGTTTTATTTATGTTTTTTATTTTTTTTTCAATAAAAAAAATTATTGCATCACAATAAGTGTATTGTGATTGTCAAAACATTTTAGTACCTAAACTGAATTTTATTAGGTTTAGCGACAACATGTTACAATGTTTACATGGTACAATTTCTGGTAAGCTACGCTTTTTTATTATTTCAATTCAATTCAGTTATTGTGATTTGATTTAATATTGACTCATTTGGATAAATATTAGGTAGGCTACACAAGATAGGCATTCATTTTTCTCAAGAAAAAAACAACTCACCTAATGCTGTAAACATACAGAGAGCCCTATCAGCTGGCAGTATTATTTAAGGTTAAAAAATAACACAAATTAAATATAATGCGTTTTTTTTATTATAATAACAACTTTATTTAATGATATAAGTAAAAATATAATAAATATGCAATATAGTACACATATTTAGCCAAATACTCTCTATAGCTCTTTTTTTCTAGGCAACTAACGTGCTATAGCCTATTATGGTCATTAAATGGCTTTCCTGAGGTAAATGTTATGTGACATGATTGTTCTCCAGCTGTTTTATTGACCCCTTTGTTTGATTGATGGGTCGATATTATGAATGAGGAATATACATTTCGGTAAGTTGTACTGTATCTTTCAACAGTGTTCATTCGTGTTTAAAGTTATTTACTATCAGCTAGAGATGATCGGTTCACGTGCTGGATCTGTCGCGTCACATTTACAAGCGCCAAAACGGTATTTATTGTCTGAATTTCGTAATAAAAGTGACAGAATCTGAGAGCTAAGATTTTTTTCATATCATAAGTAACCTGCTCTGTCTAGTCTGTCGGTCTCCGTGTCCTCTTTGCTTCGCGATTTTTCTGTGCGTGAGAAAATGGATGTGTGGCGTGAGAGCGTGTGAAGAGTGTCAATTGCGTGAGTCTCACGGTGAATGCGCGAGAGTTGGCAGCTATGTTGCTGTTAAACAAAACAATTCACAAATATGAAAACATATTGCAACAAAGGCATACAATGCACATCCTGGACGATAATTAATGACAAAATAATTGCTAAAGCTTAAAGCTAAAACTATATTTGATGAAGCATTGCACATCCTTTTATCAAATGACTCAAACTGCCTATGTGAGTAATAACTGTTTCCACATACCTCTGACTAGCAGCATTAGTTTGTGTTCCTTTTCCACATCTGGGATATCACAGGAGAACTGTCCTGCATCGGTGAGTGTCAGATCGAAGAGTCTGAGAGAGAAGTTTCCATCTGCATACTCTGAGGGAAAACTTTCTATTCGACCATTAAATATTGCATCCTGTTTTTCTGTTGAGGAATTGCCATTTTCAATTTCATAAACTATTTGTATCTCCAAAACACATTCATTTCCTCTGTCTTTAGCTCTCTTTCTGTGTATGAACATGGCAAGATGACAGAGCCTCCAACAACACCACTGACTTCAACAGAGTCCTGCAGAGACACTGGAGACAAGAGGAACAACTTTAAAGGGGTGGTAAAACGCCTTTTTTCGAAGGCTTGATTGTGTTTGTGGGGTGCACTGTAACATGTGTTCATGCTTCGTTTTTAAAAATTCGCATTATTTTTCACATATTTAACCATTATTCTACACTGCTCTGTCCCTTCTTGTATAAACGGTCGGATGATTTCCGGGTTCTATGAAGCCCCCCCCCCCCCCCCCCCCCCCCCCCAAAATACGCAATGGGCTCAGATTGGTTAGCTGGCCCAGTGTGTTGTGATTCGCTAACCTCCAAGTGCACGTTTTTCGTAAACGTCACGCCCCCTTATCTTTACCGGTAGTTTGTGCTTCAGTAAACAACGGCGTCAATATTGCCATACCAGTTTGAGCCCGAATCAGACCCAGAGAATGTTAGTGGAGAGGATCGAGCAGAAACTGTTCAAGAACGGCTGTTAAAGGACGTTTCAGAAAGGTATGTTTTTTAAGACTGCAGATCGCTATATGACACTGTTACTTTTGTATATTTAGAACGATTGTAGCTAAATATCTGTCGCCTGAACTATTAATCCAATACGAACACTAAACATTGGCTTTACAACAGTAGCCAAATCAAACACAAAACCATGTTTAGCATGCCAGTAGATAAACAAGCATGTAGATAAACAATACATAAAAGCTATAATCAAAGAATAATTTACACTGATCACATAAACGACAACAACCACGAACATTCCAAGTTCGCTGCGCTGGTGATATTAAACAGAAGTTTGTATGTGTTTGTCGGATAAGTATGAATTAACGTTAGCATTTAACAAACTGGTTTGTGGAGCCAAACAGCGTTGTCCTTCGTTTACTTCCTTGCTACAACGTACAATTAACAATACGAACTATCACAGGAAAACACAACGACGAAAAATAAATCATACTTACAGGTTGTGGCCCGTAAACAGTTTCTGTTTTTAAAGTTGGAACTGCTCCATCTTTCAGGACTAGCCGTTGTGCGAATCCTTCATCGGAGGAGGGGTTTATGTAAATATTGGGCTTAGTGATGTCAGCAAGCCCGCAGGAATGTCATGTAGTCCCTACTGGCCGTTTTTTGTATAGTTCTTAGAAATTGATTTCTTTAAAAGCAAATATCTCCCTTTGCTTTAAACTTTGAAAGTTGTAACTTTGCAGATGTTGTTTATGCTCAAACAGCAACATTACACACTAACTAAAGTTAGAAAAGTGAAATCGTGTTTTACCACCCCTTTAATAAGTAAACCATAAACAAACTGTTACATGAAAAACCCATACTGTAAACTGAGGTCTGTGAACACTAACCTTTGTCTAGCAGATGTAGAAATAAATAAATGAACCAGTATCTGCAAAAAAATAAGTACAAAAAGTTTATATATATATATATATATATATATATATATATATATATATATATATATATATATATATATATATATATATATATATAAGGAAATAAGGCCTACTTTTAAGGCCATTAAGATGTATGCATTGTGATAATACATTCATCAACATCAATATTGTAGGTTAAAACTGATATTTATATATATATATATATAGATGTACGTGGAATCTATTTTAAAGCAATACAGCACAAGCTAATTGTTCAAGTGAGATGAGATGTCTTTTAAGTGTTTTACTGTGAACCATTGCTGTCAAATACAGTAAAAATACTTGAGGGATGAAAAGAAGGATATTTGAGATTTTAAAAACTTGAACATTTTGAAAGATGTCACATCGTAAATTTAGAGGGGACAATAAACTTTAAAAAATTATTTTAAAAAAGAGAAGTGGACCTCAAGAAAAAAATATATTAAAATTAAAATTAATAAACAAACCCTTGGAATTAAACAGGCTGATTTTCCAGCTGAGCCTGCCAAAAGAGATTCGTGTTTGTTCAATTTCATATAGTATAGACATTATGTGCCAGAGAATCAAGCGTACATATCTTTTTGTAGAGTTTTTTTTTTGTTGTTGTTGAGATTTACTTATTGTAGAGTTAATGAAAGTTATCATGAGCATTGTAATGTTTTAAGTGGATGTCATAACAAATGTCAGTAGACCGGGAAGATTTCACTCAAAAATCCATAAAGATCTTACTTTGATGCTGTGGAAATACAAACAGGAAGACACATCGAACACAACTCTGAAAAGGGACGGGGCTACACAAGTTTGCCTCTTAAGAACAGTGATTTTACTGATAATAAACCTATACATAAAAGACATTTACAACGCAGTAAAATAAATGATGAACACATGATAAAGGTCTCTAAGTGAAGTTCACAACGTAATTTCGGGAGGAGTGAACCCATCTTTCAATTAAAGTCCGCGTGAACCGGAAGTTGCAAACGACTTTTCTCCAGTGCTGTGACGTATTTCCCAGTGAAAAGGAATATTGAACAGAGGGCAGGGTTTTACTCTAGCGCTCCTCCTCTCCATCTCTCGCTCATTACAGACTAACGATTTGAGGGGAGTGGTTAAGCGTTTCCCAAACCAAGCCGTCAAACCTACGTCATCAGGGAAGGTCCTCCAATGCAGAGGGGAGGGGCATTTTCAGATTTTGATTAAAGATTACGAAGCCAAAAAATGTTTTTCTGTGTTTTAACTTGCACGGATTAATTGTTCACCACAAGACTAGTAATATGCGCTAACAAAGTAAATAGGGTCCATTTTGATTTCAGTTGGACTTTAACTGCTGGAGCATAAGCAGCCGCTCACCTTGTTCTGGCATCAGCTGTTTTTGTATCCCTACACCTCCCCAACTCCACCAACATAATTTAGGCATCTTGCTATACTCATCATCCAAGCATTAGTAGTCCCACTGGGGGGAATATCTAAGCTCGAGTTGAAGCTGCTTCTTCGAGCCCCTCCACTGCAGACAGCAAGCAAAATACGCTTAACCTTATTAGCTTAAAGATTATATGGGCAAAGGAACTCGTGAAATATGTTTTAATATGACCTAAATTTAGCAAATAGACAAAATCCACATCCTAAGATTTAGTCCTTGCACAGTTTTATTGTCAGCAAATGTTTTTTTTAAATCATGGTTTTGTTGCTCAACACTGCCCTCTTGTGGTCAGGAGGCATTTCCTTTGTGCTGTGTTTTTTTTTTTTTTTTAAATAAACAAATTACAAAAGCTTAGAACAAAGCCAGCAGGAAACATGAAAACATTATTTCTGGTCACATATTCCTGATTCTAGGACATATTATGAAAATGCATAATTGGGTATTATGTTTTTTATATTTACTTGCCCCTAAACAGCACATACATTGATATCAACCATATTTATAAGCTTTATACTTTAACAAAGAGAAAGACATTATTGTTTTACATTATATTTTCATGTAACATATCAGTGTTTGTGTTGAGTCTTGAGGTTGTTTGAAATCCATATCTTGAAGATTGTGTAGGTCTGTATCTTGAAATTGTTTCAAGTCGTCTCCGTTTCTTGCACGAACAAACATCTTTAATAATCCTTAAAAGTGAATTCAGATTTAACATTAAATTAGTATTGAGTAGTTCAGCCAAAAAACATGATTTATTCACCCACATTTATATGGTTTTGTTCTTTCTGTAATATAATTGTTGTCACTATAAAGAGCTGTAACTGCAAGAGCTGTTAAAATATTCTTCTTCTTATTATTATTATTAATAAACATATATATAAATATTTTTTAAATATTATAGTGAGAATTCAAGAGCATAATGTCCACATTTGGAGCCATACACATCATTTCACCAAAGAGCTCACCTATGATCACAATGATCAGAAGACCATTTATGAAAGCAGATATGAAGATAATAATCTGCCAATATGTCTGATTCTTCTCAATGTTCTTCACCACTGTATGATTCTGGATCTCTGCAGTCGGTTCTATATAATATATAATATATTCAGCACTGTGCATCCATTGAAATGTTTAGTTACATACTTTACTTTACTTTACTTTACTTACTTACTGTCACAGTGTCTGGTTGTGTTTCCCCGGGTACCCACTAGATGTCCTCCTTACCCCCACGGTGTCTTGCACTAGGAACTTCATCTCCCACAATTCTGTCTGTGAATTGCACCCAGGTGTCTGTATTTTGTAATCACCAGCTGTCTCTCGTTATCCCCTTGTCATTCATGTATTTAAAGCCCTGTTTGTCTTGTGTTCTTTGTGTATCAATGTTTAAACGTCACACCGTGTCTGTTGCCCGAGTTTTTCCCTGCCTTGTCTGTTTCTTGTTTTTGTTAGTTGCCTACCTGGATTCTGACCTTTGCCTGTTTTTGGATTTCGCTTTTTGGATTACCCTTTTATAATAAACACCTTACTTGCTGCACTTTGGATCCTGTGCTCATTCTCTTTGGCGGTCGTGACAGATTGATACACCACAAGAAGATCCAAGCAGCATGAGTTCCCGTCGCCATTTCCCCACTGCAAGAGGTGAGCGGAGACAACCACCACCAGAACCGTCTTTCAGTGAGTCCCAACCCAGGATGAACATTTTTGAGTGTTTTGCTCTGTGGGCTCGGAAAACAGACGAAAGGTTCATCGTCAAACCCCCTGAGCCCCAGCCCACAGCAAGTTTTGTGTCGGACCACGCCCCCCGCCATGAAGAGTCCTTCAAGGGGACCCGCTTGGCCAAGTTCCGTGGAACTCGGGGAGGTCGTAGAGGAGGCGGGGGGGGGTCGGGAGGAGGTCCAGTCCCATCACTCGGTCTGGCCACCTTTCGATGCCGAAATTCCTCCGCCACGGGCTCCACCCAGTCAAGAGCCGTCCACTCGCCATCAGAGGCGGCAGAGGAGGAGGAAGTTTCCCGGTCCTGACCTCGATCCCGAGACAGTGTCCGTGATCCCGAAGCCCGTGCAACCAGCCAAGGTTCCGAAGCCCGTGCACGTGCAGCCGGCTGTCATCCCGAAGCCCGTGCAGCCGGCTGTCATCCCAAAGCGTGCACCGCCGCTGCCCAGCCCAGAGCGTGCACCGCCGCTGCCCAACCCAGAGAATGCATCGCCGCTGCCCAGCCCAGAGCCCCATCCGCCATTAATTCCGTCCAGACCTGAACCTGCACCTCACCATCGAAAACGGCGGAGGAGGAGGAAGACCTCCGGCCTCCCCAATGACCCGGAGACAGTCTCCGAGCAGCCCGGCGTCGTCCCGGAGGCCGTCCTCGAGCAGCCCGGCGTCGTCCCGGAGGCCATCCCCAAGCTGCTCGCCCTGCCGGCCCCGCCCACGCTGCTCGCCCTGCCGGCCCCGCCCACGCTGCTCGCCCTGCCGGCCCCGCCCACGCTGCTCGCCCTGCCGGCCCCGCCCACGCTGCTCGCCCTGCCGGCCCCGCCCACGCTGCTCGCCCTGCCGGCCCCGCCCACGCTGCTCGCCCTGCCGGCCCCGCCCACGCTGCTAGCCCTGCCGGCCCCGCCCACGCTGCTAGCCTTGCCGGCTCCGCCCACGCTGCTAGCCCTGCCGGCCCCGCCCACGCTGCTAGCCTTGCCGGTCCCGCCTAAGTTCTTCATCCAGCCTAGTATCTGCCCAGCTGAGCCTGAGCTGATGGTGCCAGTTCCAGTGCCTGAGCTGGTGGTGCCAGTTCCAGTGCCTGAGCTGGTGTTGCCAGTTCCAGTGCCCGAGCCGGTGGTGCCAGTTCCAGTGTCCGAGCCGGTGGTGCCAGTTCCAGTGCCTGAGCTGGTGTTGCCAGTTCCAGTCCCCGAGCCGGTGGTGCCAGTTCCAGTGTCTGAGCCGGTGGCGTCTGTTCCTGAGCCGGTGATGCCTGTTCCTTGGCCGCCCGAGAGAGAGTCTCCGCCCTGGCCACCCGAAAGGTCGTCTCCGCCGTGGCCGCCTGAGGGGTCGTCTCCACCCTGGTCGCCCGAGGGAAAGTCTCCACCCTGGCCGCCCGATGGACTGTTCGCTTCGCCCCGGCCACCTGATGGTGGGCTGTTTGCTTCACCCCGGCCGTCTGATGGACTGTTTGCTTCACCCCGGCCGCCGGATGGACTGATTGCTTCGCCCTGTTCCCCTGATGTACTGTCTGTGTCACCCTGGCCCCCTTGAGTCTGTTACCCCCTGTTTCTGTTTCCCTTCATGGACCTGGCCCCCCGTCCCTCCCCCTGATCCTCCGTCCCTCCCCCTGATCCTCCACCGTGCCACCTCCCTCCTGAACTTTGGTTTTGTTCCGTGTTCCGTCTTGGAGTGTCTGGGAGCCACTCCGTAGAGGGGGGGGGTTATGTCACAGTGTCTGGTTGTGTTTCCCCGGGTACCCACTAGATGTCCTCCTTACCCCCACGGTGTCTTGCACTAGGAACTTTATCTCCCACAATTCTGTCTGTGAATTGCACCCAGGTGTCTGTATTTTGTAATCACCAGCTGTCTCTCGTTATCCCCTTGTCATTCATGTATTTAAAGCCCTGTTTGTCTTGTGTTCTTTGTGTATCAATGTTTAAACGTCACACCGCGTCTGTTGCCCGAGTTTTTCCCTGCCTTGTCTGTTTCTTGTTTTTGTTAGTTGCCTACCTGGATTCTGACCTTTGCCTGTTTTTGGATTTCGCTTTTTGGATTACCCTTTTATAATAAACACCTTACTTGCTGCACTTTGGATCCTGTGCTCATTCTCTTTGGCTTACTTTACTTTACTTTACCAATATGATCACTGAATGTTCACTCACCAGTGATGTGTAGTCTGGAGCCGTCGCTGTATTTAGGAGGAGCGTCTGTTGTCACACAGTAATAAAGTCCTAAATCATCAATAGTGACATTATTTATGAATAGATGAGGTTTTCTTTGCACTGAATATTTTTGTCTAAATCTATTATTGTAGTAATGAGGAGCTGCAGATGAGAAAGTGTGTAATATCAAAACCGGAGAATCTGGAAGTTTCAGTAATAACCAGTTAACCTCCTTTACATCAAAATCAGTTTATCGTCACATTTTGACCCAAATCTGTTAGTTGATCAGTTAAAGTCTCCGCAGCTTCACACCATATGAGCAGATCTGTGGAATAAACACAACAGACACACTAAATATGGATTATTGTGTCATTAAACATCATAAATGAACTTATAAAGAACAATAAAATATTCATAAAGTACAATAAATTCACAGAGGTAAAGCTGCACAATCTTCATGATGTTAAACACTTGTTTCTTTCACACGACTGTAGAGATGTAACTTTACCTCAGAGCTTTCAAATGAATAGTGTGATTAACCACAATCAAGAGGAAGTTAAAGGCAGGTTTGCTCTCGCCACACGTTTAGTTTTGTTGTCTGTTTGTTCAAAACTCAACCCTTGACCTATATATATATATAATCTCTTGTCTTTTTAAAAATATATATTTATCTCTAATTCACTGGCAGCAAAATGACCCAAGACACTGAGAACAGCCCATTTTTTTTTCTTCAGTGTCTTTCAAACACATATATGATGTTTTCTTCAACTGTCATTCTAACCCGTGATTATTAACTCATAAGTTTAGAGGAGGTTTATGGCTTCTCTCTCTTGAATTTCAATGCTCTCAGCAGCCACTAATTCACCACCATTAACAATATTTATCCTCGAGGCAAGTGAGAATGTATTTTAATTAATCCTAGTACACCCTCTTTTAACTAGAAAATAGTAGGAAGTGTGAAACTTATTTCTCACATTTGTTAAACAATTTATTAATCTTTGTTAATGTAAGTTAAAAAAAAATTCAGCTGTTAATTGTTAGTTCATGTTAGCTCAGGTTCATTAAATAATATTTACAGATACAACTTTTGTTTTCAATAATGTACTTCAATAACTTTCAATAAAAATGTAATTAGCATGACCTAAAATTAATAAATGCTGTAGAAGTATTTCTTTTCATTGTTATTCATGTTTACTATTGAAGTTAACTTATGTTAATAAATGGAACATAATTGTAAAGTTTTACCATGGTGTTTCGTGTCATGTTCATGTTAAAGTTTAAACCACTTGATGCATGTGTGTGTGATCGTGTTGTTCATCAAGTGACCAAACCAGTGGAACACTTCATTTGCACGAAACCATGCTTGTGTTAACCACAAAAAAGAAAACTGTGCAAAAGTTAGGCCTAGATGTTTTTAAACATGTGCAAAAAATATTAAAAACAATTAACATGCATGGCAAAAATTATCTTTAAATTTATTGACATTTGTTCTCTTGACTTCAAGTTTTGTCAAATCTATGTAAAATATAAAACATAAACTAGCAGAAAATGTCATGATTAAAAAAATTAAAAAATTATGAGATGTGTGATTTAATATCAACAATAACAAAAAAAAAAAAATTGCTGATAAAAAAGCTGTTTCAGCCCCAAGAAAGCTCATCATGTGGTTTACAACTTTTACTGCTGAGCATGTCAGCGCACTTATAATAGAGAGAGAGACAAATGATTATATTACTATAAGCAAGATCTCCACTTAAAACAGTACCAGCAAAAAGTGTTACTATCATACACACACACTGCATATTTACATACAAAGCAGCAAACTCATAAATGGAAATTAAAATCCACACATTTAAAACATAATAACAGGAAAAAAATAAAATAAAAAAAAAGCATATGTAAGTACACTTTGTATTCATAAAGTATATCACATCATACATTGGCTGTAGACAGTAGTGCTCTGCTCCTGACTAGGCCTGGTGTTACTGGAGCAAATGAAGAAATCAACTTCAGCACACTGAAGGAGGACGATATTATATATGAATGGACATATACAGTATGATAGACATAATGTACAGTCAGCTGGTCATAAACATTTCAGATCATTTAATGAATCTTGTGCAGCTTGAAGTTGCACTGTAAGAATCTCCAGGATAATAGAGGACAAAATAAGATAACATATTAATATTGAAGATCTTACCTGTGGATTATTTGAGTTTTGAGCCGCAGATTTTCCAGTTGCATTAATAAAGCTCTTCACCATTCCTGAAACAGCACTGAATATGAATATCACTGAATTCACACATTGTAACAGTGCAAGAGCTGATTCACAGAGAATGTGTTTTACTGTGAAAAATTTGAGATTCAGGCCAGGGGAATGAGAAAAAGTGTCTCGAGAGAAAAATGTAAAAGTTTAACTTTTTTTTAGACATTTTTAGAACGCCATGTCTCACATGAGACGCTGAAACAGTAAGCGTTTACATTAAAAAACAATGCAAAAGTAGTGCAGTGGAATAGAAAAACACGTTCTGTGTGAACCGGCTACATTTTGTAGATCTAGAGTTTGTCATCTTGTAGTTCAATGACACTTTTAATGTAGTAAAACAAGAACAAACCTATTAATGCAATGGTCAGAAGCACATTCAGCAGGACAGATATGATGATGGTCATATTTCTCCATGGTATCTGGTGTTGTGGAGCGTCATCTGTCTGATTCCTATGGACGGAGTCTGTAAAAGGTTTGTAGTTCAATCTTTATTCAGTTTCAGTCTTTAAAAGAACAATAAAACTATTATTAGTTCTTCATACAGTATATTCAATATGGAATCCATCATGTGGTTTATAAAGACATGAAATGATAAATAACTCACCGCTGATGTAGATTTTGGTGCCGTTGTTGAATTTTAGTGGTTCACTAGTTTTCACACAATAATAAACTCCTAATTCATCAATGGTGATATTTTTGATGAACAGACGACTGTTAGTTTTCACTGAGTATTTGTGTATAAAGCTGCTGTTTTCATAGTCACCTCCTTCTAATGTGTTGCTGTAAGTGCGTAAGATCAACACTGGAGGATCCGGTAATTTCAGTTTGTACCAGTAAATCTCCTTTATATCAAGATCACAGGTTATAATCACATCAGATCCTAAAGTTACTGGTGTGTTTGTTAGACTCTCTGTGGCTTGATACAACATGAACAGATCTATGAGAGAAAGAAAAACACATTTAAGATACAAAAATTAAAAGAAAACTGAGTAAATCAAATGTGACGTGAGAAACTCACAGATCTGCAGCTGTATGATCTTCATTGTCTGATCCAGATGAATAATATCTGCTATATGTGATCATTCACACATCTCGTACTGTGTGCGGAAACAAAAACCTCGACCACACAGACGAGAGGGGAAGTCAGAGCTGGCCTTCTCTGAGAACATCATCATTCTTAGTTGTTTAAATCAACAAATAATTAGAAGATACAGTGTGTGTAAATATGCCAGTGTGTTTTATTCAAATATACAGATGTGTGAATTTTGATTTGCTCCTCAAAAAAACACATAACTTTTATATAACTATATGAAATTGTATTTATTTATTTTTTGCTACCAGCACCAGGTGACATAGATTTAAATTAACCCTCTGAGGTCTGAGCTGTTTTCTGGGCCCTGGAGGTGTTCTGACATGCTCTGACATTTGTGTTTTTTTCTGTTACTAGTGACATTTTCATGGCTAAAGTCTAATTACACTGTATTCAGCACAAACTCTGCTACAATAATATATCAGCAGCATGTATGTAAAAGTTTGTAGTTTTGAGATAATGACATTTATGCGTGGTTTGTGAAAATACAAAAAAAAATTCTTACTGAAATAAGGCCATGAAACCCATACTGATTATTTCTTCACAAGACTTTTGAAAATTGTATGACATAGCCTAGAATATTTGCTCCAAAACTATGTGAAAATCACCCTGACTGCTCATTCAGATAAGACAATATATTGATTTAAAATTTCTAAGACGTGTTTTGTGTGACAAAGCCATATGCGAAGAGGCGTGATCATCTCATGAATATGTAAGCTTTTAACACCTGAGAAAGACAAAGACACTCCCCTAACTGCCCTATTAGGAGCGATCAGCCCCTGTCATTCAGAGCAACCTTGCACAAAGAATGAGGAGATTTAAAAAAGAATGGCTTTTAGATTGTTTGGATTTATTTACAACACAACACAATCCAAAAATACAAATGACAAAAGAGCACATTGAAAACAATGATCCAAAGACAGAGACCTTTGTGCCATTCCTAAAAACATTGTACATACCTTTCATTTCCAAGGTGTTTGATTTTCACTTTACCATGTTCATGTACAGAGACTCATGTGAATGTTGAAGTCAGCAGGACTCAGTTGCATCTGGTCCCTGAAAGAAAAGAAAAAAGAAAAAAACTGTGAACATACTGATATCAAGAGAAACTATAGGGCTGCATGATTTTGGGAATAGATTTTAGATTTTTCTGGTTAAAATTTCTTTTTAAAATTCACAGAATACACACACACACGTTTCCAACAATATATAATGAACACCAGGTTTGTTGTGCCTTGTAGGCATAGGCTACGCAGTGCTGCATAAAATAATAATAACAATAAATTAAATCTTCCAAAAGAAGATCTACGCTACGCTTCTCTACGCTAGAGAAAAATATATTGATTATCATATGTTACTTCAAATGTTTCCATTCGTTATGATGATATGAAATGAGATAATAGTAAAAACATAAAGCCTAATGTTTGGTGCATTTTTCCTTTCAAACGCAATCGCGCTCCAAAATATGATACATTAAAACCCACAGCGCGCTCCAAAATATGATACATTCAAACGCGATCGCGCTCCAAAATATTAAACATTATGGTTATACATATCTATGTTTGAGCAGATATCCACAAACAGTATTTAACAGTAAACACGGGTCTAAATAGTATAATATTCACCATATATCTAGCAACAGTTCAACTGCAATGTGAAGTTTATGCAACAATACCATAAACTAATAAGTAAGAATTTCTTACCTTACATCTTTCTTGTCTTCAAATCGCGTTCTTCTTCTTCTGATGTAAATCCAATGTAAGCTCAGACGTGTCTTCCAAACTCGACGAAAAGCAGAGACTTGTGAAGTGTTTTGGTGTTTTGTGTTTGAGGTAACGAGGGCGTTCGCGTTCCATGTGGAGATTTGCATGTGAATCTCTTTTGCGCGAGTGGGCGTGTCGAATTAAAAAGTAATTAGCAAGCGTTTGAGATACTGGACATCCTGTTGGTTTTATACAAATTACTTAAACAGAGAATATTTGTTTTCAGTTTGAATCCGATCATTTAAAAGTACACACTTAAATGTGTATAAAGGTATATGGCTCATAAATGTGTGACAAGTATTCGCTGAGTTTTGTTTCAGTGTATAGACGTGCTCAAGAAAAAAAAGTTCACCGCGACGGAGAGGCAGAACGCACACCCTGTTTATTTTCTTTATTTTACAAAAGCACAATGTTTTGATTTGATTGTAAGTGGACACATACAAAAGTAGAAATATCACAGATTCTTTTTTTATATTTCTTTTTTCTGTATAACCATAAATGACGGAGTAATTTAAGTTTATGTTGCTGCTATGTGAAAAAAATCCAGCAAAACGCGTCGGCGCGTTTCTCGACCTCAGAGGGTTAATTAAAATGTCATTGCAAAGGCTCATGCTTAAAGAAAATCATCTGACGATATATTGATGAACAGATAAAACCAAAGCAATAAATGTGCACGTCTGACTTAAGCCCTATTCGCACTGGATTAGTATTATCTGGGGACCTCGTGTGATTTAGAAATTACCCACCCACATCTGAATTTCGTGTGGCGCATTCGCACGGGATAAACAAAGCCTGTGATTTTACTCGAAATTACTGACATATCTCCCGGATATGATGTCAACTGGCTATTGCTTGGAAATATCTTGTCGTTATTATAGGTCTAGCTGTATGATATAACATAAACAGAAGAATGTTCCTTACCGCATGCTGCTATACATGTCTGTAAGTAACATGGAATAATGTGCCGCTGCTCACCGCTCACAGCCAACATTCACTGGCAATCCTATAGCTACGATCCGCTTATTTGGGACTATTTCGGCTACAAAAAGAGGTACTTTAACTGCAGTGTTATAAAGTTGTGGATGGTTGTCTTTTTTTAAAAGTATTTTGTCTTTTATTTTTCGTGTTCGCATTTATGAGGAAAACGTGACCGTTCTTCATAACGGACGCGACCGCTCTGAACGCAGCACTAAAAGACTGCTTTAAAACTTTCACAGATACCTAAAACAGAAAGCACAAAGCCTTTCTTTAAAACGAATTTCGTTTTGTATTAATTGTATCTTAATTTTAATCAGTGTTTTATTATCCAATTTCCTGGATTTAATAAGAAGTAGCCTAAATATAGATATTCAAGACACGGAGGGCGCCAGCGCCTCAACTGAACAGCGCTATCATCCATGAACCGAAACTCAGCGTATAAGGTAGCCTACTCTCCTCACACACGTAAAAAAAAAAAAATATATATATATATATATATATATATATATATATATATATACATATACATATAAATATATCTATTATCTACAGAAATCTCATTACAAAACCATTCAAAATAAAATTAAATGTGCATTTCTCTCCAGCGCGTTCACTAGGATACTAGAGAGAGAGAGAGAGAGAGAGAGAGAGATTTCATTTACTTATTTTTAGGAATTATAGCCTAATGAACAAACAAATTAAGAGCGCCGCCACGTTGTATTGCGTAGAACGTTCACCAAATTCTTACAGAAATATGTTCTAAATATTGCAATGTTTTTTTTTTCCAATATCGTGTAGCCCTAGTGTAGGCTAGCCATGACCCGGCCCGCACCCAAATACTATCAAAACACTCCAAAGCAATCTCCATTCTTCGCGAAAGATGGATAAAAAAGCGGACCAAAAAAAAAAAAAAAAACATTGACAAAATTATAAATGACTCGCCAAATCACAGAGATGCCGATTCGCACGGGACTAATATTATCACAGGACCTCGGTGTTCGGCGAAATATGGTAGGTCATTTGCGGGGGAATTTTTACTTTACAAATTACAGACATGGCCGATTCGCACGGGATTAAGATCACAGACAATCTCCGCGATTATTACAAATTACTAGAGGTCACCAGGTAATACTTATCCCGTGCGAATAGGGCTTTAGCCTAAAAATCTAGACGCACCCTACTGGCAGCAAAATGTATTTTGCAGCCAGGGTAGTCTAGGAACTCTCCGTTGACTTTCGTGCTGGAAAAACCTAAATTGGGTCAGGCCAATCACGTCGTGTATAGAGTAGGCAGGGCGGGCTTAACATAATGACGACAGAGTTGCGACGGTTCCCTGCTACTTGAAAACAAAGAAGAGCTGCTGCTGGAGAATAGTCTTTCGAATCGGCTTTGGCCGCGACTCTGGAGGACTTGGAGTTAAGTTTTTCTTTGAGAAAAGAGCAAAGAACGGCACTTAAGTCATTCTTAAAAAGGAAGATGTGTTCGTACTTTTGCCGGCCAGATTCAAAAGTCGAATCTATCAACTAACGTTAGCTCCGCTGTTGGGAAAATGCTCTGGTTGGTTGAAGCGCTGTCCTATTGCGTGCAGAGGGAATTTGAAAGACAGCCGTTTATCCCGCCCCTCGGATTGAGCCGTGTCTATGGTGAGTTGCCAGACCTAACATCTTGATGTAGGTCGGGCTTGCCAGGCTACGTCTGACTTGCTGTTTGTATCCGATTTTTAGTGGCAAAACAAACACATGTGGAGTTTCCACATTTTTACAATGCAAGAATTTTGTCTCAAAATTTTGTTTAAATTAAATATAGTATGTGGTTTTCTCATTTTGTTAACTGTGAACATTGCTAGTCAGCCCCACTCTCACGCTCATATCTACGGTGGCCGAGAGAGCTCAACGTGCTGCAACTGAAGAAAACACATGCTAATAGAAAAACACCTGCAAATTAAGAAAACATCTTCATCAGTTTCACAACACATGTGTGCTCCAAATACTCACAACACAACCAAATACAGAAACGCGCTGCAAAAGTTCACAACACAACCAAATACAGAAACGCGCTGCAAATAGGACAGAACACAACGGAAATGTTTCCGGTGAACCCAATAAGTGACGGACCCGGCTGGGACGTTTTTTATTGCTTGTGAGCATTACCTATGCCCTAACGTTACTCCCTTAAAAGGGCAGACGGCAGAGCCCTTGAAGTGGGCACTTTGGAGGGAGCGGGGCACTTGTGTGCCATTATGTAGCCGTTTGGAACGGACTTGATGAAGGGAGCAACGAAAGCCAATGTAATTTCCTCATTATTTTCACCTGGGATGTTCCCATGACAACGCAGCGCCGTCTCATATTTGGACCTCTTATATAGCCTACTGTCTATGATTTGGACCCTTCATTCTAACATTTCTTATGAAACTTATTTTAACATAACATGAATGTGTACAATGTAACTGATGTATATATTAATATCTTTCCCTCGTGTTCTTTTTCTCTATCTTTTTTTCTTTAATTTATTTTAGTCTTCAGCTTGTTCTTTTCTGATTAGTATTCTTATGACATTGAACATATTATAAATACATTTTGTATATTGTAGGCTATACAAAGTTGTATGTTATAAACGTGTAATCTCTGTATGTTTTGCAACAAAAATAAAATAATAAATTAAATTAAAGTAGACAGCTGTAAGCACGTCCCAGCCGGGTCCGTCACTTATTGGCTTCCCCGGAAACATTTCCGTTGTGTTCTGTCCTATTTGCAGCGCGTTTCTGATTTGTTTGTGTTGTGAACTTTTGCAGCACGTTTCTGTATTTGGTTGTGTTGTGAGTATTTGGAGCACACGTGTTGTGAAACTGATGAAGATGTTTTATTAATTTGCAGGTGTTTTTCTATTTGCATGTGTTTTCTTCAGTTGCAGCGCGTTGAGCTCTCTCGGCCACCGTACATATCTCATCTTTGAAGATTTACCAGAGAAATAAACACACTATGGTCCGTTATTCAGCCACAGACATTATCCTCATGACACAGTGAATATAAAAATTCATCATACAGTATAAATCATTTTAAGAAATGTATAATTATACTATGGGAATTATATACATGAATTATTATTATTCAAAATTATTCAACCCCTTCATGACAAGCATCTTTAGTATTTAGTAGAACATCCTTTTAGTGTGATGACCTGCTCCAAACAAGATGTATAACCAGACCCCAGCTTCTGGCAGTGTTCATTGAAATTAAATGAATTATGCCTGGCTCACACTACAGGAGTTTTAAAATCCTAACCGATTGTGAAATCTGGACACTTAAAGGGATACTCCACCGAAAAATGAAAATTCTGTCATCATATACTCACCCTCATGTTGTTTCAAACCTGTATGAATTTCTTTCTTCTGCTGAACAGAAAGGAAGATATCTAGAATAATGTCAGTAACCAGACAGTTTTAGATACCATTGACTTCCATAGTAGGAACAAAAATATACTATGGAAGTCAATGGTATCTAAAACTGTCTGGTTACTGACATTCTTCTAGATATCTTCCTTTCTGTTCAGCAAAAGAAAGAAATTCATACAGGTTTGAAACAACATGAGGGTGAGTATATGATGACAGAATTATCATTTTTCGGTGGAGTATCCCTTTAAGGAGAATCTTTGCAGATTTTCTTCCCTCAAATATTAAACATACCAGTGGGACTCATTTTCAGCCCTGGAGTTTCATGCCTTAGACCAGCCCTCTTTAGTTCCCGACTGACTATTAAAATAATGTAATTAAACCCTCAGTATATAAGGCCCAATCTTTCAAGGGCTATCTGGCCCTTCCCCCTACCCCTACCCCTCCAACCAAAAAAGAATCGAGACAACCCTACCCCTTCATGGGAACGCGCAAAACGGAGGGGTATGGGCAAGGGGTGAATTGGGATTGAGCCGTCTGCAATAGTGCACTGTTCTGTACAGCCTTGAAAATTCATCGTATTTTTCAAAAATATAATTTTCCATTCAGTGCAATATCAGTACACAGGGTTTTATAAATACAGAGGTCCCAAAAGTGATCTAGGGGGTTCGGGGGCATATTATTTTTCCACTGTCATTGGCAAAGAACATCTGATTGTGTTAAATAGGAATCCATTGTAATAAAGTTATTCTCATTATTATGCAATAGGCTATTGCTCTTCCTGCTCTCCTCTCTCATCTCCATCTCCTTCTCTCGTTCTTCTTCTCTCAGTCTATTTATCTTTACCTGTAAATCTCCCCTTCCTGAAGATGAGCTTAGATTGATACAGTCTTTGTAAAGTGATTATTTATGTCGGTCGTTTAAAATTTCTATTGTAAAACAGCTGTTTAGTTTATCCACTTGCACCTTATCTCGTGAAGCGTCGCGTTGGGATTCGCGAGCGGCCGGGGCTCGCGCTTCTGTGAACATAAATCCCGCTTGCTTTGATCGGTCATCTCAAACATTTTGCCATTGCCGACGAGCGGTGTTTGAGTGCTGAAGCAGCTCAGATGATGAGGTTAATATTAGGCAATTATTTCACAACGTTCATTATACACTCAGGAAAAATGACCGAGGTCCGGACCTCTGAGACCTCAATAGTCGGTACGGCCCTGACTCGTAGGCTATTTGGCCGCTTGAGTTTCTAGAGATATTGTAGGCTATTATTCTGGCCTTTTCAGCGCCGCCGTTGCGCCTATAGGCTATTATGTTTTGTATCTCTTATTTTTTGTTCGCACATCTCTAACAAAGTGACTTTATTTTTTTTGGTGGGGCTGCGATAAAATAATAATAAAAAAAATAGTGGGGCTGCACTATGACTGGAGCCTATAAGGAAAGCATTCAACCCAGTGCCATGACAACACCGGCCCTCCTGGCCAATAAAACAGACCGGCCCACCGGGAATTCTCCCGGTGCTCCCGATTAGCCAATCCGGGCATGAAACATACACACACCACAAGATTTGAAAATCGCGGCGCATCACACACTACAAAATGTTATTAAGATTATTGTGCCAGAGGGAGCGCCTCATGTGATCTCACGCAGCAGATCAGAAGCGGAAAAGCGGATGTAAACAAAATGGATACTGTAACAAGACAACTTGCTGTATCAATAATTATTGTTTGTTTGTCGTGAGAAAAAACAAAAGCGGAAGATCAAGGAATAAGGATAAGGAAATGGTTGGGGAGACAGGGTCAACATGGATTGTCAGTTCTTCAGGGAGAATTGGAGGTAAGAATTTAATTGCCCGTATTACTATCTGGTAGTGTGCTATAATTTTTTTTTACCGGTATATAGTGCTAACGGCTGGCTAGTCACTCCTCCATCTCCGAAGTCCGTGCTGCAGGTTTCATGGTCACCATTTCAAAATGTCCCTCACTTCTGTCTCCTTGTAGACTTGTTTCTTATTGGCTATTGTGACAGTACTGACGTAATCACAGTCTTGCTTATCCCGATTTAAAATCCTAAATATCAAACATGTTTGATATGATAGGGGCAGGCCCAATTTGTGTGAGAGCAGTTTGGGAGGTGCAAGATTTGATCTGTGAACGCCTCACATTACCAGATTATATGAGCCAAACATTGGAACCGATCGAGGTCCTCGAAAAGATTTTTCTCCGATTCTCGGGAGGTGAAAATCAGGGTTAAATCGGCCTAAAACTCCTTTAATGTGAGCCAGGCATTAATGAAAACGTTCTACTACAAGACTACAATCCATTTAAACAAATAATAGTTTGTTGAACAAACTTAATTATTTTAAGTTCTTGTGTCAGTAAAAATATTTGTTGAGTGAACTTAATTAAATTAAGGGTCAAGGCACAGCAGCTGACTCGAAAGTCTGAGGCGGAGCCAGAGCGACAATAGATCAAGGTGAAGCCAGAGAAATGAGGGAGCCCAGAGGAACCTGAGGGATGAGAGTCAACGGTGGAACCGGGGGAGGCAAGGTAGACCCGATGGGTTAGGGGGCCGAGGTTGAGTCTTGGGTTTGTAGGCTTGAAGTGGAGCTGAGGGATCCAAGAGCCAAGGCGTAGCTGATGACTGGGAAGCACCAGGCGGATCCATGCAGCAGAGTGGAACCACTGGAGGAGCTGAGGGCCCTAAAGGGAGACCGCAGAGATGATGAACCGGATGGCATTGACAGTGGAGAAGGGAGAGCGAGGCTGGGCAGGACCATATACAACCAAGGAGATTTGGTGCTGGACGACAAAGATGACTTGGAGCTGGGCTTAACCAGGGACAACTTGGATGACTTGGAACTGAACTCATCCAGTGATGACTTGCAATTGGATAGGACCATCTGAGAAGCAAACATCTCCTCATACAGCTCATCACACATTCATTCAGACAACCAGCTTTGTTTATGTTCCTCAGCGAGAGTGTGGGCGGGGCTCCAATCCATCCCGACAAACTCCACCAATGACGATGGACGCTGTTGCCGGCTCACATACATTGACAGATTTCACGTTGGGCTCAGGCTCCAGGATAAAATTGGCCTCTGGCAATCGCTCTGGCTCTGTTTTAAAGGCTGGCTCTGGCTCCGAGTCAGCGGTGGGCTCTGGCTTTTCTGCGATGTGCATGGCTGACAGCGGGCTGGGCTCTGGGTCTGGAGTGGGGCTAACGATGTCCTCCTCAGCGAGGTAGATGGTAATATGTGAGTCATTTCTAACCACAACCCACTCCACATAATGAGCAAAGCTCCCTCGAGGACCATCCCGGGCAGGCGTGCCTTTGAGGTAGTGAGTGAGGCACACCAGATTGAGGAAGTCCCTCATGTGATACTCGAGGGAGTGATCCCCCCAAAATAATCCAATCCTAGTGGTCTTGTGCTCTGTCAGGGGTTGCTTGAATAACGATCCATGGATGATGGAGGACCAGGGAACAGGTGTGACACCAATCAGGGACCATGGCAACTAATCAATGACTAAACTCAGACAAATGGTGACAAAAAAAACTATGGCTGTGTCCGAAATCGCCCCCTATACCCTTAGGGCACTATTTGAGGGAACAACCATTTCTAGTGGTGTCCGAAACGTCTAGTGGACGTTATCAAGTGCACTCAATCAACCCCACAATGCACCGCAATAACGAGTGTAAACATTATGTATGCTCAACGGCTAGAGCAGTGGTTCCCAATCTTTTTTACCCCAAGGCCCCCTCCTCTCCTAATCAATACTGCAAGCCCCTCCCCCCTTTTTATTCAGAAAAACATTAGTATTCTAGTGTTATTACTTTTCAACTCCATGTTATTGTTTTTAAACAAAAGAAATTCATGTTAGATTTAAACCTTCAGTGTTCTTTTTTTTTGCAAACATACTTTGCAGACATTCTTTACAACTTAAAAGTACTTTGCTCAGTTATACATTAACTTGAACAAATAAGCACAAGTCAACCTGCCATACCAAACAAGACCACAGGGAGATGCCAAAGGACTGAATATAGCTATACGGATCCATTCTAAATGATTAAACACAACACAAATAAAAACATTTAAAAAACATTCTGAATGTGTGGAAACTCAGCGATCTGAAGGCGGGTCGATGTTATCAGTGAACAGTTCCTCTGATAGAACAAGAAATCGTGTCTATGATTGGAGCATCTGATGCCCATGTGTACATAACACTGATCCTCACAAACTTCACTAAAACACGCTTCTTAGGTGAGCATCAGTTATAAAACACTCACAGTACATTCATTTTGACAACTACGCAAATATATTGAGCTGTGTTCATGCAGAGATACGATGTTAAAGCGATCAGTGAGCCGAGAGCACACATAGGCTACACGGTTTGTTTGCGCAACAGTAATAACGTCTGTAATCGTCTTTACCTTCATTACAATCGTCATCCATCAAAACTTTATTAGTGACACTGGTTCTCTTTATCCAACTGAGAGATTAACTAGTTTGCGTATTCTACGTTCATGAAGGGGTTGGGTGTTGTGAGCCGCCGTTCAGTCTGTATTTCACACAGGCGATGAGAAACGGCTTTGGCTGCTCCGACACAATCATAGAATGCTTACGAGAGAGGTGGTGCTTTGTTTAATAAATTTTTTAATTAACTTAATTTATCTTTTTTTATTCAACGTAATAATAATAAAAATTAATGAATTATATTAATATAATTTGGTTGAAGACCACCGGGCTAGAGAATACCCAAAATGCACTGTGAGAGTCATGCACTGAATGAATTCCAGCGTCTCACCAGGAGATGGCGCCGCAGCTGAATCAATCACAAAGTGTGGAAATGATAATCTCAGGTACTGTTTATGTGCTTTATTTAATGTTAAAAGCGTGTAATGTGACTTTGAATATTATTTAGTGCTCCCAGCTTTGCAGCTGTAAAAGCAACAATGGATAATTCACCTCAGATCTTGAAATTAAACAAATGGAAACAAGAACGTTCAAACTGTGGACAAACAAGTGTATTCTTTGAAGACTGTTTTAGTAACTCAGTAGCCCATGTATTTTTAATAATGTTTAAATGGTGTAATATTTGTGAATTTGATTATGTAGCTACTTATCCATTTTCTTGCAAGTGGTGCTGTGCACTTGCCGGCGAGACTCCGCCCACACGTTGATCTGATTGGCTGTGGGTTTTACTTGATTTTGACACATCTTTAGTCTAGTGTGGACAGAAAAATTATTTGTCGCTGGAATCTTATCGCATCGCGTCTGGTTAGGACACGGTGTGTATGTGGTTAGGATTGTTGCATTATTCCAAATAAATAGATTTAGATTCACAAACAAATGTAAAGACATTCTCAAAAAGTTATTAAATTCACAAATAAATAGATTAAGATCCACAAATAAATGTAAAAAGTTTCACAAAAATGTATAAAACTCACAAATAAATAAAATGAGATTTGCAAATACATTTTTTACTCAAGCCAATCAGATAACGGCCACATTGAGTTGACCAATCGTAGCACGTTCTTGCTACAACCAATCACGTTAGACTTTACACTCTGGGCGGGAACTGAATTTGATTCATTTTGCAGATATTTGCACCCCTGAAAGGAGCTGTAATGGGCGCTTCATTCAAACTGAGCTGTTTGTGTGTGGTTAAAACACCCCGTTTCCAAAAGATTATTGGAGTTTAAGGGGTCTTTATATTTCCATCAGGATAAACTCAGGATTACACACAAATGATGATCATCATAGATCCCGAGCATCATATAACACCCTCTGTACACCGGACGCAAGCGGCGCGACAGCACGTCAAAAGCAAATAGTGCCCCATGATCTTCCCTGCTGCCGTAGCAGTGTCAAATAATGTAAAACTAACATGTTTGTAATGTACACATTTTGCCCATGACGTCTGTTTTCTTACCTGCAGTGCCACTGAATGACTTTTTTTGATGTGGATGTGGATGTTGCAATCCTGTAATTGTGAATAGTTCTTCAAAACATACTGTATAACTAAGAATCTGCATCTGGTCAGTATTTTTACTTTGGTCAATAGCTCATTCTGTCAAAATAAACATTTTAAAAAGCCTGCCACATTATGGCAAGCCGTTTTAACATTTAATCATTTAAACCGACTAGTCTCTATTTTCATGCTACTAGTACTTATTTTTTTAGATACTAGTATCTATTCCATTAAGTACTAGTACTTATTCATTAGCTACTAGTGCTTATTCTTTAGGTACTAGTGCCTATTCTTTAGATACTAGTGCTTATTCTTTAGGTACTAGTGCCTATTCTTTAGATACTAGTGCTTATTCTTTAGGTACTAGTACTTATTCAATAGATACTAGTACTTATTCATTAGATACTAGTACTTATTCATTAGATACTAGTACTTATTCATTAGATACTAGTTCTTATTTATTAGATACTAGTACTTATTCATTAGTTACTAGTACTTATTATTAGGCAAGGCAAGGCAAGTTTATTTATATAGCACATTTCATACACAATGGCAATTCAAAGTGCTTTACATAGAAGAAATTAAAATAATAAAAAGAAATAAGAATAATTAAAACAGTTTAGAAAAATAAAATGAAATACAGTACAGTACAGTCGGACGAACAGCGGCACAGTGCTCATTCAGTAAATGCATAGCTAAACAAAAGTGTTTTGAGTCTGGATTTGAATGTGACCACTGTAGGAGCACATCTGATCTCTTCTGGAAGCTGGTTCCAGCTATGGCTTGCATAATAGCTAAAAGCAGACTCACCATGCTTAGAGTGAACCCTTGGTATTTCTAGCTGATATGATCCTAATGATCTGAGTGATCTGTTGGGTTTATATTCAGTGAGCATATCTGCAATGTATTGAGGTCCTAGGCCATTGAATGATTTATATACCAGTAATAATACTTTAAAATCAATCCTAAATCTAACTGGGAGCCAGTGTAGAGACCTGAGGACTGGTGTGATATGTTCATATTTTCTGGTTCTGCTCAGAATCCTGGCGGCAGCGTTCTGTATGAGCTGCAACTGTCTTATGGTCTTTTTGGAAAGGCCAGTGAGGAGTCCATTACAATAATCCACCCTGCTGGTGATGAAAGCATGCACAAGTTTCTCTAAGTCTTGTCTGGAAACAAAGCATCTAATTTTTGCAATATTTTTCAGATGATAGTATGCTGATTTAGTTATTGCTTTGACATGACTACTGAAACTAAGGTCTGACTCTAGGATCACACCAAGATTCCTGACTTGATTTTTAGTTGTTTGACCCCTGGAGTGAAGGTATGCATTCACCTTGAGAACTTCATCTTTGTTTCCAAATGCAATGACTTCAGTTTTATCTTTGTTTAACTGAAGAAAGTTTTGGCACATCCAACTGTTGACTTCATCAATGCATTGGCACAGGGAGTCAATGGGGCTGTAATCATTAGGCGATAGGGCTAAGTACAGCTGTGTGTCGTCTGCATAGCTGTGGTAAGCAATTTGGTTCTTTCTCATCATTTTGCTCATTGGGAGCATATACAGGTTGAACAGGAGTGGCGCAAGAATTGAGCCTTGAGGAACTCTGCATGTCATGGATGTCCACTCAGACTTATGGTCTCCTATACTCACATAATAACCTCTCTCATCTAAGTATGACCTGAACCATTTTAGGACTATCCCAGAAAGCCCCACCCAGTTTTCCAGCCTGTCAAGAAGTATGTTATGATCGACAGTGTCAAATGCAGCACTGAGGTCGAGTAGTACCAGCACTGATAATTTGCCTGAATCAGTATTTAAGCGAATATCGTTTATTATCTTTATGAGCGCTGTCTCTGTGCTGTGATGCGGTCGGAAACCAGATTGAAAATTGTCAAAGTATCCATTCGAGCTTAAGAATTTGTTCAGCTGATTGAAGACAACTTTTTCTATGATCTTGCCTATGAAAGGAAGATTTGAGATCGGTCTATAGTTGCTTAATATGGTCTTATCCAGATTGTTCTTTTTCAGGAGGGGCTTGACAACTGCAGTTTTCAGGGAGTTTGGAAAACTCCCAGAGAGAAGTGAGGCATTTACCACTTCTAGAAGATCTGCTTCTAAACTGTTTAGCACACTTTTAAAAAAAGATGTGGGAAGTGTGTCAAGGGCGCATGTTGATGTTTTAAGGTGCTGTACGGTTTCTACCAAAATTTTGCCATCAATTTTATTGAAATCAGACAAAGTTACTACTTTTTCAGGTGGTCTGATCTGTCTGACCCCAGCGCAACTCAAGGATGTGCTGATCACCTTTCTGATATTATTGATTTTGTCAGAGAAGAAGGAAGCAAACTCACTGCACTTGCTGTTTGAGAGCATTTCACTGGGAATCTGGCTTGGGGGGTTTGTCAGTCTCTCTACAGTAGCAAAAAGAGTGCGTGTGTTGTTTAAATTGCAGTTTATAATATTTGAGAAGAAAGTCTGTCTAGCTTTGCCTAGTTCCATATTGAAAGCATGAAGGCTGTCTTTGTAGATGTTATAATGGACTACAAGCTTTGTCTTCCGCCACATGCGCTCTGCTTTTCTGCATTGTCTTTTCATATTTTGCACTGCTGTTGAGTTTCTCCAAGGTGCTTTTTGTCTGCCACTCTTCTTCCTGACTTTCACAGAAGCAATATCATCAATTGCACTTTTAACTTTTGAGTTAAAAGAATCAAGGAGAAAATCAACAGAGTCAGCAGATATGCTTGGTGTTAAGGATATAGCCTTCATAAATAGTACACTAGTGTTCTCATTTAAGCATCTCTTCTTGACAGACACAGATCTAGCTTCAGTGGCAGGAGAGATCAATATATCAAAGAAAATACAGAAATGATCAGACAGTGCTACATCCTTAATAACAATCGATGAAATGTTTAGACCCTTACTAATAAGTAAATCTAGAGTGTGTCCATGATTGTGTGTGGGTCCATGTACATGCTGAGTCAGATCAAAAGTTTTTAAAACAGTTTTGATTTATTTTGCCATATTGTTTTCTGCATTATCTATGTGAATGTTAAAATCTCCAGCAATGGCAAAACAGTCAAGCTCTGAGGTAATTGTTGATAACAGTTCTGTAAATTCCTCAGCAAAGGCTGGAGAATATTTTGGAGGCCTGTAAATAATGATGAGTAAAATGCGTGGAGCACCTTTTAATACAATACCCAGATATTCGAAAGACGAGTAGTTCCCAAATGATATTTGCTTACATTGATAAATATCTTTAAAAAGAGCAGCTAGACCCCCACCTCTCTTAACAGCTCTGCAGACACTCATAAAAGTAAAGTTAGGAGGGGCTGTTTCATTGAGGATTGTTGCACTGCAGCTGTCTTCTAGCCAGGTTTCATTTAGAAGCATAAAATCCAGGTTGTTTGTGGTTATTAAGTCATTGACTAGAAGTGATTTATTTTTAAGTGAGCGGATGTTTAAAATTGCTAATTTAACAGTCTTACTTTTTTTCCCTACACCAATCTTAGTTAGACGTGCAATAGGCACCAGATTAGTTGAGTTTGCTGTACGGCTATTGAAGGCCTTAGACTTTCTATCTTGTAATAGAACAGCAATAGAGAAAGATACAGGCACACTGGGTTCCCGCTTGTTCTGTAAACATTTGAGAAAGTTACTGTTATCAAAGCGGGGACCCGACATACATCACTGAGAGCTGGTATCAGTTGTTTTTGGTTGACCTCGAGCAGATGGAGGAGGGTGTGGGCCCTGGCGTTGTGGCAGAGGCCGAAGAGCTCTCACAGAGGCAGGGGGAGGGCGAGCTGGGCCCGCAGGCTTTGGTGGTAGCGGTGCCCGACGTTTTTTGGTTGATATCTGGGGGCTTGCAGCAAAAGAGTGTGATAGTCTGGTTCCAGCATGCACCAGTTCTTCCATTTTCTGTGAGAAGCACAGAAGTGGAGTTGGTGGCGAGAGGGAGAAGGTGTCTGGTGAAAGGGGCTGTTGCTCTGGTGTTATAGGAGGCTGTGATATGCTGTCCTGGCTTCCCTGGCTGTTTTCCAGGAAGTCGTCCTTGGGTGCTGAATCTTGGAGCAGTTCTAATATGTCTGTCTGTGGTGAGCTCTGTGGGCAGGGCTCAGCTGAGATTGTGTCCGTGAGCAGAGGTTGTTGTGGCTCAGTGGTGTTATCATTGTCCTTGTGTGATATGTCAACATCATGTCCATTCTGAAGTGAAGTCCTGTGGTCATTCATACTGTGTCCAGGTGTGTGTGTGCCGTTCTGATTGAGTGGATTGGCACACACTGCAGAAGGATGATTGAGGGAGAAGTAGATATTGTCCTTTAACACTCTTGAACCAAGTTTGTTTGGGTGATGGCCATCCCGATGAAACAGTTGTCTCTGACTCCAGAAGAGATTGAAGTTGTCAATGAAGTTTACTCCTTTTATATTGCAGGTTTTTTGCAGCCATGTATTAATCCCAAGCAACCGTGAAAACCTGTTTGTCCCTCTTGCTGGGAGTGGTCCACTGATGAATGTCTGAACTTTCAGTTTTTTAAGTGTTTCAAAAAGTTCATTGAAATCCTTCTTAAGGAGTTCTGACTGCTCTTTATGAATGTCATTCTTCCCCACATGAATGATGAGTCGATTTGCAGTCTTATGTTTCATCAGAATGTTTTGAAGTTCCCTGTTTATATCAGAAGTTGTAGCTTGTGGAAGGCAGCACTTAGTTGTATCCCTGCTGCTAATGTTTCTGATTATGGAGTCCCCCACTATCAGAGTCCTGGGCTCGGCTGTGCTCTGAGCTGAGTGCCGCTGTCTGCTCGACCTTGAGCGCCAGTTAGCATCAGTGTTAGCTACTGGCTGATACAGTCTGTGTTCGATCATATTCATCATGTTTGGGGATTCCTCATTTACATTCATTAGTACTTCAAATCTGTTCTCAAGATGTATAGGTGTTGGTAGGAGACCAGTGTTTGCCATCCTTGTCAGAGCTGTATCTGGGGTAGAGGATGCTACTGCGGTAATATGTGAGGCTCGTGACAATCTGATGTCTCGAGTGCCTTTGGGTCTCGCTCCCTGTTTGTGCCATCGATTTGTAAGTCGATCGGCTTGTTTCTCTACCTGTCGAGGAGCACTAGTTTCATGGGACTCACCGGCTATATGCTGAGGGTGTCCCTGACGAAGCTCTGTTGTGTGTTCCGTCTGGTTTGGTGGTCCCGTAAATAACTTTGTTTCAAGAACTGCAATCCTTTGTAAAAGTCTGTGGCAGTTAGTGCAGCAAGTAGATTCCAGAAGAGGCATTTTCTCTCTTAACCTTGTAGGCAGTTGTGTTTTCCTTTCCCCGGAATGTAAGCTGGTCGGGTAGAAGAATTCTGCGTTTTTGTAGTAATCCAAACTTTGTCGTTTGAGCACTGTGCTGATTTGAAGTTAAAGTTAGGTGATAAAAGGAGCTAAAATTATAAAAGTATAGAAGATAAAATATAAAAGCGATAGAGCAAAGCGCGGAGCAGTAAGCAAGAGCGTCCGAACAATAGCTGAGCAGGAAGCTCAGTACGTATTAGATACTAGTACTTATTCATTAGATACTAGTACCTATTAAATAGATACTAGTACTTATTCATTAGATACTAGTACTTATTCCAATAGTGACTAGTAACTATTCTTTTGTTACTAGTAACAAATAATTTTTTTTGCCATTGACTTCTATGGGGATCTGACATTCAGATATCAACTATTCAGTTCTGACTAGTATGTATTCCAATTGTGACTAGTACATATATATTAGATACTAGTAGTTATTTATTAGGTACTAGTACTTATTTTTTAGATACTAGTAACTATTACTAGATACTAGTATGTATTCAATAAACACTAGTACTAAGTCATTAGATACTAGTACCTATTAAATAGATACTAGTACCTATTAAATAGATACTAGTACTTATTCATTAGATACTAGTACTTATTCATTAGATACTAGTACCTATTAATTAGATACTAGTATTTATAAATTAGCTACTAGTACTTATTCAATAGATACTAGTACCTATTTATTAGATACTAGTGTTTATTCCGAATGTTACTAGTAAGATTTTTTATTTTACTAGTCACAACTGCTTTTTTACTCGTCTTATGTTATGACTAGTCAGAACGGCCACTGGATAGTTCAATTAAAAATCTTACTAGTAAAATAAAAAATCTTACTAGTAACATTTGGAATAAATACTAGTATCTAATAAATAGGTACTAGTATCTAATGAATAAGTACTAGTATCTATTGAATAAGTACTAGTACCTAAAAAATAAGCACTAGTATCTAAAGAATAGGCACTAGTACCTAAAGAATAAACACTAGTAGCTAATGAATAAGTACTAGTACTTAATGGAATAGATACTAGTATCTAAAAAATAAGTACTAGTAGCATGAAAATAGAGACTAGTCGGTTTAAATGATTAAATGTTAAGACGGCTTGCCATACATTAAATGTTAAAACGGCTTGCCATAATCACATTTGTGGTATTGCCTTTTAATTTACATTAATCAATTTAGCAAAAAATGTGTGCTTGTCAGTACTTACCACTTAATTATCACTTTTGTATCAGGCACTAGACTGCATAGCTGAGCTTATGGGGATGAATGAAACATCAACATCGAGTAAGTTGATGTGTTTGGGGATTTGTCCATTGACATATAACATTTTAATCAATGTAAAATGATTTGAACTTCCCATTACAATGAAGCTGAAAATGTACAGTATTTGTGACGTGGAAACATGATTCACATGTTAAAACCCCATTACAACATGTGCAAATATATGTCACATGAGCTCCACATTATAACCTATAGTAACGTTTTCTACATGTGCCACGTGCTCCATTATGTTCACACATGGTGAAACGTTGTTCACATGTGGTGAGACATTGTTCACATGTGATCACATGTGAATTTCATGTGGTTTTTCTGTAAGGGGATGTAAAGTGTCTGCATAATCTTCCTTATTGACTATAGTGTCAGTTATGAAAATGTATAATTCGTGATACTGTCTACACTGGATGATGACACAATGATTCACTGACATTCTTCTTCTGAAGTAGGCGAATGATTTGGTCTAACTCTAATGAAATGCTCATTTTAAACCTATTTTACTGTAGCAATTGTATGGGCCTTAGCCTTACACTTTCTATTTGAGCTAATGCAGATGAACGAGCAAAGTTATTTCAGGGCAAGAACACCCTGATGGTAAAACCAAACGTGATTGGTTGTAGCGAGAACGTGCTACGATTGGTCAGCTCAATGTGGCCGTTATCTGATTGGCTTGAGTAAACGGTGGGTGGAGTCCACTTATTTGTGGATTTTTCTACACGTCGAAGCTAGAAGTGTTTCAAAATCCACAGATGCGTGAGGGGATTTACAAATGCACAAGAAGAGATTCACTAATGTGTGCAGCGATTTCCAAATGCACAGAAAGCGGTTCACAAATAAATGCAAGGCAGAGTTGTGTTTGTGACATAAAACACATTTGAATCTCAGTCTATTTATCTGGAATAATGCAACAATCCTAACCCCATAGGTGCGAGACTCAAACTAAACAAGACAATGAAACTGAATATAACTGTGACAGGTGAGGAGGGAAGCTTGTGCTTAGGTTGTGGGTAGGCCTAGCAGACAAATAACCACAATCAAGGAGGAGTTAAAGTTAAATTTGCTCTGACCACACAAGCAGTTTTCTATTCCATTTGATCATTTCCTGAACTAGTTATATTATAATCTTTAATACCTCCGTTTTTAGGGAGCATTTGGCTAAAAGCATAATGAGAGCATGTTTTATACAGTTGTTGTCTTTTTTACTGCTGTATGTAAATTAGTGCAGTGTTTCTCGACTGGTTTACTTCTCCACTAAGTGCAAATAGCCCGTCTTGTTGACAGAGGCTATTTATACTCACTCTGCCCTCCATTGTGTCTTTGAGTCAGACAAATTAGAAATGAATGCAACCGATCTGAGTTTAAAGACGCCATTTACCGAACTCATTCTTTACCCATCGCACATCAGCTCAGAGAGGTGTTTATTCTAAATAAAAATTAAGACATTTTTCGAAAAGTGTAAATAAAATGCCTAGCGAGTATTTAATAGTGGGAATACTGTGTTTAATGGGTCGGGTTAGTGGTAGGCGTAGAGCAGGGATTTCCCAACCACATTCCTGGACTCTGGAGTCCCAAACACTGCATGTTTTGCATGTTAGCGGCTCCAGGAACGTGGTTGGGAACCCCTGATGTAGAGAAGGTAATGTCAACTACAAGTAATATCCCAATAAATCAGCATCCATTTCTGATTTTAATAAATATATTCATATACACTGAATATGTTGTTAATATTGTTTTATGAGTATGAATAGTATCTAACTAGTATTTACACTTAGTGCAAAGAAAACACTGCCATTTTCAGTTAGTGTAAAGCAGATCTATCTCTATTTTCAGTTAGTGTAAATAGCATCTATTGCTAAGCAAATGCAGCATTGTTTTTACAGGTTTGCCTGGAATATATGGTCTATTTTTGCATTGCAACCCACTATATTTTAGCTCAGAAGTTGCTGGAAGAATTATCAATTATCATTGATAAAGCACATAAATTGAATGTCATTTTCAGCAAAGCTTCAAGTCTGTACTTCCTGATTCTAAAACACAAGGGTTTGATGGTGTTGCTGAGCTTTTCAAAATAGTTGTTTGTATCGTTTATCAACTGACCAAACTAGTGGAACATTTCATTTGCACAAAACCACACTGTATGTTAACCACACAGAAACAGAGCAGAAGTTACCAGTTTTAATATAAGAAGCAAATTATTTAGAACAATTAATATGCAAATAAGCAAAAAATATATAAATAAGATAAAAAATATAAATGTATCAAGCGTTGTTCATATGATTTCCACTCTAGTTATATGCCAAATTTCTTTAACATACAAATACACATACATTTGGAAAAAGTTGCTCTAACACACAGAAACCACATTGCCCTCTGGTTTACTGCAAGCATGAACATCTCAGAGCACTGGCAAGAAAAGAAAAAAAATGATAAAAAGGTCTGCATAGAGACAATAATACCAGAGAATCAGGGGCGGATCTAGAAAAATATTTATGGGGTGGCGAGAGGGGGGCAGGAATTTTTGAGGGGTGGCAAAATATGGCAGATGTATATACTGAATTTAATCACAGTTAAATTGGCCATAACTTTTAAATTGTTGCTGCCAATAAAGATGGGTATCATTCGGTATTACTACTCTTACCAATACTCCTTATCGATCCGGTACTTTAACGGTATTCTTATCGGTTCTTTTTGTTATATAAAAAAAAATAAAAAAATGTAGAACACAATTAATATTGTTTTATATTTTGAAATGTAAAATAAATATCTATAGCAAAAGAAAAAGCAATGCTTTAACAAAACAAATAAAACATACGTTATGCAGAAGGGTGCAGGCTTTTGTGTTTTATATTCAGAAGACATAGGACACCAAAAACAAAGTACAAACACATGGTCAAACAAAAAAAAAGTATACAATTAAACAAATATACAAATAATATATCCAGTGCTTTAATTTCAGTAATGTCTACTGACATTATTGTTCAGGAGTAATATGGGCTAAAAAGACATCTAATAAAGTCAGATGTAAAATAACACTGCATAGTTTATCATAGATAGATTAAAGCTTATATCATTCAAGAGCTGCGATTGATTTTCTCTTTGCCTTTTGTTATTTGATTCAATGGAGCAATCGTCAGCAGGATTATTAGACTGCTGCCTCTTTAAGACCAAATGCAGATCTAATTACACATCATATTTTCTCCCAACTATTAACGCCCATACTTAATCCTATTGTATTTGTTATTTCCCCAGTTGTAACCTAGTTTCATTGCTGTGATATCTGAGAGGAATTGGATTTAATAGGACTGCTTAGCTAATCAAATGATCGATCTCCTAACATGGCTCTGTATTGTGTGTTGTAACGTAACGTCGGCGTAACGGCGACCATCAATACAAGTTATGGATACAAACAATATTTTATATTTGTATTAAGCTGTTCTTGTCTTTACTAAAATAAAAATTAGGCTAATCAAAGGGAAGAGTGCTCTTACAAATCACGAGGGAGCGATTTGACCGCTGATTTTGGCTAACGTAATAGACTCGCTGTTTTTGCTGATGCTGAATCGTCTTTAGCATACAATACATTCATTACAAATGTAACTTTAAGCAGACAGATGCACTTTAAACTACACCTGGGGAAACTCACTTCACCTTCAGAGGCTCTGGGGCAACTCAGTCTCTCCAGTCGAGTTGCAAGACTGCGTAGTGCGTACTGCAGACAGATGCACTGTGCAGCCTGCCCTGCTGCCACTAGTGAAATTTCATTTTCGCGGGGGTCGCTGCCGTGCTAGTGATGGGTGAAACCATTGTGAGGGGGAGGGGATTCTAAATCGGCGATTTCTGTTTGAGAGGAGTTTGTTGCGGGTCTCCTTGGCCTTCAGCGTGTAGGCTATGAACATAAAATATACTTAAAAAATATTATCTGATTTATAAATGGGGTGGCAACAGGGGTGGCAAGACTGTATCCCAGGGGTGGCAGCTGCCACCCTTTGCCACCCCGTAGATCCGCCACTGCAGAGAATACTTCATACAGCTTTTACGGGCTGAAGAAAAGAGTAGGTGGTCTGATCCTGGCAAGGCTGGTTTCGTCTGGAGCGCTCGGCGAAATGAACTTCAGCATACTGGAAGAGGAAGATCATACAAATGAATACAGTCAGCCGATAGGAAAATAAACCCTAACAAGGAGATCAGGACCCCGAAATGAAGCACAGGGGTCTTGTATCATCCTGAAGGACCAATAGAAACAGATGAAGGATGATGTGAGAGATATAAAACTAGCACAATGATCAAATATAAAGTTTAGCACTAATTATAAGAAATATATTTGACCAGAATGCTGCAACTAACCAATCAGAATTGAGTATCCCAGATAGCATGTGTACTATGTTTTTAAAAGTAATTTTCTAAAACACATTTCATATAATTCATTTAATGTTGTACATTATCTGAAGTTAATAGTGCATAGTGCAAAAATAATGTGGCCAGGTTATATTTAAACTAATATATAAAAAATAATTAAGATCATTTATTTCAGAAGTATCTTACCTGTGGATCATTTGTGTCTTGAGCTGCAGTGGTACTTTGAGGTTTATTTGAAGTATTTTTAGATCTTCTAGTTGCGTCAATGCAGCGCTTCACCAAACCTGAAACAACAGTGAATAAACATCACTGAGACACTTCTTGACAGTTTATATAAAGAGCAGATATGATATATGGCTGAATTTGTGTATTGATTTAGAGTTTGTCTCCATGTAGTTAATTCAATTAAATTTTACAAACCTATCACTGCAATGGTCAGAAGCACATTCATCAGGACAGATATGATGGTCATATTTCTCCATGGTATCTGGTGTTGTGGAGCGTCATCTGTCTGATTCCTGTGGACGGAGTCTGTAATATTCTTATGGACAAAGTCTGTAAAAGGTTTGTAGTTCAATCTTTATTCAGTTTCAGTCTTTAACAGAACAATGAAACTATTATTAGTTCTTCATACAGTATTTTCAATCTGGAATCATCATGTGGTTTATAAAGACATGAAATGATAAATAACTTACCGCTGATGTAGATTTTGGTGCCGTTGTTGAATTTTAGTGGTTCACTAGTTTTCACACAATAATAAACTCCTAATTCATCAATGGTGATATTTTTGATGAACAGACGACTGTTAGTTTTGTTTTCATGTTTACATGTTTCAATTGTGCGATCATAAGATAAGATCAACACTGGAGGATCCGGTAATTTCTGTCTGTACCAGTGAATCTCCTTTATATCAAGATCACAGGTTATATTCACATCAGATCCTAAAGTTACTGGTATGTTTGTTAGACTCTCTGTGGCTTGATACAACATGAACAGAACTATGAGAGAAAGAAAAACACATTTATTAAGATATAAAATCAAAAGAAAACCGACTCAATCAAATGTGACGTGAGAAACTCACAGATCTGCAGCTGTATGATCTTCATTGTCTGATCCAGATGAATAATATCTGCTATATTGTGATCATTCACACATCTCGTACTGTGTGCGGAAACAAAAACCTCGACCACACAGACGAGAGGGGAAGTCAGAGATGGGCTTCTCTGAGAACATCATCATTCTTAGTTGTTTAAATCAACAAATAATTAGAAGATACAGTGTGTGTAAATATGCCAGTGTGTTTTATTTGAATATACAGATGTGTTCATTTTTATTTGCTCTTCAAAAAAACACATAACTTTTATATAACCATATCAAATTTTATTTCTTTATTTTTTGCAACCAGCATACAGGTGACATACATTTACATTTTACTAAAATGTCATTGGTTTCATCTGTTCATCAAGATACTGTATCAGATGTCAGATGTTTTTCCTTAAGCATTAACCTTTGCAAAGCAATAAATGTGCACGTCTGACTGGCTGTTTGTGTCCGATTTTTAGTGGCAAAACAAACACATGTGGAGTTTCCACATTTTTATAATGTAAGAATTATGTCTCAGAATTTTGTTTAAATTAAATATAGTTTGTGGTTTGCTTATTTTGTTAATTGTGAACATTGCTAGTCAGCCCCACTCTCACACTCATATCTTATCTTTGAAGATTTACCAGAGAAATAAACACACTATCCGTTATGCAGCCACAGACATGATCCTAAAGACACAGTGAATATACAAATTCAGCATAATAAATAATTTTTAATAAATGTATAATTATAGTATGGGAATTATATACATGAATTATTATTATTCAAAATTATTCAACCCCTTCATGACAAGCATCTTTAGTTCTTAGTAGAACATCCTTTTGCTGTGATGACCTGCTGCAAACAAGATGTATAACCAGACACCAGCTTCTGGCAGTGTTCATTGAAATTAATTGAATTATGCCTGGCTCACACTACAGGAGTTTTACAATCCTAACCGATTGTGAAATCTGGACACTTAAAGCCTGGTTCACACGGGACGATTTTAAAATTGTCGGCCGATTTTCCAAACCTGAGAGACCCCACACACGGGGATAAAAAAATCACAGGTCTAACAGTTTTGGTCGTACAGTGTGTGGTGCGCAGCCACTCGGCAAAATCAACACATCACACACGAACCGATTTGACTCCCGAGCATTCCCAGATCAGATGGGAAATCGCGCAAAATACCTCGAGATCAAAGTCAAACGTGACTTCAGAGTAAACAATCATGGCGGACGAAGAGGATGCAGTGGCAATAGTTTGTAGTTTGTTTTTAACCGGAAAAAAACGTTATCAAAAGAAAAGGCGATGATCTCTGACGTCCACCGGACTTTCTGGTGCGCCATGCCGCCGGCTGTTTTGATTATATTTCCCGGTGTTTCCTCGCCGCCTCGTCACCTCGCTTTCTGATTGGCTACACTCCACAGTCCACAGGCTGCGTGCTCGGGGGACACCACACACGAGAAGAAATCGGGCCAAATAAATCCAACATGTTGGATATCCCCAATTTGAGATCGGAGCGGTCCCGACGTCCTTCCGAGCAGACGAGAGCAGCCTTAACACACCACACACGGCAGGATATCTGATCAGATTATTTTACGATAATCGGAGCATCCTTAAGATTGACGGAAGGGGTGAATCGGGGCTAAAATCGGCCTAATTATCCTGCCGTGTGAACCAGGCTTAAGGAGAATCTTTGCAGATTTTCTTCCCTCAAATATTAAACATACACACACTACAAGATTTGAAAATCCCAGCACATCACACACTACAAAATGTTCTTAAGATTATTGTGCCAGAGGAAGCACCTCAGATCGGAAGCGGAAAAGCAGATGTAAACAAAATGGATACTGTAACAAGACAACTTGCTGTATCAATAATTATTGTTTGTCGTGAGCAAAAACAAAAGTGGAAGATTAAACGAGTGTGGATAAGGAAATGGTTGGGGAGACAGAGTCAACATGGACATTGTCAGTTCTTCAGCGAGAATTGGAGGTAAGAATTGAATTGCCCGTATTACTATCTGGTAGTATGCTAGATTTTTTTTTTACCGTTATATAGTGCTAACGACTGGCTAGTCACTCCTCCATCTCCGAAGTCCGTGCTGCAGGTTTCGTGGTCGCCATTTCAAAATGTCCATCACTTCTGTCTCCTTAGACTTGTTTCTTATTGGCTATTGTGAGAGTACTGACGTAATCACAGTCTTGCTTATCCCGATTTAAAATCCTAAATATCAAACATGTTTTGATATGATCGGGACAGGCCCAATTTGTGTGAGAGCAGATCGGGAGGTGCAAGATTCGATCTGTGAACGCCTTACATTACCAGATAATATGAGCCCAACATTGGAACCGATCGAGGTCCTCGAAAAAAATGTTTTCTCCTATTCTCAGGAGGAGAAAATCGGGGTTAAATCGGCCTAAAACTCCTGTAGTGTGAGCCAGGCATTAAGGAAAACTTTCTACTACAACAAGTACATTTAAACAAATAATAGTTTGTTGAACAAACTGACAGTTCTTGTGTCAGTAAAAATATTTGTTGAGTGAACTTAATTAAATTAAGGAAAACCTTTCCATGAAATTGAATTACATTTTTCCAATGATAAATAATTACAGTCAACATTTGAAGTGGATCAAAAAAGTTCAAAGTTGTCCTAAGACAAGAATGGGTATTGTTCAAAATTCATGTATAACTGTGATGAAAGGTTTTGATCCACTTCAAATGTTGACTACTGTAGTTTGGACTGATTTATTGTAGTTTTGTTGTATGAAAATAAATTCATTAGCCAAATAGCCAGGGTTTTGCAGAGTGGGGTGGAGACGGTGGGAGTGGGACAATGGTGGAGGGAAGCAAGAGCCCAGCAGAGCCAGAGGGGTGGAGGGTCGAGGCACAGCAGCTGACTCGAAAGTCTGAGGCGGAGCCAGAGCGACAATAGATCAAGGTGAAGCCAGATAAATGAGGGAGCCTAAAGGAACCTGAGGGATAAGAGTCAACGGTGGAACCGGGGGAGGCAAGGTAGACCCAATGGGTTAGGGGGCCGAGGTTGAGTCTTGGGTTTGGAGGATTAAGGTGGAGCTGAGGGATCCAAGAGCCAAGGCGTAGCTGATGACTGGGAAGCACCAGGCGGATACATGCAGTAGAGTGGAACCACTGGAGGAGCTGAGGGCCTAAAGGGAGACCGCAGAGACGATGAACCAGATGGCATTGACAGTGGAGGAGGGAGAGGGAGGCTGGGCAGGACCATATACAACAACGGAGATTTGGTGCTGGACGACAAAGATGACTTGGAGCTGGGCTTAACCAGGGACAAATTGGATGACTTGGAACTAAACTCATCCCGCGATGACTTGCAATTGGATAGGACCATCTGAGAAGCAAACATCTCCTCATACAGCTCATCACACATTAATTCAGACAACCAGCTTTGTTTATGTTCCTCTGCGAGAGTGTGGGCGGGGCTCCAATCCATCCCGACAAACTCCACCAATGACGATGGACGCTCTTTCCGGCTCACATACATTGACAGATTTCGCGTTGGGCTCAGGCTCCAGGATAAAATTGGCCACTGGCAATCGCTCTGGCTGTTTTAAAGGCTGGCTCTGGCTCCGAGTCAGCGGTGGGCTCTGGCTTTTCTGCGGTGTGCATGGCTGACAGCGGGCTGGGCTCTGGGTCTGGAGTGGGGCTAACGATGTCCTCATAGTGGACATTATCAAGTGCACTCATTCAACCCCACAATGCACCGCAATAACGAGTGAACAACTGATGTACGCTCAACGGCTAGAGCAGTTGTTCCCAACCTTTTTTACCCCAAGGCTCCCTCCTCTCTGAATCAATTCTGCAAGCCCCTCCCCCTTTTTTATTCAGAAAAACATTTGTATTCTAGTGTTATTACTTTTCAACTCCATGTTATTGTTTTTTTAAACAAAAGAAATTCAAGATAGATTTAAACCTTCAGTGTTCTTTTTTTTTTTTTGCAAACATACTTTGCAGACATTCTTTACAATTTAAAAGTACTTTGCTCAGTTATACAGTAACTTCAACAAATAAGCACAAGTCAACCTGCCATACCAAACAAGACCACAGGGAGATGCCAAAGGACTGAATATAGCTATACGGATCCATTCTAAATGATTAAACACAACAAAACACAAATACAATTTTTAAAAAAACACTCTGAATGTGTGGAAACTCAGCGATCTGAAGGCGGGTCGATGTTATCAGTGAACATTTCCTCTGATAGAACAAGAAATTGTCTCTATGTTTGGAGCGTCTGATGCCCACGTGTACATAACACTGATCCTCACAAACTTCACTAAAACACGCTTCTTAGGTGAGCATCAGTTATAAAACACTCACAGTACATTCATTTTGACAACTACGTGAATATATTGAGCTGTGTTCATGCAGAGATACGATGTACCTTCATTACAATCGTCATCCATCAAAACTTTATTAGTGACACTGGTTTTCTTTATCCAACTGAGAGATGTACCAGTTTGCGTATTCTACGTTCATGAAGGGGTTGGGTGTTGTGAGCCACCGTTCAGTCTGTATTTCACACAGTGCGATGAGAAACGGCTCAATCATAGAATGCTTACGAGAGAGGTGGTGCTTTGTTTAATTTATTTTTTAATTAACTTAATTCATCTTTTTTTATTCAACGTATTAATAATAAAAATGTATGAATAATATTAATATATTTAAATATATTTTAGGTTATCTCGTGGCCCACCTGGAGGATTGCTGAGGCCCCCTAATGGGCGACGGCCCACAGGTTGAAAACCACCGGGCTAGAGAATACCCAAAATGCACTGTGAGAGTCGTGCACTGAAATAATTCCCACGTCTCAACAGGAGATGGCGCCGCAGCTGAATCAATCACAAAGTTTGGCAATGATAATCTCAGCAGGTACTGTTTATGTGCTTTATTTAATGTTAAAAGCGTGTAATGTGACTTTGAATATCATTTAGTGCTCCAGCTTTTACATAATTTGTAAAAGCAACAATGGATAATTCTCCTCAGATCTTGAAATTAAACAAATGGAAACAAGAACGTTCAAACTGTGAACAAATTGTATTCGTTTTAGTAACTCAGTAGCCCATGTATTTTTAATCATTTTTATATGGTGTAATATTTGTGAATTTGATTATGTAGCCTACTTATCCATTTTCTTGCGAGTGCCGTCAAATTACTCTCTGATACTGTGCACTTACTAGTGATGGGCGGATCGATCCTGAAGTATCGATACTTCGATACTGACGTGGTATCGAAAAGGATCGATCCTCACATAAAAATATCGATCCAAATGTGTTTTTTTACCAGTCATTTTAAAATTAATTTAGCACGCAATTCAGTGCGTAAAATAAGCTTCTAAGTGGAAAAATAAGCGAATGTTAGAGAATAATTGTGTAGGATAGAACTTTTTCTCCTAGTCATCTGGATACAAGACGAAACCAATCAATCACAGAGAGCGTTTGATGCTGGTGCTTCGCTGAGCTCACAGGCCCAGTGCGTTTGGGAAACGAAGCCTTGCTTAGATGACAGAGAAACAATCAGGAGTTATTTTGCAATAAACAAACCAAAAGTGTACATAACGTTTCAAAATGTTGACATCAGTAAGATTTTCTTAATGAAATTAATATTTTTATTCAACAAGGATCGATGCATTAAATTGATCAAAAGTGACAGTCAAGGGTTTTACACTGTTAAAAACAAATCTACTTCATATATGCTGTTCTTTCAACTTTGTTCCTCAAATAATTCTGCATAAAATGTATCATGGTTTCCACAAAAATATGAAACTGTTTTCAACATTGATAATAATAAGAAATGTTTCCTGAGCAGCAAATCAGCATATTAAAATGAAATAACATCATGACTGGAGTAATGATGCCGAAAATTCAGCTTTGATCACATGAATAAATTACAGTTTACTATGGCATAGAAAACAGATAGCCTATGTTAAATTGTAATATTACAGTTTTTACTGTATTTTTGATCAAATAAATGCAGAAGAGAATAAAAAATCTAACAGACCCCAAACTTTTGAACAGTAGGCTAGTACTAGTAGGCTAGTACTATAATTAGGGTAGTTTTGTAAAAGTCACTGACTAATTACAGGCGAGTTGAGAGCACAAATCACAAAATATTTAGGCCTAGTAGTCATGAAAATTTATTCAGATTTAGCATATTAATGATGCATTCACCTCATAAATCATGACACACTGCTCTAGCACAGCAAAGTGCATACAAGTTCAAGTGCATGCTTTTAAAATGAAAAAGTATCGGTATCGGTATTGGTATCGGCGATACTGGCCCTGTATTTACTTGGTATCGGATCGATACCAAAATTTGCAGTATCGCCCATCACTAGCACTTACCGCGAGACTCCGTCCACACATTGTTCTGATTGGCTGTGGGTTTTAATTGATGTCGATACATCTTTAGTCTAGTGTGGACAGACCAATCATTTGTCGCTGGAATCTTATCGCATCGCGTCTGGTTAGGACACGGTGTGTATGTGGTTAGGAGTGTTGCATTATTCCAAATATTGCATTAGATTCACAAACAAATGTAAAGAGATTCTCAAAAATGTATTAAATTCACAAATAAATATATTAAGATCCACAAATAAATGTAAAAAGTTTCACAAAAATGTATAAAACTCACAAATAAATAAAATGATATTTGCAAATAAATTTTTTACTCAAGCCAATCAGATAACGGCCACATTGAGCTGACCAATCGTAGCACGTTCTTGCTACAACCAATCACGTTAGACTTTACACTCGGGGTGGGAACTGAATTTGATTCATTTTGCAGATATTTGCACCCCTGAAAGGAGCTGTAATGGGCGCTTCATTCAAACTGAGCTGTTTGTGTGTGGTTAAAACACCCTGTTTCCAAAAGATTGTTGGAGTTTAAGGGTTCTTTATATTTCCATCAGGATAAACTCAGGATTACACACAAATTATGATCATCATAGATCCCGAGCATCATATAACACCCTCTCTACACCGGACACAGCGCGTCAAAAGCAAATAGTGCCCCTTTATCTTCCCTGCTGCCGTAGCAGTGTCAAATAATGTAAAACTAACATGTTTGTAATGTACACATTTTGGCCATGACGTCTGTTTTCTTACCTGCAGTGCCACTGAATGACTTTTTTTGATGTGGATGTGGATGTTGCAATCCTGTAATTGTGAATAGTTCTTCAAAACATATTGTATAACTAAGAATCTGCATCTGGTCAGTATTTTTACTTTGGTCAATAGCTCATTCTGTCAAAATAAACATTTTAAAAAGCCTATCACATTTGTGGTGTATGTATTGCCTTTTAATTTACATTAAAATGTGTGCTTGTCAGTACTTACCACTATTTATCACTTTTGTATCCGGCACTAGACTGCATAGCTCAGCTTATGGGGATGAATGAAACATCAACATCGAGTAAGTTGATGTGTTTGGGGATTTGTCCATTGACATATAACATTTTAATTATGAACGAGATTCAAAAGATCCGAGTCAGTAAATGATCTGAACTTCCCATTACATTGAAGCTGAAAATGTACAGTATTTGTGACGTGGAAACATGATTCACATGTTAAAACCTATTACAACATGTGCAAATATATGTCACATGAGCTCCACATTATAACCTACAGTAACATACATGTGCCACGTGCTCCATTATGTTCACACGTGGTGAGACGTTGTTCACATGTGATCACATGTGAATTTCATGTGGTTTTTCTGTAAGGGATGTAAAGTGTCTGCATAATCTTCCTTATTGACTATAGTGCCGGTTATGAAAATGTATAATTCGTGATACTGTCTACACTGGATGATGACACGATGATTCACTGACATTCTTCTTCTGAAGTAGGCGAATTATTTGGTCTAACTCTAATGAAATGCACATTTTAAACCTATTTTACTGTAGCAATTTTATGGGCCTTAGCCTTCACTTTCTATTTGAGCTAATGCAGATGAACGAGCAAAGTTATTATAAGGGCAAGAACACCCTGATTGTAAAACCAAACGACGTGATTGGTTGTAGCGAGAACGTGCTACGATTGGTCAGCTCAATGTGGCCGTTATCTGATTGGCTTGAGTAAACGGTGGGTGGAGTCCACTTATTTGTGGATTTTTCTGCACGTCGACGCTAGAAGTGTTTCAAAATCCACAGATGCGTGAGGGGATTTACAAATGCACAAGAAGAGATTCACTAATATGTGCAGCGATTTACAAATGCACAGAAAGCGGTTCACAAATAAATGCCAGGCAGAGTTGTGTTTGTGACATAAAACACATTTGAATCTCAGTCTATTTATTTGGAATAATGCAACAATCCTAACCCCATAGGTGTGAGACTAAAACTAAACAAGACAATGAAACTGAATATAACTGTGACAGGTGAGGAGGGAAGCTTGTGCTTAGGTTGTGGGTAGGCCTAGCTGTTGTGCTCATGAGCGTTCCAGTCTGATACGGCTGTACACAGAAAGCATAATCTGCATATGGAGAAGAGCAGCACTGTTATCAACTAATCTTACTTCGAGTTACTACTAATAGCTAACATGACACAAGTTCATTCTAAATCTAACTTTCTATAGAATGTGAATATTATGAACAAGAAGTTACTTGTGTCTGCACTGATGCTAGCATAGCTACACAACATACACGATAGTCTTAATTCACCCCCAGCCTACTAGCAGACAAATAACCACAATCAAGGGGGAGTTAAAGTTAAATTTGCTCTGACCACACAAGCAGTCTACTATTCCATTTGATCATTTCCTGAACTAGTTATATATATTATATATAAAACTAATATATAATCTTTAATACCTCAGTTTTTAGGGAGCATTCGGCTAAAAGCTTAATGAGAGCATGTTTTATACAGTTGTTGTCTTTTTTACTGCTGTATGTAAATTAGTGCAGTGTTTCTCCACTGGTTTACTTCTCCACTAAGTGCAAATAGCCGAACTCATTCTTTTCCCATCGCACATCAGCTCAGAGAGGTGTTTATTCTAAATAAAAATTAAGACATTTTTCGAAAAGTGTAAATAAAATGCCTAGTGAGTATTTAATAGTGGGAATACTGTGTTTAATGGGTCGGGTTAGTGGTAGGCGTAGAGCAGGGATTTCCCAACCACATTCCTGGAGTCCCAAACACTGCATGTTTTGCATGTTAGCGGCTCCAGGAACGTGGTTGGGAACCCCTGATGTAGAGAAGGTAATATCAACTACAAGTAATATCCCAATAAATCAGCATCTATTTATGATTTTAATAAATATATTCATATACACTGAATACATTGTTATTATTGTTTTATGAGTATGAATAGTATCTAACTACTATTTACACTTAGTGCAAAGAAAACACTGCCATTTTCAGTTAGTTTAAATAGCATCTATTGCTAAGCAAATGCAGCATTGTTTTTACAGGTTTACCTGGAATATATGGTCTATTTTTGCATCCCAACCCACTATATTTTAGCTCAGAAGTTGCTGGAAGAATAATATCATAAATTGAATGTCATTTTCAGCAAAGCTTCAAGTCTGTACTTCCTGATTCTAAAACACAAGGGTTTGATGGTGTTGTTGAGCTTTTCGAAATAGTTGTTTGTTTCGTTTATCAACTGACCAAACTAGTGGAACATTTCATTTGCACGAAACCACACTGTATGTTAACCACACAGAAACAGAGCAGAAGTTACCAGTTTTAATATAAGAAGCAAATTATTTAGAACAATTAATATGCAAATAAGCAAAAAATATATAAATAAGATAAAAAATATAAATGTATCAAGCGTTGTTCATATGATTTCCACTCTAGTTATATGCCAAATTTCTTTAACATACAAATACACATACATAATTTGGAAAAAGTTGCTCTAACACACAGAAACCACATTGCCCTCTGGTTTACTGCAAGCATGAACATCTCAGAGCACTGGCAATAAATTTTTTTTTATAAAAAGGTCTGCATAGAGACAATAATACCAGAGAATACTTCATACAGCTTTTACGGGCTGAAGAAAAGAGTAGGTGGTCTGATCCTGGCAAGGCCGGTTTCGTCTGGAGCGCTCGGCGAAATGAACTTCAGCATACTGGAAGAGGAAGATCATACAAAATGAATGGCCATTACAGTGTGTAAGACATAATGTACAGTAAGCCGATAGGAAAATAAACCCTAACAAGGAGATCAGGACCCTGAAATGAAGCATAGGGGTCTTGTATCATCCTGAAGGACCAATAGAAACAGATGAAGGATGATGTGAGAGATATAAAACTAGCACAATGATCAAATATAAAGTTTAGCACTAATTATAAGAAATATATTTGACCAGAATGCTGCAACTAACCAATCAGAATTGAGTATCCCAGACAGCATGTGTACTATGTTTTTAAAAGTAATTTCCTAAAACACATTTCATATAATTCATTTAATGTAGTACACTATCTGAAGTTGAAAGGATTTAAAGGGATACTTCACTTTAAAATGAAAATTCTGTCATCATATACTCACCCTCATGTTGTTTCAAACCTGTATGCATTTCTTTCTTCTGCTGAACAGAAAGGAATATATTTAGAAGAATATCAGTAACCAGACAGTTTCTGGTCCCATTGACTTCCATAGTAGGAAAAAAATATACTATGGAAGTCAATGGGACCAGAAACTGTCTGGTTACTGATATTCTTCTAAATATATTCCTTTCTGTTCAGCAGAAGAAAGAAATGCATACAGGTTTGAAACAACATGAGGGTGAGTATATGATGACAGAATTTTCATTTTAAAGTGAAGTATCCCTTTAAGTAGATTAACCTACTAAAAGATAACTATTATATCACTGTACTGTAAGAGCATAGTGCAAAAATAATGTGGCCAGGTTATATTTAAACTAATATATAAAAAATAATTAAGATAATTTATTTCAGAAGTATCTTACCTGTGGATCATTTGTGTCTTGAGCTGCAGTGGTACTTTGAGGTTTAGTTGAGGTATTTTTAGATCTTCTAGTTGCGTCAATGCAGCGCTTCACCAAACCTGAAACAACAGTGAATAATCATCACTGAGACACTTCTTGACAGTTTAAACAAAGAGCAGATATAATATATGGCTGAATTTGTGTATTGATTTAGAGTTTGTATCAATGTTAATTCAATGACATTTTACAAACCTATCACAGCAATGGTCAGAAGCACATTTATCATGATGAATATGATGGTCAGATTTCTCCATGGTATCTCAGCATCTGTAATATTATTTTGGACAAAGTCTGTAAAAGGTTTGTAGTTCAATCTTTATTCAGTTTCAGTCTTTAACAGAAAAATGAAACTATTATTAGTTCTTCATACAGTATATTCAATATGGAATCCATCATGTATAAAATATGAAATGATCAAATAACTCACCGCTGATGTAGATTTTGGTGCCGTTGTTGAATTTTAGTGGTTCACTAGTTTTCACACAATAATAAACTCCTAATTCATCAATGGTGATATTTCTGATGGACAGACGACTGTTAGTTTTCACTGAGTATTTGTGTTTAAAGCTGCTGTTTTCATATTTACCTCGTTCATATGTGCTATCATAAGTGCGTAAGATCAACACTGGAGGATCCGGTAATTTCTGTTTGTACCAGTAAATCTCCTCTATATCAAGATCACAGGTTATAATCACATCAGATCCTAAAGTTACTGGTGTGTTTGTTAGACTCTCTGTGGCTTGATACAACATGATCAGATCTATGAGAGAAAGAAAAACACATTTATTAAGATATAAAATCAAAAGAAAACTGACTCAATCAAATGTGACATGAGAAACTCACAGATCTGCAGCTGTATGATCTTCATTATCTGATCCAGATGAATAATATCTGCTATATGTGATCATTCAAACATCTCGAACTGTGTGCGGAAACACAAACCTCGACCACACAGACGAGAGGGGAAGTCAGAGCTGGCCTTCTCTGAGAGCACGATAATTCTAATATTTTTGTTAAATCAACATCATATGTTGAAGTAAGTAATAGTTATGTGTAATGAAAGTCTGTCAGAGCTACAAATCTTATTTCAGATTAATATTTAAGATGGTAAACTGAATGCACAACATTTTTTCAGGTATTATTCATGTATTTGTTGTAATTTACATAACTGAAAATACACATTTTCCATTTTAGAAAGGAACACGGCAACTTTTTGGGATTTTAGCTTATTCACCGTATCCCCCAGATCAGTTCATACATACCCCATCTCCGTGTGTGCCATAAGTCTGTCTGACGCACCCACCGCTAGCCTAGCTTAGCACAAAGACTGGAGGTAAACGGCTCCAGCTAGCATACTGCTCCCAATAAGTGACAAAATAACACCAACATTTTCCTATTTACATGTTCTTACAAAGCTAATTTGTGTGAAAATCAACCAGTAAATTATTTTATTTTTTTTGCCTTTATTAATAGGACAGCAGATACATAACAGAAAATAGCAGTGAGAGACAGGGGAGTAGGATTGAACCACTCTTGCGTTTCCTGATCAATCCACTGTACAATACACTACACCCAACTCTGACCATGGAGAATTATGATGAAAAAGAACCAATACTTTACAACAATACTTCTGATTTGTTAACCTCAGAATGCTGGACAATCACATTATTATTATCAGAGCTCTATTACAAACCATGAAAAAAATCTGCATATTTTTGAAAACTGTCATTTAGCAGTCATTTTTATTCAATCAAGCTTGCAAATGAAGGACATAACCAGCAAGTTATAAGAATACTTATACTACTGTGAGTATATATTTATGTTGCTGTTCTTTTTATAGTTAATCAGGCTGTAACAAAAACAAACATATCAGAAAATAATGTAGAAAAAATAAAACCTGGACAAAGATTGACAGCTATCAACATGGTAACATATATTGAGAGTTTTGTGCTATGCACAACTTAACTTGTTTGTCAGCTTCTTAAAGCTATATCTGACTCATGTGTGAAAATAATAATTATACTGATGATCTAAAAACATCAACATAAATTCAAAAAGTGTATAGCTAGCGAATATGTTAAAGGACAAGTTTGGTATTTTACACTTAAAGCCCTGTTTACAGATCGTATCTGATGAAATAGAACGGTTAAGATTAAAATTTGGACACATGCTCCTGTCCCGAGAATTTTAGGTTTATTTCGCTTTTGTGGACCTATTTTGCCAAACGCGTCACACCCGTGATTCTTCCGTTGAGAGCTTGAATAATAGACACTCCAGCCCAGTTGGTGGCGATAATGCACCTTTGCCAATTGCAAGCAAACCACGGGCATTTCATTGAATACACAGAAGAAGCAGAAGAAGAAGTGGCGGAGTAATATCGTAAAGGTGCTGCGGTCTCACAGCACGTCCTATTAAGTCAATGGAGTTGGACAAAAACTACGATAAAACCTGTTGGAATGCATCTTTTGCAGCGATTTTTTAGTGAACATATCAGTGAACACCCCCTGACCACTCGGTGAGTTTCACGTCTTTGTAAACGAAAGTTTAATGTGTTTTTAGGACGGAATCTTTCAGTGCATATAGACAACCATTGTGGGGGTGGGGGGGGAAGCGAAATAAACCTAAAATTCTCGGGACAGCAGCATGTGTCCAAATTTTAATCTTAACCGTTCTATTTCATCAGATACGATCTGTAAACAGGGCTTTAAGTGTAAAATACCGAACTTGTCCTTTAAGTCTCTTCTCACTACATTAACTGGCCTTGTGTGCACTCTCAGTGTGCTTTATTTTCCCATGTAACAGACCCTTACCAATAAAGGCAAGAATGACCTGTTCTGTATCAGTATCCATAACATAATGTATAATGTAAACGTAACATAATCCATAATGGGTTTGAACTTCAAATAAACAAAAATAAAAGTAATATCAAACATCTATATGCTTAATCATTTTGGCCACAGTTTCATACAGAAGTCAGAACATTTGGGGTCCAGGTACAAACGATTGTATCTATACATTAAAGAAAGGCACTACAGAAATACAGCAGTCTAGCAAATTACTCTGATATAGTGCAAAATACAAAACTCCAAAACAGCATCAGGAAAGCTACAATCCCCTCTGGCTGTGCTCTCATTGAAGAGCTTCTTGTATTCACTGTTGATTTTGGAGTAGACACTGTAGTAGACACTGTAGTAGGTGCTGTAGTAGTCATTGCTGTAGTAGTCATTGCTGTTAGACCAAAAAAAAAAAAAAAAATTTTAAAAAAAATTCACATTTGAAAACATTAACATTGAGACAGTAATTGTCTAAAAATGCAACAAAGGCATACAGTGCACATGCTGGACGATAACTAATGAATTAGCTACTAATGAGTTGCTAAAGCTTAAAGCTAAAACTATATTTGATGAAGCATTAGACATCCTTTTATCAAATGACTCAAACTGCCTATGTGAGTAATAACTGTTTCCACATACCTCTGACTAGCAGCGTTAGTTTGTGTTCCTTTTCCACATCTGGGATATCACAGGAGAACTGTCCTGCATCGGCGAGTGTCAGATCGGAGAGTCTGAGAGAGAAGTTTCCATCTGCATACTCTGAGGGAAAACTTTCTATTCTATCTTTAAACATTGCATCCTGTTTTTCTGGTAAGGCAATGCCATTTTTAATATCATAAACTTTAGTTTTTTGTTCGTATCTCCAAAACACATTAATTTCCTCTGTCTTTAGCTTTCTTTCGGTGTATGAACATGGCAAGATGACGGAGCCTCCAACAACACCATTGATTTCAACAGAGTCCTGCAGAGACACTGGAGACAAGAGGAACAACTTTAATAAGCAAACCATAAACAAACTGTTACATGAAAACCCATACTGTAAACTGAGGTCTGTGAACACTAACCTTTGTCTAGCAGATGTAGAAATAAATAAATGAACCAGTATCTGCAGAAAAAAAAAATTATAATTATTCGTCTATGGCAATGAATAATAGTTATTGTCTACTCAAAGCAACATTTTTGTTTTAGATAAACTAGTTTTATTCACTTTAGCACTGGACACTGAACATCATGCCTTGAGTAGAGCATGACATCAGAGACATGTCATATGTGGGGTCTGATAATATGAGAAACATATTTTAATGAAATCAATATAAATTAAGTCAGCATGAAATGGAGGTTGCGTTAGTATTTTCTTCCCTATTGTGACATATCCAAGTAAAATGGCTTCTCGAACAAAATAAAAACTTATGTAGTAGTTCTTGATTTTGTCTATGTGGAATTGATTGGATGGTTGTGGTTTGCTATTGGTGGATCACCAATTTACCAGAGGGAGGGGAAGTTATTGTGATTAAAGATTATGAGTGCACAAAAATAATAATTATGCACATGGATAAATCATTTAGAATAAATGCTGCAATATTCCATTCCATCATTTTTTTTTTTTATATCATGGTGACTTTAACTAGCCTGGCTCCGCCCTCCTGCGTACTTCTGCTCAATTTGATTTCCCTTCAGTACTACGTCTGGGATTGTGGTGTATTCTTTGGTTTTCTCCGATAATTTTTTTGGCGGTCCAATCAGTGAACAGAGGGAGTGGCTGAGAACGATGACGTTGAGGTCGTGCGCTAGTTTGAGTTGTAGGGTTACGTCACGACCAAAGGTTAGCGATTGATTATGGCATACATAAAGGAAATAATGCCTACTTTTAAGGCCATTAAGATTTATGCATTGTGATAATATATTCATCAAGATTTTAGGTTAAAACTGATATATATATATATATATATATATATATATTAGAAGGTGTGTGTGTGTGTGTGTGTGTGTGTGTGTGTGTGTGTGTGTGTGTGTTTGTGTTTTAAGCACCTTTTAATCAACCTTTTGCCTTAACTGGTTCAATTTCAATAGTCCAGCAGTGTGATGGGTGAATTTTTAGAAATAGAAACATTCTAAGTAATCTCTTAATTAACAATAAACTGCAGCATCATAATACAATACAGTTTAAAGCTACTGCGGGATCAAAATAGACAATTCTTTTTTTTTTTTTTATGATTGCATTATAAGTATGTGTTTATTATAATTTATCTGTGCACATCATCATCATAAAAAAATAATAATCTCTTAATCTCTAATCAAATACATTATCATCCTCTCCACCTCGCAACATTAGGTATGTTTGAGATGCGCCTGGTATGTAGGCGAGAGTAGGCGCTGCAGTGAGGAGAGGAGTGAAAACAGTGCAGGCAAGACGGACAGATCTCTCTTCTAGTGGATCAGACACTGATCAGATCAAAGATGGATGTCGTGGGACTCACACTCGTGCACGGTGTTGCCAATAAACTGGAAGTAATTTAAAGTCTGTTGCTTTTGAAAATAAATAATGAACAGGACACCTAGAGTACTTGTTAATTATCATTTTTACATTAATATAGACATGTTTTATATACTTTTTTAGAAATATGAAAATAATCACAACCGAGAGAGAGAGATATATTATAATAATAATAATAATAATAATTCATTACATTTATATAGCGCTTTTCTCAGCACTCAAAGCGCTTTACATAGAAGGGGGGAATCTCCTCAACCACCACCAATGTGCAGCATCCACTTGGATGATGCGACGGCAGCCATATTGCGCCAGAACGCCCACCACACACCAGCTTACTGGTGGAGAGGAGACAGTGATGAAGCCAATCAGTATATGAGGATGATTAGGAGGCCATGATGGACAGAGGCCACTGGGCAAATTTGGCCAGGACACCGGGGTTACACCCCTACTCTTTTGAAAGACACCCTGGGATTTTTAATGACCACAGAGAGTCAGGACCTCGGTTTTACGTCTCATCCGAAGGACGGTGCTCTTTGATAGTATAGTGTCCCCATCACTGTACTGGGGTGTTAGGACCCACACAGACCACAGGGTGAGCACCCCCTGCTGGCCTCACTAACACCTCTTCCAGCAGCAACCTGTTTTTTTCTCAGGAGGTCTCCCATCCAGGTACTTACCAGGCTTAGCCCTGCTTAGCTTCAGTGGGCAACCAGTCTTGGGCTATATATATATATATATATATATATATATATATATAGATATATAGATAGATAGATAGATAGATAGATAGATAGGCATAATTCTATGGGGGGACAGGGGGACACGTCCCCCCCAATATTCAAAGGAGGACAATTTGTCCTCCCCAATATTTGATCATACTGTATGATTATGCGGGCAATATCGATGTGATTGCAAATACGTCTTTCTTTCCAGCTCCGAAAATATAAAATCCCGGCCGGTCCATTTCCCAAATCCATTCGACTTGCCTTACACTATACATTAACAAAACCTATTTCTCCTGAAATCCATGTCATGTTCCCTATACCTTTAGTAGCTCGTGCACCGTCAGTGAGTTAGGAAAAACCAAACAGAAGAAGAGTTAGGAGCGCGAAATCTGACAGACATTTGGCACATATCTATGAATGGTAAATATCCTGTATTTGGCTGACATAATCCCTTAGTACACATCTCTGAGATGTGCCACGCATTGCGTCATCACATTCGCGGGCTAAGTTACTTCGCGGGCAGGGTTGCTAGGTAACAGTGTTAGCAAACAGAGTAGAGAGTCCGAGCAAGTTCGCTATAAACTAACGTTAAACGCATCTCAATAACTATACATCTAGATCAACGAATTAAAATGTCAAAAGCCTCAGTAAGAACAGGTGTCATCGAGCACAGTCGGAGGAAAGGCTCCAATACACAAGGTGACAATTGAGTTATGTTTAGTATAAAAAGTCATACAATTATTTTGATTGATTCATTTTTAATTTCGTCTTGGAGGTGCAGTTGTCGATGCTGAAGTCCACCTATCAGTGCAGCAACTGTGGGGATGTGGTGGACCTGCTAAAGACCATGGTGCCTGAGGTCAGGAGTCTTTTTAAACAGGAACTACAAGCAAAAGGAGACTTTTGCTTGTAGTTCCTGCTTCTTCATCACAGGCTGAACGAAGCTTCAGTGCTTTGAGAAGGCTAAAAACCTGGCTGAGAACCAATATGACGCAAAAGAGGTTGAACCATGTAGCTGTGTGCCATGTGCACAGAGATAGGTTGGACAGAATTGATAGAAAACAAGTCTGCAAAAGCTTAATAGCCATGAGTGACATCCGCAAGAATGTGTTTGGATCATTTTAATAAAAGTGTTAAGGGTGGCATGTTACAAAGTATGCTATGCACTGGTTCATTTCACATGAATATTTAAATTCAGCTTTGTGACTTAATAGCCTGTATTTAGCGGCTTTACTGTGTACTGTATATAGGTTTCATAAACCTTCTTGAAGTTTATTACTTTGTGTTTGATTTATAAAGATGTGTCAAGAATTTAATTGTGATGCAAAAATATTCTTCCTATTTTTTTTTTTTAAATACAGCATTTTGAAAATAGGACCTACTGTATGAGCCTACATTGGCCTACAAACTGTATTTATTATAATATGTGGCTTGAGCACTTCAGCAAGTTTATTTTTAAACTGACAAGTTACTTTTGTTTAAATTTGTACAAAATAAACAGCATTTTCCCTCATTAGTACATAACTGTTTTACTATCATTGCTCAAGACTTGATATTAGAATATTGTTATCCTGTAACAGTAATTTAATCAAAATGTTTATAGCCACTATATGTTTATAGAAGAATATAAGAGAGAGATCACAGGCCGCTTTGTTGTCAATTCAGGCTTGTAATTGATGCCGATGCTGTAATCATTACAAGGTGAGTATACGTTGGTTTGACGATCAGATGTAATAAAATTCCTTGTTGTGTTATACAATTACAAACATTCGGACTCTGACTTTTATTTTATTTTGATTTAAAAAAATGTGTGCATGCGCCAACACAAAAAGTCCCACAGCTGTCCCCCCCAATGTGTGATTGACAATTTTGCCCTTGGATAGATAGATAGATAGATAGATAGATAGATAGATAGATAGATAGATAGATAGATAGATAGATAGATAGATAGAGATTGGACATATATTTACAAATAATATATCCACACTGTACATGATATCGTTGTTTTAAAATAAATATTTTAAAAGAGAACAATACATCACGGTTATTTAAACCAATGAGCATTAAAGGGGAACACGGCAACTCTAGCCATTTCTTCGCTGATTTTCACTTTTGTTGTCGCATGTTTTCTCAACGAGCTCCCCCTACAGCTGTGGGCCGTATATTTCACAACACTGTCGTAAAAAAACTCACTTGCGGCTCCTCCCCCTTTCTACCGCTGCTCATGTGCATTTGTTATTATGGGAGCCGGCCAACTTTATCGTGTGGAGCTATGTCTACCGAGGTCGGTAATACATCATACACAGTATCATATGGCGTGTGTATTTATGTTGAATTGCCGTAAAGCAGTTCGTTTTTCTCGCTTCTCACAAGACTTCCTATTTCCAACTTATCGGGACGTTAGTCCCCATGTTGCAAGGTTGGTTTTCCGCCGGGGAACACTGGGGGGAGCGGGGAAAGTCACCATTCTCACCAGAACAGGTTATTTAACCATCCAAATTATTTCTAAACGGTTTTATTAAGATGAAATAGTTGCTAAGTTCCCCTTTAAAGGATTAGTTCACTTCAGAATTAAAAATACTGTCATCAAAGATGTTCATCTCTTTCTTTCTTCAGTCGAAAAGAAATTAAGGTTTTTGAGGAAAACTTTCCAGGATTTTTCTCCATATAGTGGACTTCAACGGTTATCAACGGGTTAAAGGTCCAAAGTGCAGTTTCAGTGTAGCTTCAAATTGCGCTACACGATCCCAGCCGAGGAATAAGGGTCTTATCTAACCAAACGATCAGTCATTTTCTAAAAAGACAACAACATACATTTTTATATATATAAAAATGTATGTTGTCTTTTTAGAAAATGACTGATCGTTTGGTTATATATATATATATATATATATATATATATATATACACACACACACACACACACATACATACACTTTTTAACCACAAATGTTTGCTTTGAACTAGCTGTCATGCGCCACACATTACGTAATCACGTTGAAATGTCACGCGTTACGTAGGTGGAAGCAACGACCTAGTGTTTACAGAGCGAACATCCAAAGACTAAGTCAAACAGCCTTTACAAAAAAAGGAAAAATAAAGATTTCGGACAATTCTGGAGTTGGAGGAGAAAATGAGATGGAGTTTTTCAGCCTACCCAACCTTCCACCTACATCTCGTGTGACCTTTCAAAGTGATTACATTATGCGTGACGTCGAGCATTTGTGGTTAAAAAGTATATACATTTTTATTTTATTTTTTAGAAAATGACCAATGGTTTGTCTAGATAAGACCCTTATTCCTCGGCTGGGATCATGCAGAGCTTTTGAAGCTGCACTGAAACTGCAATTTGGACCTTTAACCCGTTGGTCCCCGTTGAAGTCCACTATATGGAGGAATATTTTCCTCAAAAACCTTCATTTCTTTTCAAATGAAGAACGAAAAACAAACATCTTGGATGACATGGGGGTGAGTAAATTATAAGGAAAGTGAATCTTTAAGCTACTATCTTATAATCTTTAAGCTGTGTCGTCAGCAAGTCGTTTCCCATCGTGCTTTAGATCAGCACAGTCGGTGGAGAGCAACTGTCAGCGTGACATCAGAGCAACCGGCATGCATCTCGCGGTGATCACTGGTGATCGGTTCTGCGCAGATTTTGCTCATCTCAAACGAGCCTTGCATCTCTGTATTAACACATGCTCTCAAAATTGCATGATGAAATTGAGCAATATTCAGAAAATGAATAACTGATAATAAAAACATATTATTCTTTCAATTCCAGATGTATTTTGAAGAATGCTGGTAACCAAGTTTTGACTGCACCCATTGACTTCCATAGTATGAAAAAAAAATAATATGGAAGACAATGGGGACCAGAAGCTGTTTGGTTACCAGCATTCTTCAAAATATCTTCTTTTGACTTCAGCAGAAGAAAGAAACTCATACATGTTTGGAACAACTTGAGGGAGAGCAGATGACAGAATTTTCATTTTTGGGTGAACTGTCCCTTTAACAGACAGTGTTGACATAATGTTTCCTGTTTTAGCCTCAAGACTCCTCATGATGCTATTCATCTGTACTTCTGCTAATTTAAAGTAATTAATTTACAACAGCATTAAAACCTAACCACAGCCACCAAACCATCTAAGATTTTCTTACGTCCAGCTTACAAGTTGTTTTTATTCCACAGAACTGCTAACAAAAAAAGTGAGGTTCTAATAGACTAACAGTTACACTGACCGTTATCACAGGCGGAAGTAACATTGTTACAAAACTTTTCGTTGAATCTTGTTTTGTGTATTGTAACATGTGAACCTTCATTTTTCATATAATGTCTCTAAATTAAATATTGAAAATGTACACCGACCAAGCTGTATGATAGGAAAATTGAAAACATGTCGGTTATATTTAGCTACAGTATAAATGTGTACATACCTTATAAACATGACTCGCGTATTATCTGTCAGTGTTGATTGTCCTATTGTTAGGTCTGGGGGACATATAGAGGAAACGAAACGAAACGAACTGGGCGGCTAAATATCGGGAATCATTTGCTGCTTCCGGGTAAAAAGCTTTTGGAAAGAACCAAAATGATTCAGTGTTTCGAAGCGCTTGAAACGCCACACGCTGGTGACGTCTGCTGGTCAGAACAGTGTAAATGCAACGAAAACTCAGCCCAAACATGCATAAAAACAACTTTACAAACGAACGGCATATGTTTTATTGAAGGTGTACTCCATTTAATGCAATGAAAAAAATCATCTAATACCATTAAATATTTAGAGTTTTTATAATATTCTTTTATTAAATTGTAGGGCTTGTTTTGTTTTATGGAGAGTTTGTTTATTCAGACCAATAGCATAAGAGACTAGGCAACAACGTTTCCTTTTTATTATACAAATGCGTCATTGAATGTCTACAATTTTCGAAATTCATCCGAGATAAAGCAAAAAATCATTGGTTCATGGGTTGACAGATGGAAGAGGCGAAATGTTGAAAATTTGAAACAGTTATGACGAAAGGACGTGACGTGAAAACACGTGACAGTTCAATACGCTCCGAATCACTTGTTCGAAACAAATGATTCGCAAACGTTTCAAAGCTTCAGAAAGCGTTTCGAAAATCGAAAGCACCCAGGCCATCACTAAACCTTGCTCACTGATGACCGTTTCTGATGACATGACAACGTCCTCGCTCGCTTGCAACGCCACTACTGGTTTTTATGAACAGCAGAAATTATATCTTAAAAAATATATATTTTCAACTCAAAAGTAAATATGCATAGGTATTTTGATACAATTTAATTTGTTATTTTGCAAGTAAATGAATAAACCAAAAATAATTTACAAACTTCTCCCTAATCTAATTTAAGATGCCACGTTACCAATCTTTTTTGTTTTTTAGTCAAAACTAAACAAAGTTTAGAGAAAGAAACTACTTAATTAGTCTTACTGAAAATAGACCACCGTATTAAATATAAAGTTACAAAGTGTTTGCGTGTCTGCCATTGTGTTTAACTTGCATTATGCCAGAAGTACGGTGGCCGAGAGAGCTCAACGCGCTGCAATCGAAGAAAACACATGCAAATGGAAAAAAAACCAGCAAATTAAGAAAAACCCTTCATCAGTTTGACAACACATGTGCTACAAATACTCACAACACAACCAAATACACAAACGTGCTGCAAAAGTTCACAACACAACCAAATATACAAACGCACTGCAAAGGTTCACTACACAACCAAATACACAAACGCGATGCAAAAGTTCACAACAACTGTCACAGAGCTGCCCTCTGTTCCCAGTGTTAGCCCCATAAGAAAATTAGCACATACTTGGGTTTTTAAAAGACTCTTTATTTACTTTGATGTGCCAGCGAGGTGGAGAGATGGATTACAAACACACACACACACAAACGTACACCTACAACTAGACTGCTGTGTCTCAGACTGGCCACCTGAGCACAAAACCAGTGGACATTTAAAGCTACACTGTGTAATTTTTTTTGTTGATTCTTAGCAAAAAACACTTAGTTCTTTCAAAAATATATGTGCTCATTAATGTATATTTACTTCTTTAAAGTAATAAAGTATTCTCGTAAGTTTATAATCTGCCATTGAAAGTACATACGGGTGAGGGGTTCGAATGCCGGTCGCCATGTTGCCCCTCCATCTTGAAACTACATTAGCCAAAGAGGGACATACCTGTAAATTCAAGCTTCGCCTTTCGCGCTTTACACTCAGTGAAACAGAGACGAATGCGAGGGGGAGATTACTCGCGACTGCCGGCAGATTTGAAAGATTGCTGATGAAGGATCACGCCTATTCTCGAGGACATGTAGCAGAGTCGCCAAGGAAGCGAAAGAGAGAATTAAAACGTCAACGCGACAGGTAACTCAGCAAGACCAAAGTCAATACTGGAGTAACTTTTCCTCGATGGAAAGAGCTCATGAGGAGCAAAGATTTTAAAACGGACGCCGAAGTTGCCTGCTTTCTTCTCGACAGGTAATTCAGCCTATTTGTGTAAATTCGAAGTTTTATAGTTGCTTGTCTAACCATAGCATGGTTGTGCATAACGCCAGAACGACCTCTAGTATAACTTGCGTTACTTTTCCTCACGTCAATGGTGAAAAAGTATTGTTTACCTTGTAACATAAATCTGTGCTACGACGGATCACAGGTGATAGTTTTAAAGGCGCAATTGGACGAAGTCGAACTAGAAGCCATGTTAATCGTGGAATAATACGGCCACCGTAGGAGTTAAAACGCCCTCGAAATTGAAAGGAACAGAAACTAATATTCACTGGGTAGTCATATACAATTTCATCGCTAGATTGGGGAAAATATCACACAGTGTAGCTTTAAAATATGTCCGTTTCATTGTTTTGCGTCAAGATGCAAACCAGTAATGTTTTTTCTAAGGCATGTTTAAAAAATCTACTTAAATGCCCAAATTGAACCAAGGCCTAATCCTGGCTTAGTCTAAGCCTTGTCTGTGAAACCGGGCCTGAATGTTGAGAATATGAATAGTCTCTAAAGATGCTTGTTTACAGTTAAGACTAACAAAAAAATTTTCTGTGAATTCTTATGCTAATCTACTAGCAAGACTAGCACCATACCAGCATAATCTTGTAAAAAAGTAGTACACTTTAGAATCCTTAAAAAAAAAAAAAAAAAAGAATACTTGTTACTGAAATAATTTACTGTATGTTATAAGAATATAAGAATAAAACGTGGTTAGGCCTAAGCTAGCTAAATGGCTTGGATGGACACACAATAGCATCCAAAACAAAACATATGCCAGTGACTAGCCATGTTAGAATAGGCTATTCATCAGAGTAATGGAGTGATGTTACATTTGACACTGAAGCTTCAAAGCGCGTATCGAGTACTTGGAGAACACAGCGCAATTTCTCATTAAGCTCCGTGCCGTAGCCCGTTTTGTTTTCAGAGAAACACGTGACCAACGAAAAACGAAGCCTCACTTTCTTTCCAGTCACGGGAATGCTTCACTTTGCGTGTCGGAGTGTTTGAACCCAGACCACTGGGTAGACCCAGAGTTGGAAGTTTAAGTCCATTTACTAACATATTATATTATATAAAAAAGCCTATAGCCTATGTTACATGATCATATATTCTGACGGATAAACAGCATAGAAACCATCAAATAATTAGACCAACATTTACTTGCATCAAGCAACTCTGTTGGTTTTTTATAATTAGTATTAATATAATTGTTACATTTATTGCCACACATATGTGAATTATATTATCAGAAAACTGAATATTTAGCATTGTCAGGCTTTTATTTGTGCTTAAATGGATAAAACAATGGCGCTGCACACTCAGCTGCTCATAAACATGGCTGCTATAAATTTGACCTGCCACAAGATGGCGCTGTTTTCGACACTCTTGATGCTTCGAATCTTTTCCCCAAAACATTTAGGGGAAAGCCTCAGAGCTTCATGAGGCTTCATTTGCCCATCCCTAGAGTAATGGTTGTGTACTACAAACTTACATTGCTGAAAACATATCACCTAAAATAAAGGCAGGTCGGCAGCCACGTTATGACCGAAAAGCATACATGTAACACCTGTGGTGGTAAATGATTGGTCTGAAAGATGGTAAAATATTTGCACTTAGTACTCATTCACCACATCACAAAGGGTGGACAAATTGAATAATGGAGAGCAGCTGAAACATTGATCAGACCCTTTTGTTCGAGAATGTAAACAGGACTGAATTTTCCACTCTGCAAGCCTACCATATGTGCACCAGAGAAACATGGCTCAGTTCATATGACCAACATATGAATGGTTTTTGATGTAAAACCACTATGGTTTAAAAACAATGATATTAACATGCATTATAAAGGACAGAGCGAAAAGCAATTGCTTGCATAATTAAAGAAACCAATTAGCCTGGAGTTATTTTGGTTTGTCTGATGATCCTAAAGAGTTGCCACATGGCTAGTTGTTGTTATTAGCGCATGGAAAAAGGACAATTTTAAATTTTAAATACTGAAGTTCATAATCTTGTATACATGTGCATTGCTTCCAGGTGGGCCTAAAAGATGTTACTAATATTTAAATAAATAATTAGTAAAAAGTAAGGGTGCACAGTGACTCAAGTGGCCGGTTTCCTCCATAAGCTTACGTTCTGCGAGTGAACGGTGCTTGTGGTACCATCCCAATGAAGCACAAAATCACTTTCACAGACATTTTGACTGTTCCCTGCTGATGAAATGACCAGCCTAACTCAACCCGAGCTGCTGAGTCTTTGGCCATTTTCAAGAAACTGCTGAATATGCATCTTTTTCATCAACACTTGACCCACTAATACTAACATTTTCAATTCTAAAACAACAAAAAAAACTTGCAATATGTACTCTGCTAGACTAACTGGGACTAGTCACAGCACTTACATCTTTGCCCTATTGTTGGTTTGATTGCTCCTATTGTTCTTCTCATTTGTAAGTTGCTTTTGATAAATGCGCCTGTAAATGTAAAAGCTGTTTGGCACACTAGCTGTTACACTTGCTGTTTACATGGGTTATATGGCTAAAAGACATTGCCTATGTAAATCCATTGTGCTTTTATTGTAGCATAATGCATAAACAATAGTAGCAGTAGTATGTGCTTTATTTTAAACTGATTTCAAACCCACCTCTTTTCTCTCACAACCTCGTGTAGGTCGTACACAACCATGAAACGCATTCCCATCTGAGCCTCACTGCATGCCATTGAGACAGGAGAAAACAAAACGGTTTTGCAAAGTGATAATGTGCGATATAAAACACAGAATTGCATCTGATATGTCATGTCAGCTGAAAGGAAAAATAAAACCCAGAGGTGTAAAGTTTGCCTGTTCACGGGGTCAATAAAGAAGGATCACATTTCCCCGTTCTTAGCATCTCTATACTGGCTCCCGGTGAAACTCGGGGTCGTTTTTAAAAATCAGATTTAAAAAAAATTTTTTTTAACTTCTGTTGTTTTTGAATGAGCTTTATACTGGTAAATACTGGTTGATTTGACTAAAATAAAAATAAAAGCTGAACACCTCAAAATTGCAATAAATCAAGGTCGACACAACACTCTTAAACTCCTATAGTCACTCAGACACTCAAGTCTCAGTTAAGCCCAAGTGCTCTAAAAGGGCATAAGTAAACCCAAAAACTACTCCAATATAACAGATAAATAATGTTCAGTAAAATTAAAAAGTCAACGCCTTCTTGCACTGGTTGAGACTGTCCTCGCTGCTAGCCTGTAGTGCTGTAACATGCTGAGAAAGCAGGCTGATGCACAGATCTAAACACAGGGTTTTTAATAAAGTAACTCATTAAACAGATAACAGACCTCAAGGAACAAAGGAACAAAAGAACAAAACCACAAGGATCACAATCAGAAGCAACCATTACATGCACAACAACTGACAAAGTAACAAGTGAAACACAAGGATACACAGGGGCAAACAAGCTTAAGGTAATGAGGAAACAAGATACACCTGGGGAGACTAATCAACATGAAAAACTACAAAGAACTACAAAACATGGCACAAGACAAGAAACAACTAAATGTCCACACAAGACAAGGGAACACAAGACCGGAATCATGACAAGCGTGATGACATACTTGATTAATCAAATACGTAGTTGATGTCCGACGCATGCACGGAATGGGATGTTTTTAACACGCCTGCATTAATCTTGTATTTAATGTAATGTAAACTAATGCAGAGTTAAAGATGGAATAAATTGAGTGATCAGAGTGAGCCCATACATGTGTCAAATTTGGTAAAAAACTATCTCATTTCGCTTTATAGACATTTATATATAAACACACAAAAAAATACGCACACCTGACTATGTTTGCATTTTTATGCCACTTACTATTAATGTTTTGCCATTTGGGCATTAACATATGGCGACCTATGTTTTCAAACTTCTGACGGTGGTTTCATCAGATATTGGCTTATAACGGTTTCGAAGATATTGGCAAATGTTTTTTTAAGCGCTACATCACAACGCTACACAAACCGGAAGGCGGAACCTAGCATGTTTGGTATCATTGGACTCGGCAAGGATTCAGGAACCTAATGAGATGTGAACCCGTGAAAATCAGTCAACCACACCCAGATTTATAAGCAGTTGAAATTTTTATTTTACCACTAGGTGGCGCTGGTTCGAAACTTCTCAGGCTCCTTCAGGGCATCGTACTGATGACCCATACCAAGACCCATACCAAGTTTTGTAATGATGATACGTTCATGCGTTCACAAAATACAGCATTTTAGTGCAAAATTCAAAATGGCCAACACCCAAAATGGCCGATATGGAAAAATTGGATATCATTTGACTCGGCATGATGCCCCAAATCTAACGAGACCGCTTATATGATTTTTGGACAAATTGTTCAGAAGTTATAACAAAAAATTGCCATTTTTCGTATCTCCGGACCAGTAGGTGGCGCTATGCCGAAACGCAGGATGTAGCTTCAAGTACCAAGTACCAGAACATGTACCAAGTTTGGTCTGAATACGATAAAGCGTTGCGGAGATATAGCCTTACGTCTGTTTTTGGAAGCTCTGCGTAAAATTTGTTTGCGCAGTATTCCAGAACGGTTTGACGAATCGGCATGAATTCCAATTCGATTTTCGTGATAATCGGAGCAACGGCCTAGGAGGAGTTTGAAAAAGTAGAGTTCTCTGAGTCATAGGGTGCAATCGAATCGTCTTGAGCTAAGGAATCATTTTATTAGGATAATTTTGTTTCTAGCCCATACGTTTCAACAGTTATTAGCATAAACATGAATGAAACTTTGGATCGTTGGTGGCACTAGAGGGATTGAGTTAGAGACTCCACATTTGCTATGGTGACATGTCAGACTATCTTCTATCTGTGTGCCAAATTTCAAAACTTTCCCGCAAGTGGTTCTATGGGTTAGACTCCCAGAGCGGAAGAAGAAGGAAGAAGAAGAATAAAAACGCCAACGATTTCAATAGGTGCCTCTGCACCTTTAGTGCTTGGCCCCTAAAAATCATGTGTTTTTTTTATGCAAATGAAATCCCTAGAGAAAGATCAACGTTCTAGTAACTAAAGACATTGAATATGCATATAGCATTGAATGCTCTACAAATAATTATTATTAGTTAATAACAAAAGATATTAATTAGCCTACATTACACTGTGCATGAAAAATAGCAATGTGCTGTTATCCATAGAGCGCTCAATCTCTATCTAGGCAGATTTTGTTCTTCTAAATATTTTGAAATTGAGTGTAGTTAAACATAGGATCTCCGTTATTGTTTCGAGTGTTTTAGACCATGGTGTGAAAAGCAAATGAATAAACATTTAGTCTATTTGATTTGACTGAGGCATTATTAGTCATGTGATCCCATCTTTTCTTTCATTTTAATGTCGTTTTTTGCATAATGTAATAAATAGTCGTGCGTATGCGGTTTTAAACGTTCATGACGTAATCGAAACCTACTACAGAGCATGCGTGTTAAAACGTCAACTACGTATTTGATATCAAGTACGTCAGCGCGCTACAGGCTGCAGCGAGGATTCCTTGACAAGTTAGGGTTAAAACCAAGCGGCAACCTGCCTGTCTCTCTCTTGAAACCAACACGGAAATGACTTAAACTGCAATTCATCGACTGGTCGCTAGAGGCTGGATGCAAAAGAGAGTAAACTTTACAGCAAAAAAAAAAAAAAAATGTTTACAGCCTGGTGCAAAAAGTGATTTGGTCTATATAGCTAATTTTGCTCTTCACGACAACTGTGAGGGTGGTGATTTTTTTTTATAACTCATCCTTTTAAATTATATTAAGCCTTAAAGTTCTGCATAATTAAGGGCGTGGCCACTTGAGTGACAGGTGGATTGCCGCTGCTGTCACTACTAGCCGTTTGTCTGCTGTCTATTAGCGTCACATCACCTCAGCTAATCCCGCCTTTTTGCGCGGTGGCTCTGTCCGGCTCCGTCCACTTTGGGCTTCAAAAATGCTCTTCAGAAACCTACGGGTGACGTCACGGACACTATGTCCATATTTTTTTTACAGTCTATGATTAAAAGATATAGTACATTCAATGCTCTAGATGGTGCTATTGCTTATTTTGTAGCAGAAATAAACGGCTGCAGAAAAAGTATAGGCATTACAAATATATGGGAGTAAAGATATAATTATTCAATAATGTAGTCAAGCAGAGTAAAAGTTTATCTTTGACACTCAGTAAAACTACAAAGTGTCCAACAAGATCCTTAAGTACAGTAGGCCTAACTAATAACATTTAATTAAAAACTTTACACCACTGATAAAACCAAGATTGTAAGGTCAATTTTAAAAAGATTGCATATTTTATTTGTTTATCTGCATCATGTAATGTGACCATTAACTGGCATTAGAGAACTGTGAACATTCAAATGTGTTGTTAAATTACTGAAATTTTTCACTTACTTTAAATGTTTCATTTACTTTAAATGTTTTAGGTTAAGGGGTTCAGCTGAGAAAAAATTGTTTTGGAATCTCTGCTATTCTTAAAGCTGTACTTCAATGTTGGTCTTTTGACACCATAGGCTGCCAAAGGGGTTGAAAAGAAGCATGTACAAACTTGTACCATTTTTTTTTTTTTTTTACTATGAAGCAACACCCATGTTCACTTGGACTTTGGACAACAGTTTTGTTGAATGAGATAAGTTTAAATACAGACATACACTTTATTTATTTATTTAGCTTCAGAACCTGAATTTTGCATTGAACAATGTGTAGTGACCCAACACTTAACAAAATTGTAAACAACACAAATTACCATAAACTGCATGACCTGCACAAACTGTGATTTACCAGCTAAGCACGTGAAATGTGTTTAAAACTCTACAATAGTATAAATATTATAACAATAGTAAAACTCTGATAAAACCATTTATCCATAATAATCAAACTATATTAAAAATAAAATCACGTACCTACTACTGGAATCCTACGGCAACCCTAAAAGCTTCCTCTCATTCACATGGGAATTTTTTTTACACTAGCTAAACTAGTTCCACACCGTCTGTAGCCTAAGCACTTTGTCCCTTGCTGTAGAAATAGCCCCTCCCTCACAACCATAAAAGGGCATCTGTGACATTTGCAAGTCAAAATAAAAGTGGTTAGAAGCAGCTGAAGCTTTTGTAATTTTCTTATATAAGCCTACTTTATTTACTTTAGGAGTGTTTTCTATGTGACTGCGAGTGGTAAAGAAAGTGCACAACATGAGACTGCTACAATTCAACTATGACCATGGATTAACAACACATTTACACATTTACGGTAACCAAATCAAAATTTATTTTCATATGGCTTGTCACGAACCGTGCCAGTATTGAGTGCGAAATGCAGGAGAGTATAACAAAAACAGTCTTTAATACTTAATGTTCCACCAAGGGACACACAGGAGAATAACAAAAGGAGAATAACAAAAATCCACATGAAACACCATCCCCTTCGTCATTACACATAGATGATACCAGACCATGAAAAACAGAAAACTGGGGACTTTGTTTTTTAGGCTTCAAAAATATATAACAACTTTTCATTTAAGTGAACTTCAAACAATCCTCACATAAACCCATAATACATGTCATATTTACCTGTGTCTAACAGGTACAACATACAGAAATTGTCTAACAGGTAGATCATAAAGAAATTGAATAGTTATCAAACAATCTGCACATAAATTATCAATTAAATATAGATTAATCCTTATTAAAGCTACAAAATCCGTATTAAAGCTACAAAACTTCTTTAGTCGAGAGCAGTGAGTAGTTCCCTTTCGAAAGAGAACTCGCACTGCGTCAGAGCGCTAGGGGGAACACCTCAGCGTGACTGATGACTGAAACACTGTATAATCACGACAATCGTATTCAGCCATGACGTCATCCTCTAGCACGACCAGGAAGTGTAAAAGGGGCGCCTAGAGAACATTTCATCCTCTTTTCGTCTTCAGGGACTGTTTCACTGACACTGAGTTACGAAAACAATTATGGCCGGAAACAAGCGCTTTAGGAAGTGTGCCGATCCATGTGAGAGGTTTCTCACACCTGGTGACACTCACGACTTACGTGTGCTTTGTCTGGGTGAAGAGCACGCACGCGCTGTCCTTGAGGGGACGGTGTGCGCAAACTGTGTTCATTCTTGTCTGTCTCTTTTCTCAAGGGAGGAGGGACATTAATCTTTGCCCCGCGGTTCGGGTCCCGCTCGTTCCAAGGCCGAGTGGAGACTCAGATCGTGGAGATCTCAGAGGGAATGCGAAAGCACAGGTATGTGTCGATGCCTCCCGTTGAGGAGACGTTTGCAAGCTATCTCTCGCAAGGGGAGACATCGACACTAAGAGCTCCAACCCTGCCATATAGACCACTTCAAACCACATCTCGTCTAAATGGCAGGGCATACGCGGTGGCAGGACAGGCTGGTGCTGCGCTGCACACAATGGCAGGGTAAGGGTTTAACCCCAGGTGCGGTGGCTAAGTTGCGCCGCACCACAGACCTGGCTTTTCGGGCCACCAAACAGACGGCTGCCGCGATCGGACGATCGTTGGCGGCCATGGTGGCCAAGGAGAGGCATCTGTGGCTGAACTTGGCAGGCATCGGGGAGAAAGAGAAAGCTTTTCTCCTCGATGCCCCAGTTTCGCCCTCTGAGCTTTTCGGGACCTCCGTTGAGGCGGTGGTCGGAAAGTTCAGGGAGGCGAAGACGCGCTCAGTGGCATACAGATCTTGCATACCGCACCGGTGAAGGCCCACACCCAGCCAGCCAGGGGGTCCTGGCCTGTCTCGTTCCGAGGATCGTAGACGGGGCCACTGGGACTCAGTCGTCGCTCATGCCCCTCCTCCTGGCAGGAGTAGGTCAACGAGGTGGTGCGAGTCCAGGAGGAAGATGCAGGGTGTCAGGTAGCTCAGGCCAGACGCGAGCGTCCTGGCACAAGCAGAGGCAGGTAATTGCCTCCTTCCCTCCTTTTCCTCTTTCCCCCTTCGCCCATAACATTAGTCCCAACGAGCTGGACCGATGATGATAATCTATTCTGACGGTCTGGCTCAGTCCTTTTTTGTGTGACCAACCAAAAGACCAACCGATCATACTGAGAAACATCCCCTATAGCCTCTCAGCGGCGTTAGCAGAGTAGTTGGCACTAGGTGCCTCCTCCAGTTAAAACGAACGTAGACAGGCTGTTCCCAAATAAATAAAAAAAGAAAAGAAGAATATATGTTTTATTGACTGGGTTATTCGGCCTCTGTTCCCCTCCTGGAAAGGATGGGTTTCCCTTATGGTGTGGTGAAATTGCTACAGGGACTCTGTCGCTACTTGTTCACTGAGTCTCTGGTAGCCCAGATCTGAAGTCAGCTAATATTGGAGTAGTGATAAGCACAGGTAACAGGTTTCCTCCCTGTGGGTTTAGAGGCGTGGTTAGGCCTCCTCTCACTCCAGAGAGTTATCTGCTGAGGCCTCCGCTCTCTAGAGCTCGACAGAGTGTCTATAAATTTTAATTCACTTAGTGATTTTTTTTTTCAGGTCTCCTCTCATGCGAGAATAATTATACTGAGGCCTCCGGCCTTAGAGTCCCATGCAGGCAGTCCGGCCCTGCTGCAGGTAGAGGTAGATAAGGGGTCACTCTCTTAAATGGCAGAGAGTTTTTTGGTCCTTCGCCTCTCAGGCTTTGAGCTGGATTTATCTAACATATTTGTTTTATCACAATAGAAAAACTAATTTAAGACCACTTGGGTGTGAGTATGGCAGGCCTCCTCTTCTTAGAGTCTCTCTGCTAAGGCCCCTGCTCCCCATAGCCCTGTGAAGGCGGTATACATCTCTAAATTTGAGACAGTGGTCAAATCACCTCTCTTAGGATGACGTAGTACTCCCCTAGTTAGCAGGGTATTTCTAAAGAGTGCTCCATCTCACGGATAGCCGCCGAGTAAGCCTAGTACTCCCCTGGTTCCCCTGGGTCGTTATGCTGAGTACTTAACCTCTTGTTGAGTTTCTAGCAGGCCCTCACAAAGTTTGGGCCTCTATGCTCCCAGTAGGCAGGTGAGTTAAGGTGGCAGGCTTCCAGTGTTAGCCTCCCTTATATGGCCAGGCCTCCCCAAATGCAGACTCCAGTACTCCCCCCTTAGTCTAGGGTCGTTAAGCTGAGTAGCCGTAGTAGTAGTAGTATGAGCCATATTTCTGAAAAAGCACATAAGGATGGCCTCCGTAGGCTTCCTCTCATTTTGAGAGTTGTCATGCTGAGGCCTCCATCCTCCAGAGTTCCGAGCAGATAGATCTGGTCTCTGCATCGAGAAGAGGCCTCTTAATTCAAAGAGTTGTGTTTAGGCTCTTCGCTTCTTCAGCTATGTGTTGTGCATAGCTAGAGTTTAGCTGGTTCTTAAAAGGTATGGTAGGCCTCCTCTCCCTTAGGAGAGTCATCCTGCTGAGGCCTCCACGCAAACAGCCTTTCAGGTAGAGCTTGAGAAGTGGTCCCTCCCTCTCTGAGGAGGGGTTTTCAGGCCCCTCGCTCCCTGAGCTCTAGTGGTAGTCGAGCTAGCTGTCCTAACTTCATGTGTCAGGCCTCCTCTTCTTCGAGAGTCATCCTGCTGAGGCCTCCATATATACAGCTTGGTAGAGCGTGGAAGGGGTTCTTCCTCATATCATGAGTAGCTCTTAGACCCGTCGCTCCCTGAGCTCTGTGTTGATGTTTTGAGAATCTCTGTGTCCAATTGATCTTTGGTGTGAGTCTGGCAGGTTCCTCTTCCTTAGAGTCATCCTGCTGAGGCCTCCAGGCGAGTAGCCTGTCAGGTAGAGATGGAGGAGCGGCCTCTCTCTAAAGGAGAGCAGTTTGGCCCCCTCGCTCCCTGAGCATTGTAGCTGTACTCTAGCATGTGTCAGGCCTCCTCTCCTTCGAGAGTCATCCTGCTGAGGCCTCCATGCAAACAGCTTTGCAGGTAGTAGTACAGAAAAAGGGCCCTCTTGATAACGAAGAGTTGTTCTTAGGCCCTTCTTTGTCTGAGCTCTGCACTATGAACTTTTCACACTTTGAGAATAAGCTCTAGAGTCCACATTGGTGTAAGTGTGGCAGGCCTCCTCTGCTCTTAGAGTCGTCCTGCTGAGGCCTCCGCTTCCCACAGCACTGCGAAGGAGCTATCGTTTCTGGCTAGAGAACTCTTTTCGTTCATCTACATTTAAGACTTTATTTAAATGATTTAAGACTGCTCTTAAGAGGATTCTCAACAAAACGGACATTTTGGCATAATGGTGACAATCAAAAGTTCCATGTAGCAATGCATGCTGGGTTCCAGTATAAAACTACCAACATGCATTGCTGCATTAATAACAAAAAATAAATCAATATTGCCACCATTGTTGAGAGACATGTGCTGATTTTTTATATCTCTGTGCTTCTACAAAACAGTGTAGCTCTATTTATTTGGTTGTGCATGATGTGTTAAAAAAAATATCTTTGTAACTCATTGCTGTAGTTTCACAGTGGTGGTTATGTAACACTTTTGATACAGGATTAAACTCTGAATGAGATTAGTGAATGAACAGGCTGATGATTTTGTCATCATAATCAACATAAAAAACTGCATTCACAAACCGTGTGTGTATGCACAAGTGTGGCTGGCAAAAACACAGTTCAAGCAGCATAAAAAAAAAACTAATGTTAAAAAGTCAAGGGTCAGCATCACAGCTAAAGCAGACACTGATCTGCATAATGGTAACTTCAAACCAAACATTTTCAATTAAACATTTAAATTGCAACTTCTGTAGATGTATGACAGAAATAAAGTAATACTGCTTAATAATAAGTGTAATAATGTTTAATGGCTGGACACAGTTATAGTTCTTTCCTTCAGTGATTCTGCTTGTTAACAGCAGGTGTTCATCACTAATGCTCAACAATCACTCACATGTTCACTTATCTCACTGCAACACTGCGTCAATGTTACTTTTGTGATGAAGAGTAGAGCCTGTGCTTCAGTCCAGGAGAAGGTGACAGTCAAGTCAAGTCAAGTCAAGTATATTTGTATAGCGCTTTTCACAATACAGATTGTATCAAAGCAGCTTCACAGTATTAAATTAAAATAATACAACAAGGTTTGTTTCTAGTAGAATTTATTGATTGATAAAATTAAATTAAATATCCCCAAAATATCCCCAACTGAGCAAGCCAAAGGCAACAGTGGCAAGGAACCGAAAAACTCCATCAAGTGACCTAATGGTGTCCTAAAACTCCATCAAGTGACCTAATGGTGTCCTAAAACTCCATCAGGTGACCTAATGGAGAAAAAAAAAAAACCTTGGGAGAACCCAGGCTCAGTCGGGGGCCAGTTCTCCTCTGGCATTTATGAGCTAGAGGCCGGATTGTAGTTTGAACTGTAAGATAAAAAATATTATATGAATGCCTGGCTGAAGAGATGCGACTTTAATCTAGTTTTAAACTGGGGGAGCGAGTCTGAGCAACGAACAGTATCAGGAAGACTATTCCAGAGTTTTGGAGCCAAATGTGAAAATGCTCTCCCTCCTTTGGTGGTTCTGGATATCCTAGGTATGACCAAAAGCCTTGAATTTAGTGATCTTAAAGAGCGCGATGGATTATAGGGCGATAGAAGATCCGTTAAATAGACTGGAGCTAAGCCGTTTAGGGCTTTATAAGTCAGTAGCAATACCTTGTAATTAATACGGAACTTTATAGGTAACCAATGCAGTGATGATAAAATCGGTGTTATATGATCATATTTTCTTGATCTAGTAAGAACTCTAGCGGCGGCATTTTAGACTAACTGTAGCTTGTTTATTGAGGATGCAGGACAACCAGCTAATAAAGCATTACAGTAATCTAGTCTCGAGGTCATGAATGCATGAACAAACTTTTCTGCATCAGAAACTGATAGCATATTACGTAGCTTAGCAATGTTTCTAAGATGGAAAAAGGCTGTTTTTGTAACATATGAAATATGATTTTCAAAAGACAGGTTGGAATCTAGTATAACACCCAGGTCTTTTACTGTAGAGGATAAAGTAACAGGACATCCTATGATGTTAAAGTTGTATTGTGCGAGGTTTTGTGGGCGGTTTTTTGAACCGATAAGTATTACCTCTGTCTTGTCTGGATTTAATAAAAGAAAATTACGCGTTATCCAATCTTTTATATCTTTAACACGCTCTGTCAATTTGGAAAATTTAGCGTTTTCATCCGGCCGTGATGAAATATATATTTGAGTGTCATCAGCATAACAATGGAAACTAATTCCATGTTTCCTTATAATATTTCCAAGTGGCATCATATATATTGAGAATAACAGAGGGCCTAACACAGATCCCTGCGGCACTCCATAGTTTACTGGAGTTATGATCGATTTTTCTCCATTTAAATAGACAAAATGGTAGCGGTCAGATACGTATGATTTAAACCAGCTTAATGCTTGTCCTTGAACACCAGTATAATTTTGTAGTCGATCTAAGAGTATTGTGTGATCTATAGTATCGAACGCAGCACTAAGATCAAGTAAAACTAGTATTGAGATACAGCCTTGGTCAGAAGCTAAAAGTAAATCATTTGTGATTTTAACGAGCGCAGTTTCAGTGCTATGGTGCGGTCTGAATCCAGACTGAAACTTTTCATAGATATCATTTTGTTGCAAGAAAGAGCCCAGTTGAGCGGACACCACTTTTTCTAATATTTTAGACATAAATGGAAGATTTGAAATGGGTCTATAATTTGCTAGGTTATTATGATCTAATTGTGGTTTCTTAATGAGAGGTTTTATAACTGCCAGTTTAAATGTTCTTGGAACATGACCTAAAGATAAAGACGAGTTAATAATATTGAGGAGAGGCTCTTCCACTACAGGTAACACTTTCAATAGTTTAGTTGGTATAGGATCTAATAAACATGAGCCCCTTTCACACAGCGCTTTGAACCCGGCAAATTGCCGGCAAATTGCCAGAGCGCCTTCTGTGTGAACGCAAACTCGACCCGGGATTTAAGCCGGGATCGATGCCGGGTCGGGACCTAGTAACATTGCCGTGTTCAGTCCCGGAACGCGCGCTGTGTGAACAAAAGCCGTAACAATGCCGTGTCGTAGTGATGACGCTGAAGCCGGGCTCGTCCTCCAGCTGTGAAACGGTATGTAATGCGCAAGTTTATGATCGAATCAGAGAAACAAATGCACAGGCGTGGTTTCTCGAGAGAGAGATCGCAGCTCATAAGCAAACTTAAGACGCTGCTGAGATTACAAGTCACATCGATGTCACGTGTCTTTACGGCATTTTTACGGGTTGTGTGTGAACGCACTCTCTGATTCCGGAAAATCACTGGCAGTGTGAATGACCAAAATCAAACGAACCCGGGTCAAATCCCGGGTCACTTTATCCGTGTATTTTCCGGAATCTCTGTGTGAAAGGGGCTATGTTGTTGTTTTAGATGAAGTGATACGTTTATTTAACTATTTTTGTTCTATATTTGTAAAGCACTTTAATTGTTCTTGCGGGGTGATAATTGAGGCTGAATTATAAGGCGCAATTGAAGATTGAACGTTTACAATTGTGGTTCTGATGCATTCTATTTTCTCAGTGAAGAAGTTCATGAAATCATTACTACTGAACTGTAACGGGATATTTTGTTCGGTTGATGTCTGTTTATTTGTTAGTCTAGCCACGGTGTTAAATAAAAACCTTGGATTGTTTTGGTTGTTTTCTATTAGTTTGCGGAGGTGCTCAGCCCTGGTCGCTTTTAGGGCCTTTTTATAACGTGACATACTGTCTTTCCACGCGATTCTAAAGACCTCTAAATTAGTTTGTTTCCATTTACGCTCTAAAATACGGGTTTCTCTCTTTAGAACATGCGTAGTATTGTTAGACAGTGACTGTGTAGTTGCTGGTCCAGTGGAAATCTTTTTATTTACAATATTTTTTTAGTGGTTTCAAATTAAATAAGTTCACAGTAATACTTTGCTCACATTATTAGTGCATTATAAATATTAATTAATAAATTGAAACGACAGTTGGTCAATTTAAGGCAGTCGGTTTCTGCAAGTGAAATTAGTTAACTTGAGTTTTAATTTAGTGCATTTTTACAGTAACATTCTGTATATTACAGTAAAGAACTGTACAATTAACAGTAAATGGCAACAGTGTTGCCAGTATTTAATATGACCGCGCACACAATTTGAAAAGACTCAAACAGACTGGATTTTTTTTCGATCAGGTATGGTACAATTGATTTGATTTCACAACATTTCAACCGGTTCTAATTAGATTTTTGGATGCTGTGAACATGTAAATAAACTAAAAGGGAAATAAAGTTATGAAACTTAACTTTGCCCACAGCCAAAACATTTTGGCAGGAAAAAATTATAGATTCATGGTTAGGTGACTAGATTTGTGAAACATGCTACCATTGAATTCTCTCTCTCTCTTTTTTTAAATTCTGGCTCAGGAAACTTGTCTGTCTCAAGTTCACATAAGTCTCCTACTGGTGCATCCTCAATGAAAGAGCAGGGCAAGAACACTGATCACTGAGAAAAATCGATCATAACTCCAGTAAACTATGGAGTGCCGCAGGGATCTGTATTAGGCCCTCTGTTATTTTCCATATATATGATGCCACTTGGAAATATTATAAGGAAACATGGAATTAGTTTCCATTGTTATGCTGATGACACTCAAATATATATTTCATCACGGCCGGATGAAAACGCTAAATTTTCCAAATTGACAGAGTGTGTTAAAGATATAAAAGAAAGGATGACGCGTAATTTTCTTTTATTAAATCCAGACAAGACAGAGGTAATACTTATCGGTTCAAAAAACCGCCCACAAAACCTCGCACAATACAACTTTAACAACATAGGATGTCCTGTTACTTTATCCTCTACAGTAAAAGACCTGGGTGTTATACTCGATTGCAACCTGTCTTTTGAAAATCATATTTCATATGTTACAAAAACAGCCTTTTTCCACCTTAGAAACATTGCTAAGCTACGTAATATGCTATCAGTTTCTGATGCAGAAAAGTTAGTTCATGCATTCATGACCTCGAGACTGGATTACTGTAATGCTTTATTAGCTGGTTGTCCTGCATCCTCAATAAACAAGCTACAGTTAGTCCAAAATGCCGCCGCTAGAGTTCTTACGAGATCAAGAAAATATGATCATATAACACCGATTTTATCATCACTGCATTGGTTACCTATAAAGTTCCGTATTAATTACAAGGTATTGCTACTGACTTATAAAGCCCTAAACGGCTTAGCTCCAGTCTATTTAACGGATCTTCTATCACCCTATAATCCATCGCGCTCTTTAAGATCACTAAATTCAAGGCTTTTGGTCATACCTGGGATATCCAGAACCACCAAAGGAGGGAGAGCATTTTCACATTTGGCTCCAAAACTCTGGAATAGTCTTCCTGATACTGTTCGTTGCTCAGACTCGCTCTCCCAGTTTAAAACTAGATTAAAGTTGCATCTCTTCAGCCAGGCATTCATATAATCCTACAGTTCAAACTAAAATCCGGCCTCTAGCTCATAAATGCCAGAGGAGAACTGGCCCCCGACTGAGCCTGGGTTCTCCCAAGGTTTTTTTTCTCCATTAGGTCACCTGATGGAGTTTTAGGACACCATTAGGTCACTTGATGGAGTTTTTCGGTTCCTTGCCACTGTTGCCTTTGGCTTGCTCAGTTGGGGATATTTTGGGGATATTTAATTTAATTTTATCAATCAATAAATTCCTCTTGAAACAAACTTTGTTGTATTATTTTAATTTAATACTGTGAAGCTGCTTTGATAAAATCTGTATTGTGAAAAGCGCTATACAAATAAACTTGACTTGACTTGACTTGACTTGGCTGGGCAGCGACTGATGACGTTTCACAAGAACACAAGTACAGACAAGAACGCATATTGAATTAAACAGTTGTTTTTACTACTGTGTCTTTCAGATTTGTATTAAGACACCTTCTTTGAAATAATATCTTTGTTTACTTACAAGCTGTGGGTTTTCTTTTGTGTCCAGTGTAGTTCCCTCAATGTAGCTCTCCACATACTTCAATAACAGACGGTTAAGATCAGACCGAAATGGAGATGGAAAGGATCTGAAATAAATGCAGAGCAACAGGTTCCCCATTTTTTTTAGAGAAGGGTGTTTCCTTATGATAATGTGAGTTCAGTTACATTAGTTCCAACGTCATTTACTGTATGGTTACTAGGGCTTTGACTTTTGCCCAAAAATCATATTCGAAGTTCGTTTGTTTATTAATATTAATATTCGAATGGTCTCTCATGTTCCTGGTCGTCGCCTGGTATGTGAGTTTGGTCCTACATATTTCACACATCACTTTGTCCCTTGTGATTTTTCCCTGTTTCTTTGGGAACCCAAAGTAGCGCCACACGTTGCTTTTCAAATTGTCAGGAGGGTAGATTTCGAACTCCTCGTCAGCCGTGGTTGTTGTTGTAGCCGTTGGCGCGGCCATTGTTTTGGTATGCAAAATAGGCGCTAACCAGGACGCTAACGTCACCTACAGGAGCCCAGATGACCAATAATATAATGCCCATAACAGGTTTGAATATTAAAGGCTGCCTAATATTCGTTCGAATATCTTTTTTTTTTTTTATATATTCGAATAACGAAGTTCGGAGTCAAAGCCCTAATGGTTACACTTTATTTCAATAGTCCACATTCTAACAACTATAACAATTCTAACAACTTATTCTACTAACCCTAAGTGTCAGGTTGCCCTAACCCTAACAGTCTACTACAGTCTACCACTACTTTAATTAGAGTTAGCTGACATGTACTGTTCCAAAGTTCCAAAGTTACTTACTGTATATTAGTTAGTTTGTTAGTAGAATGTCTAAAGTAGAATATCGAAATAAAGTGTAACCTTATTTGGTTTTAGCAGATTTATTAAAGTGCAAGTGACATGAGCTTGAATATATATAATGTATAATATATATGGGCTTGATACTTCAATTCAGAATTCAGTTCATTCTTTCCCGAGTCTCTGCAGAACACTATTGTATAAGTGGGCTATTGGTTTAGGTGTGCGGTTAGGGATGGGAAATAAATAATGAATTTAGCATTTCGGGTAAAAGCAGTTTAAAAATGCCCAAATGCCAACTGATTGGGAAATGCCCATTTTGGTTCGGTAGAGACATCAGTCTCATTCTTTCCCTTAGTGGGACGAGTTACGGCAGATGAGGATGGACATTTAAAGAAATGAGAAGCACCCCCTTGATGACAGTGGCATTGATTATACCTGATCACCTGCTTGATGCTATCCTGTGTCTATAGTCTCCTGCTCCCTGATTACACAGCTTTCTCAAGTAATCATTCATATTTCAGAATCTGTCAATTAACAAGCAGTTAATTCAGAAGTCACTAAATGAAGCATGTTTTAGGTTACCTGAGAAAACGTACTCGGTTACTAACGTAACCTCGGTTCTCTCTAGAAGAGGGAACGAGTACTGCATAATATCTTACGCTAGGGGAAAATCTCTTTTCCGAGAGATATTGAAGCCAAAAATTATCCTTAATTTTTAAATAATGTAAAACGCGTTGCGGCAGCATGCAGACATAGGCAAGACGGCTCGCACGCCCATTGGCTGCCCTGCGGCAACTGCAGCAGCCTATCGAGAGAGGCCCCTCGTGACGTCAGATCCAATGAGGGCGCTTCGCGCCCACTGCGTCACGTCCCGCCGAAACGGGCGTGGCTTGGGCCTATAAATATAGCTCGATAGGCTGATAGAATCTGTTTTTTCATCGCCGAAGCGAACCAGAGCGTGATGCAGGCACGGCAAAGATACGCAGTACTCGTTCCCTCTTCTAGAGAGAACCGAGCTTACGTTAGTAACCGAGGTCTCTCGTACTGCGTAATATATTACGCTAGGGGAACACAGTGTAAAACGCAGTGCGTGCTGAGATCCAACACCAAAGTCCCAAGGGCAGGTGCCCGGGGCTCATATAGTGCATAATCACCAGGGACTCGCAGAGAGTCCAGGAAAGAGGGGCTAGAACAGCATCATTCCCGTAATAAATAGCGTCCTATTAGGAGCAATTTATATCAAAGTGTTCCACACAGTCAGGGCGAAAACTCAGCCTGAACTGATGAATGTTAAGGGTCTTACATTAGACCGAAAGCAGCTTAGCCTGCAAGGCGGGAACTTCTAGGTTATAAAACCTCATAAATGTAGACAGGGAGGCCCAGCCTGCCGCCGTACAGATATCTTGCAAGGCAATCCCACTACGAGGCCATGCCTCTTGTGGAGTGCGCTCTGACACCTAACGGGCACTGCAGGCCCTTAGAAGTGTAAGCCAGCGCTATAGCATCAATTATCCACCTGGATAGACTCTGTTTCGACGCAGCTAGTCCCTTAGAACGTCCGCTGAATGAAGCAAAGAGCTGCTCCGTCAGTCTGAAGACAGTCGAGCAAGATACATAAGCCCTTAAAGCCCTGACCGGGAAAAGGAAGCTCGCGTCCTTTTCCTCATTAGAGACCGGCAGGGCCGACAGGGAAATCACCTGTGCCCTAAACGGTGTGTTGAGGGATTGGTTTGAGTATGACTTTCGAGTCATTTGACCCAAACTCCATACACGTCGCGCTCACTGAGAGCGCTTGCAAATCCCCTATACGCTTTACCGAAGCGAGAGCCAGAAGAAACACCGTCTTGAGAGACAAGTGTTTGATATCTATTGATTGGATTGGCTCGAATGGGGCACTTTTCATGGCTTCCAAAACCGTAGAAAGGTCCCACATGGGGACTGAGGGAGGTCTGGGAGGATTCAGCCTCTTAGCTCATCTAAGGAAGCGGATGACCAGATCGTTCCTTCCAAGTGACTGGCCAAGCGTCGGTTTAGTAAACGCTGCTATGGCCGCTACGTAAACCTTGAGCGTGGATGGGGTTCTGCCCTTATCCAGTAGCTCTTGCAGGAAGGAGAGAACCTCCGTCACCCCACAGTCTGAGGGTGATATGCCACGAGTTGTGCACCAGCTAGAGAACACAGACCATTTCGAGGAATAGAGTAGTCTAGTAGACGGGGCCCTAGCCTGCGTGATCGTGTTTAACACTCCCTCCGGGAGGTTAGCGGGTACACGTTGATGGCCCTCGCATGTAGGGACCATAGTTCTGGGCGAGGATGCCAAATCAAGCCCTTGGCCTGAGAGAGGAGGTCCCTCCTCACCGGTATCGGCCATGGGGCAGTGCTTGTCAGCTGCATCAGAACTGGAAACCAAGCCTGGTTTTTCCAGAACGGAGCCACAAGTAGCACTGAGCATCCGTTTTCCCTGATCCGCTCTAATAGCTGAGGCAGGAGCGTGACGGGGGGGAAAAGCATAGAGCGGGCAGCGGGGCCAGACGTGGGCCAGCGCTTCCCTGCTCTTGGAAAAAACTCTGGACAGCTCTACCTTCGCCCTGCCGAATGTCTTCCACAGCAGTTGGACTGCGGGTGTACGGACCATTCCCCTGCCGGAACATTGTTCCTGGACAGTCTGTCTGGTCCCACGTTCAGATGGTCTGGCACGTGCGCTGCTCTCAGCGAGCGAAGATTGTGCTGAGCCCAGACCAAGAGGAGCTCCGTCAGCCTGAAAAGGTTTCGGGACCTGATACCTCCTTGGCGATTTATATAGGCCACCACCGACATGTTGTCCGAACGGACCAAGACGTGGTGTCCTTTTATCTGTGGACAGAAACGCCTCAGCGCGTTGTCGACCGCCATCATCTCCAGGCAGTTTATGTGTAGGAGCCTTTCCCGCTCTGACCACTGGCCAAAGAACGGTCTGCCCTCGAGCAGCGCTCCCCATCCCGAGGTGGAGGCATCCGTAGACACCACCTTCACACTCGAGGAAGTCCCCAGGCTTACACCTGACCGGTACCAGTCGGTCGCTCTCCAAGGTTTCAGAGCTGAGACGCATTTCTGATCGACCTTGAGGCGAAAAAGACCGGAGGTCCACGCTCGACGCGGTACTCGCGCTTTTAGCCAGAACTGCAGTGGGCACATGCGAAGCAGACCCAACTGGAGTACTGATGATGCTGAGGCCATGAGACCCAGCATCTTCTGAAACTTTCTGAGCGGGCCTAAAGTGCCGCGGCGGAAGGATTCCGCCATGCGCTGAATACTCAGTCTGCGCTGTGGCGATAGCTGTGCTGTCAGTTCTGTGCCCAGAAAAGATATTCTCTGACTAGGAGACAGTGAACCCTTCGCCAAATTGACTTTGAGACCAAGATTCTCGAGATGTTCGAGTAATATGGTCCTGTGTTCTATGAGCTCTGAGTGAGATCGAGCTAGAATCAGCCAATCGTCCAAATAATTCAAAACTCGCATGCCCCGAAGTTTCAGGGGTGCAAGAGCCGCGTCCATGCACATCGTGAATGTACGGGGTGCTAGGGACAGGCCAAACGGCAGGACTGTTTACAGTTATGCCTGGCCCTCGAAGGCGAATCTCAAAAATCGCCTGTGACGTGACGCTATTTGTATTTGGAAATACATGTCCTTCAGATCTATTGACATAAACCAGTCCCCTGGGCGAATTTGCAAGAGGATTTTCCTGGTTGTGAGCATGCTGAACCGGCGTTTCGAAAGCACTTGTGGGGCTTGTCATGTCTGTGAGTGAATGTGGGCGCGGGACAGCGGGCACATTTACTACACTGAAAACACCGTCTGCTTGAGCTGACTGTATGTGCGTTGGTTTCATTTTCACAGAAACCGTGAGACATGTAGTGTGTAGTGTTTGTGGCCACTGGGTCGTGGGCACATTCACTACATTTAATGCACAATCGACATGAGCCGATTTTATGTGTGCGAGCCCTGGAGTGTGGCGGGCTATGCTTGTGTGTAGGGATGAGCACTGGACTGTGGGCATTTTTACTACACTCATAGCACCATCGGTCATGGCCGGAATACCAGAAAATACACTCTTTATGGGATTTATCTGGGTCGCCGTAAAAACGGCGTTTGTGTGCAGACAAACGGGCTGTGGTACCGGCTTGTTTTCTGCAGAATACACTGGAACAGTCACATTTTCTGGAACTGAACGAGCGAGAAGTTTTGGTGGAAGTCTGGCCGCAGCGGGACTTGAACACCGTTGTTTTCCTAGGCGGGCTAGGAAGACTTTGAGGCTTCAGGTTTTATCTCGACCTTAGGCCGGGGCCCACGCGGAGGGGGGTGGCGGCCAGTAGAGCGAGAGCGTGGTCTCGGGTCCCGGGCCTGTCGACGCTGCGAAGCGGCGGCGGTGGGCTGCGGCTGGGAGCTTCGAGCAGACGGCTGTTTAGAGCGACCTGCTGCAGAACTGGAGTGCTTAGGCAGAAAATGCTTCATGGCCTGAGACGTTTTCTGCACCTCAGCGAATCTATCCGCGAAATCCTTGACGGATGATCCAAAGAGGCCGGCAGAGGAGATGGGGGCGTCGAGGAACGCGGTGCGCTCCGAGTCCGACATCTCTGAGAGCGTGAGCCATAAGTGTCTCTCCGCTACGGTGAGAGAGGCCATGCTCCGCCCTATGGCCTGTGCAGCGGACTTAGTGGCGAGAAGAGCTAGGTCCGTTGCGCTCCTCAGGTCCGGCACGCTGATAGCTTTCGGTCCTCCCTCATCCAGTTTACGGAGAAGGTTGGCCTGGAAGATTTGCAGGATGGCCATAGAATGCAACGCAGATACAGTCTGCCCAGCGGCGGTGTAAGCGCGACCGTGCATGGCTGACGTCGTGCGGCAAGCTTTTGATGGAAGCGCCGTCTTGGCACGCCGTCCAGCAGAGGGCGGGCAAAGATGGGCCGCTACAGCTTCTTCCACGGGGGGAAGGGAAAGGTACACCTTGTCTTTAGCACCGTCCACCACGGAGAATGCAGCTGAGACTGAGGTACGCACTCTGGCTGAGAAGGGGGCGTTCCAAGACTTAGCGACTTCTTCCTGAAGCTCAGGAAGAAAAGGCGCGGGTCTTGAGGACGGTGAAGCGCGGGCCCCTTGCAAGAAGCATCCATCCAGCCGGTTGTGCGTAGGCTCCTGGGGCGTAGACCACTCAAGGCCGAGGCTCGCTACGGCCTGCGCAAGCAGACGCATGAGCTCTGCTTCAATATTAGCTCTTTTACCAGAAGGCTGGCGAACAGAGGGGGCGAGATCCACAGAGCTCGACCAGTCCTCACTTCCCGACGCCAGAAGAGAGCAGCTGTCATCCTCCACAAACATGGCTTCCCCGTCGTCATCCATGACGTAAGCGGCGGCAGACGGCGGCCACTGTCCGGCAGTAAGAGACTCGGGCGAAGCAGGCGGCGAAGCTGGCGGGCGAACCGGCGAGCTTTTACAGGTTGGAGGAGGTTCCGGGACCCGCTGAGCACGGCGCTTTTTACGGCGCGGCACCGCAGCGGGCGGAGGTGCAGTCTCGGCGAAAGATCCCAGGCGAGGAACGAATTACGATTCTGCCTACTGATTGCGATTCTTATTGAATCCTAATTTTGATTCCAATAAGGTAAAAAAATAAAACCTATTTAAAATTATTCCCATTTATTCTAATTCTTATTGCAAAACATTTCATTGTAGCTAAATATCATGAACAAAAATCTTGAACAAAAATCAACAGGCAAACAAATTAGCAATTGCACAAATAAATACAACTGAACAAAGATACGATTTAAATAAACAGTGTTCTAAGATTTTCAGGTATTCAGGTACAGAAACTGTAATCAAATGTAAAATGACACTGCACTTTGTAAATAAATTATACATTACAGATATAGTCACAAAAGTCATTCAGTCAAGAACAGGGGGAATTTTCTCTTTGTCTTTTGTTGTTTGACTGACATTATTATAGACACGGCAGTAGGAATATTAGGCCGCTGTCACTTTAAGAGCTGCACGGTTCCAATATACTGTTACACATGCATTTTCTTTGTCTGAACTGTTTACGTCCACTTAAGACATAACTGACTGTGTTTTAGAGGATATTTTGACATATTTTTGTCTGAATTTGTCCGATCAAGTGCAAAAAGATTTGCAGCTGTTTTTAATTAAGAAAGTTCGATAATACAACAGGCTAGGCAGAACACAAACGCAACATAAACAGCTTTGCATTTCAACAAAGACAATAACCAACAAAAAATAGAGAAGGAGAAGTATAAAAATGCAGGTTGAAGAGGAACTCAACAAAATACAGTAAATGCTATGGAAACAAATGAGAACATTAGACACAATGGAAATAAAGAATACAGGAAATAAACACAAAACTCAAACTCAGAAATGATAGGAGCCAAAAAAAAAAAAGTTGTAAAGGCAAACACACACACAAAACACACACATGTTTTATATGACTCATGATACTGTTGTTACTGATATGATACTGTTATATCACTCATGTATTGCTGGTTGTTTGGATGTTCAGTGACAAGAACACATGTTTGTGTTGAACATGTGTCATTAACACATATGTTTTCATCATGTCAGCAATGCTGCATCACAAATGAAGTACTAATTTGAGGCATGGAGCTGCTCATCAAAGCATTGTGAAAACGTTTTATTAGACTAATAGTAAAATCATTGTCAGATCATTTTAATTAATACATGATTGTAATGAGAAATATATATAGCCTATATACGTTACAATAATGAGAATTTGTAGAAAATTGTTTGATTGTCATGAACATAATATTTTAATAGTTTTTTACTAATGCAATTGTCTTTATATCCACTAGATGGATAAAAAAACCAAGGAGCTCAATCAAGAACATTGTAACTTTAGTGCATGTGCTTTATGTTTTCATTCAGCTTTGTATTTAAAGCAGGGCTCAGTAGTTTCGGGATTTCTTCGCTGTATTCTCATTTTTTGCTCGCGGGTTTCTCTCTAGAGCTCCCCCCACAGCTTCGGAATAGATATTTGACAACACTGTTGTAAAAACTCATTGGTGATTCTCAGACACCAGAGGCTATAGATCAACGACATCAAAGCAGATGAGACATTCTTTAAAACGTCTTCTTCATTCGGGTTCGAACAGCGTGAGGGAGCGCAATAATGACAGCATTTTAGCAGATTTCTTTTGGCCGTAAAGCAATTGTTTACATCGCGAGACCTGATATCACGCGATACTTCCTGACGCAGCGGCCGCCGGCCCGCCGGCTCAAAGTTGCAAGTGCGGATTTTCCGCTCACGGGCACCAGGGGGTGCAAAACGACCACCTTTCAGCCCGAAATAAGTAATATAACCATTCCAATGACTCCGAAGCTGTTCAGTTAAGGTAAAAAAAGTTACTTAGAGCACCTTTAAGTATTTTGAAAGGAGAAGCAATTTGTGTCAGCTTATAGTCTGCATTAACTTCTAGAGCATTTTTCTGTGGTGGAAAACTGATCTGTTGAGACCATCTCGACCTTCAAGAAACAGCCGAAGACACACCTCGTCCATTAGCACTTAAGACCCCATTTTAAGACACCAGATGTGGCCAATACTGTGAATTGAACTCACTACTGCAGCCCAAAGTGAGTTATAAAGCATTATCCAACATCTCTTATATGTTCACAGTCCACTGTGCCACAGTTCTGACAAGTGGAATCTATTTTAAAGTAATACAGCAAATAGTTCAAGTGAGATGAGATGCCTTTAAGTGTTTTACTGTGAACCATTGCTGTCCTCTGGTGGTCAAAAACAGTAACAAAACTTGGTGGGAGGGAAAGAAGGATATTTGAGATTTTAAAAATGTAAAAAATTTACGTAATAATCATATCGTAAAATTCAGACTGGACAATAGAAATAAAAAAAAAAGTTGTGGATCTCAAGGAATATTTTTTTAATTTTTTTTATTAAAATGAATAAACAAACCCTTGGAATTAAACAGACTGATTTTCCAGCTGAGCCTGCCATAAGAGATTCATGTTTGTTCAGTTTAATATACTATAGACCATATGTGCCAGAGAAACAAGCGCACAGCCATCTTTCGAATTTTGTGTTTGAACTTCCGTTTTTGCGGTAGATCTGTATATTTCTATGGCATCGCTGTCAAAGAGTAATTAACTGTAATTAACTGTAGTAATTTACTTATTGTAGCATTAACTAAAGTTATCATGAGAATTGTAATGTTTGAAGCGGATGTCATAACCAGGGCTCTCAAGTTTTGAAGACAGGCAAGAGTGACGGTTGTGGACGGGTCGCTATAAGTAACTTTTCAAGTACTTTATATGTCAGCTTATTCTACTAACCCCAACCTAACAGTCTACCAATACTCTAATGAGAGTTAGTTGACATGTAGTTGCAAAGTTACTAGTTAGTAGAATGTGGACTATTAAAATAAAGTGTAACCAGTTTATTATCTATCTGTGGTATGAGCAGAGACAAAATACAGTGTTATACACCATGGCCTGAAGCAACAGTGCAGAAGTTTTAAAAGGTTTTAAAAGAAACTTATACTGTATATAACGTACTCGGTTACCTAACGTAACCTCTGTTCTCTCTAGAGAGGGAACGAGTATTGCGTAAGTTTAGCTTACGCTACGGGTAAAGTCATCTTTTCTCGAGATATGAAGCAAAAAAATTATCCTTAATTTTTATATCTTGTCAACGCAGTGCGCCAGCAAGCAGACCTAGAGCAGGCAATCTAGCGTGCTCATAGGCTGCTCTGCGGCAACTGCAGCAGCCTATCACTGAGCCCTTGGCGTGACGTCACGCCCAATCAGTGCGAGCAGCGCGCCTACGCGTCACGGCCCGAGGCGGGGCGTGGCAGAGGGTATAAATATGGGCTGAGAGGCTGCTTTCACTGGTTTTTGTCGCAGAAGCGAGTGAGCTCGTGGCGCGAGCACGGCGGGTTACGCAATACTCGTTCCCTCTCTAGAGAGAACAGAGGTTACGTTAGGTAACCGAGTACGTTCTCTTACGAGAGGTTCTCTCGTATTGCGTAAGTTTAGCTTACGCTACGGGAACTCCCTTGTCAACGCCGTGCGCGCCCGGCATCCACTGAATGAGTCCCAGGGAAGCCCGGGGAACACGAGAGTGTGAGCCAGGCGGCCAATGATATGGCTAGCGCAAGTACATAAGCACATAGTAGGGGGAACAGAACGGCGCGGCCGGTCTGACTAACCAACCCTTATATTGTACAGCTCAACCAGGAGGGCTAAATCAAACAGCAGTAGCCCGCGCACAGAAGTGGGCCGGCCTACGCGAGATTTAGACTGATAAAAGTTTAGCCTGCAGGGCGGGAACTTCTAGATTGTAAAATCTAACAAATGTAGACGGGGAGGCCCAGCCCGCCGCCGTACAAATGTCATGAATAGAAATTCCGCTAGTCCAAGCCCATGACGAGGCCATGCCTCTAGTAGAGTGGGCTCTAATGCCCAAAGGGCATTGCAGGTCATTAGACGCATAAGCAGCTGCAATAGCGTCCACTATCCATCTGGACAGAGTGTGTTTCGAGGCGGCGAGACCCTTGGTGCGCCCACCAAACGAAACGAAAAGCTGCTCCGAGCGCCTCATGGCGGCGGAGCGCGTAATGTAATTTCTCAGCGCTCTGACAGGGCAAAGGAGATTACTGTCAACTTCGCTGCCGGTAGCCGGCAAAGCTGAGAGAGAAATGACCTGTGCTCTGAAGGGTGTGCCCAACACTTTGGGGACATAACCGTGTCTCGGTTTGAGAATGACTTTAGAGTCATTAGGTCCGAACTCGAGACATGCCGCGTTAACTGATAACGCATGGAGGTCACCCACACGTTTGACTGAAGACAGGGCTATCAGAAAAACGGTTTTGAGCGTGAGGTATTTCATATCCACAGTTTCCATGGGTTCAAAGGGATGCGCTTTCATGGCCTCTAAGACCAGGGAAAGATCCCAAATAGGAACCGAGGGGGGTCGCGGGGGGTTCATCCTCCTAGCTCCTCTAAGGAAGCGGATAATGAACTCATTCCTCCCTAATGCGCGGCCCAGCGCCGAGTCGGAAAAAGCTGATATGGCCGCAACATATACTTTGAGCGTGGAGGGGGACCTGCCCATGTCCAACAGCTCTTGGAGGAAACAAAGCACACGCGACACCTCACATGTTTGTGGATCCAGCCCTTGGGCGGTGCACCATTTATTAAACACAGACCATTTAGATGTGTAGAGCCGTCTCGTAGAGGGAGCTCTAGACTGTGTGATCGTGTTCACAACCCCTATTGGCAAGTCAACGGGTATCCGTTGACTATCCATACATGCAGAGACCAGCGCTCTGGATGAGGATGCCAGATCGAGCCGCGGGCTTGAGAGAGAAGGTCTCTTCTCACCGGTATCGGCCAGGGGGGTGTGTCCGCCAGCCGTATTAGATCTGGGAACCACGTTTGATTCTCCCAATACGGGGCTATGAGGAGCACCGTGTGGCGCGCTTCCCTGATTCTCCCGATGACTTGTGGCAGCAGAGAGACAGGGGGAAAAGCGTAAAGCGGGCCGCTGGGCCAGGTTTGGGCCAGCGCGTCCTCGCTCTTGGAAAAGAACCGTGGGCAGTGCGCGTTGTCTTTTGACGCAAAGAGGTCGACTTCCGCTCTGCCGAAACGGCGCCACAGTGACTGGACTGTTTGGGGATGCAAAGACCACTCCCCCAGGGGAACATTGTCCCTGGACAGTCTGTCTGGACCCTCGTTCAGGAGACCCGGCACATGCGCGGCTCTCAGCGAGCGCAGTGAGTGCTGAGCCCACACAAGGAGGCGTTCCGCCAGGGCGCAGAGTGTTTTGGATCTGACACCGCCCTGACGGTTCACATAGGCTACCAATGACATGTTGTCCGTGCGGACTAGTATATGGTGGCCCTGTAGGTATGGGAGGAAGTGCTTGAGCGCTTTCTCGACCGCCAGCATCTCTAGACAGTTTATATGAAGGTGACTCTCCTGGTCTGACCAAGGGCCATAGACCGGTCTGCCCTCTAATAGCGCTCCCCAACCTAGGTTGGACGCATCTGTCGAGACAACTTTCCGGTGCGAGACAACTCCCATCGTCACTCCCGTGCGATACCATTCGGCTGCTAGCCAGGGCTGCAGGGCTGAAACACAGCCATGATCCACTCTGACTCGTAAGCGGCCGGCCGTCCAGGCTCGGTGAGGCACTCGCGCTTTCAGCCAGCGTTGAAGCGGGCGCATGCGCAGTAAGCCCAGCTGGAGCACTGCTGCAGCTGAGGCCATATGCCCCAGGACTCGCTGGAATGTCCTCAGCGGAACCTGACTGCCCGTCTGGAAAGACGCGGCGAGATGTCGAATGCGGCGCGCGCGCTGCTCTGACAATCTGGCCGTCATAGCCACCGAGTCCAGTTCTATTCCGAGAAAGGAAGTCGACTGGCGGGGCAGTAATGAGCTCTTGGTCCAGTTGACCGAGAGACCCAAGCATTCCAGATGGCTGAGAAGCGCTGTTCTGTGAGACAAAAGCTCTGCCTCTGACTGCGCGAGGACTAGCCAGTCGTCCAGATAATTCAGTATCCGCATTCCTTGTCTCCTCAGGGGAGAGAGAGCCGCGTCCATGCACTTCGTAAATGTACGGGGTGCTAAAGATAGACCGAACGGCAGGACGGTGTACTGATATACCCGACCGTCGAAGGCGAATCTCAAGAATGGCCTGTGACGGGGTATTATCTGAATCTGAAAATATGCGTCCTTTAGATCGAGAGAGATGAACCAGTCTCCCGGGCGAATTTGCGCGAGGATTTGTCTGGTTGTGATCATTTTGAACGGCCGTTTCATGAGAGCTTTGTTCAAATGTCTCAGATCTAAAATAGGTCTCAGCGCTCCGTCCTTCTTGGGTACGAGGAAGTAACGGCTGTAAAGCCCGACTCGCTCAGAGAAGGATAAACCTGTTCTATAGCCCCTTTGCGCAGCAGCTTCGCTATTTCTGCTTGAAGCAGGTGCGCTGCTTCTAAAGTCACTTTTGTCTCCGTCTGCGCTAGAAAGCGCGGGGGGCGACGAGCGAATTGAAGCGAATAGCCGTGTTATATAGTATTCAGCACCCATTCTGACACGCCCTGAATAGCTTCCCATGCTTTTGCACGCATAGCTAGGGGTCGAATGGTCTCTGGGTTCAGATCGCCGCGCTGAGCGGGATGGGGAACCTGTATCAGAGAGGATGGGGCGGCGACGCGCCGCCAGTGCTCGAACACGGGGGCTGGAAAACAGTGCTGACTGGCTGTACAGCATATGATGGCTCGATCGCTACGGATGGAGCGCGTTTTGCTGCTAAACACCCCTGGCGCGAGAGCGGCGTGGGGGTTGTCATGTCTGAAAGTGGGTGCGCGTGCTCGTGAGCGGGCGCAGAGTTTACACTTATAACACGGCCAGTGTTTGGGAGCTTTGTAACCCGAGGTAACTGAGTGGCAGAGCAAGCAGCGGGTAGTTGTGAGCACAGGGTTGTGGGCACATTTACTACACTTGGTACTCGAGCGTGTGTCCGCTTTATGAGAGTGCGCTCTGAGCGTGTTACCATGGGGATAGTGTTTGTGTGTAGTGGTGAGCACATTTTCTACACTTATGACACCTTCGGCCAGAGCCGGAATGTTTGTGAGCTTTGGAGGATCTGCAACCCGGGGTAACTGTGTAACAGAGCGGGCAGTGGGTAGGTGTGGGCACAGAATTGTGGGCACATTCTCTACGCTTAGCACTCGAGCGGCGCATGCCCGCTATGAGAGTGCGCTCTGTGAGCGTTACCGGGGAGACCGTGTTTGTGTGTAGCAGTGAGCACGTGGGAGTGGGCACATATTGTACACTTATAACACCATTGGCGTTTTAGGAAACTGATAGAGCGAATGCTTTGATGGCTCATATGTTTAGACGCTCATAAATACTCAAGCACCATCCTGTGAGCGGGAGGGTGCGAGATGCGGGTTCACTTTCTGTATGTAAGAAAGCTGCCGCGAGCTCGGAGAAGCCAGCAGAAAAAATATATTTATCTGCCGCCAGAGTCGGATTCGAACTCGGGTCTCCCGCGCGGAAGCCTAGTGTTCTGCCACTGAGCCACAGGGGCACACATAAGCTCTCAGTTAGCGCGAGCATATGACAGAGCGTCGTGTTTCGTTTCGGCGTTTGTTTGCAGGCGCGCGGGTATTAAACAGGCTCGTTTACTGCAGTATTAGTATTTCCAGCCGCCTGAACTTTAGAGGGGACTGAGAAATATGTCAGGAACGGAGTTTAGTCCGACCTGGGTGGGACTTCCTCTTTTCGCCGGTGCTCGTGACGTCCGCTCTGATATCCCTTGAGAACGGCGCGGTTGCGCGGCTCGGACAAAGGGAGAGAGAGCGGGAAGATGTCATCATGTGCTGTGACATCGTTAGTTTGCAGACGTGCGTGTATGAAAACAGGCTCGTTTACTGCAACATAGATATTTCTAGTCGCCTGTAGCTTAGGAGGGGACTGAGAAATGGAGGTGGCCGGTAGGTGACGCGCACGACCGAGACGCGGGGTAGCTTTCTTATAACGTAAAGGAAGCCAGCCCGTGACCGCCTACTTCTGACATCCCTTGTGAGCGGCGCGTTTGCGCGGCTCGAACAGAGGGGGAGAGCGCAGGAAGGGCGAGCGTCGTCATGTTTTGCGTAGCGTTAGTTTGCAGGCGTGCGTGCATAAAAACAGGCTCGTTACTCCAATATATGTATTTCCAGTCGCCTGAGCTTAGGAGGGGACTGAGAAATATGTCAGGAATGGAGGTTAGTCCGCTAACACTCTACTCTCCTTTAGCCAGTGACGGGGGGGTAGCTTTCTTGTAACGTAAAGGAAGCTATAGCCCGAGACCGTCCGTTTCTGACATCCCTTGTGAGCGGCGCCGTTTGCGCGGCTTGACAGAGGGGTCTGACGTCATCTGCTTCGTCCCCTGAGGCGACGGCAGTGCGGGCAATGGCCGGCCGCTGCGCGTCGGTGAAGGGCGGGGGAGAAGGAGAGAGCGAGGCTCGCGGGAGGGGCTCCGGCGAGCGCTCAGCTGTCATACCCGGCTCGCTGTACGCAGCCGCCCGGGTAGAAGGCCAGGCAGAGAGCGCAATCACAAGGCGGTCTCCGTCGCTGAGCGTGGCTCTGCACGAGCCACAGGATGAGCGAGGCATTTGAAACAACGCCTCGCGCTCTTTTAGATGCAAAGTGTGTCGCGGGGCGAGCACACAACACACACACATAGAGCAAATAAAGGATATATTCGCCGGATAGCGAAGCAGGCAGGGAAAGCTGAAGGCGGCGAAGGCGGCCGGCTTCCTCAGTCTGAGATCCTCGGCTTGCTGGTCGCTTGTTTCGACGGCGGCTTCCTCAGAGTCCAGCGATGCGGAGAGCTTCGCTGAAGAGACAAAAATCAGTGAAAGCAGCCTCTCAGCCCATATTTATACCCTCTGCCACGCCCCGCCTCGGGCCGTGACGCGTAGGCGCGCTGCTCGCACTCATTGGGCGTGACGTCACGCCAAGGGCTCAGTGATAGGCTGCTGCAGTTGCCGCAGAGCAGCCTATGAGCACGCTAGATTGCCTGCTCTAGGTCTGCTTGCTGGCGCACTGCGTTGACAAGATATAAAAATTAAGGATAATTTTTTTGCTTCATATCTCGAGAAAAGATGACTTTACCCGTAGCGTAAGCTAAACTTACGCAATACGAGAGAACCTCTCGTAAGAGAACCAATGTTACAACATTTCAAAATAAAATAGACACTGGAGAAAGCAAACCCATACCTGAGGAGACTTTCGAGGAGACTTCCACTATGGAATGACAGCACATACTGTATAAGAAAACTGTTGTCCTGCAGGAGTGTTGGAGGTTTTTTTATAGGTCAGGATGTTAAGATAAGCACTGCTCCCATCTTCAGGTTTTTCATTATAACTAACTAACTTTGCACTTTTGCATATCTTTGCATAATTGCATGCTGTATCTATAATCCATGTAAATCAAGTAATTGAACCTAAACGGTCACTGGGAAAAGTTTGTACAGGAATAGTTTAAGCTTTTCTTGGGCTGGGTTGGTGAGATAAGCCCTGCTCCTGTCTTCATGTTTTCAGTAGCTTGCGCTCAGTATCTCGTGAAGTGATCAAGTTAAAAAGCTTATGAACACCTTATTTGTTAATGAAAAATATCTGCATTTTCACTTTCATACTTCTTTAGATCTTTTTATTGCTTTGGCGTAATTTTCACAAGCAATTGGTACATTTTCAAAACTCTTATTAATAATATCACAACAAATCATCAAAAGTGCACTTTTTTTCGAAACATTTCAGAATATTTTCAATTGTGTCTACTAAAGTGTAAAGAGTAAAGTAAAGTTTTACATAGTTACATAGTTATATAGTTACTATATCGTGAGCTTAGAATTATAAGGTTCTATCTCCGTTTAGGGTAGTTCTGAGATATTGAGCATCAAAGTTTTTACATCCCAGCTGGCAAAACTGTTATGTAGTATAATCTACTATTATAGCTCAACAAGACCATCACCCTACAGGTACTTTGAGGATAGAATATCAAAATCCTGGCACATTTGGAAATGGGATTTTTTAAGATGGCCCAAATGGAGATAGAACCTTATAATTCTGAGAGCTCTGATTCTGTTTGGAATTATAAGGTTCTATCTCCACTTTTACAAATAAAACCCCACATTTCAAAGAATAAATGTATATAACCATTGATTTTAATCAATTTATATATTTATAATACAAGCACACAGCTTGATTGGATTTTTGATTTTGATTGGATATTGAATCTACTGGAGATAGAACCTTATAATCCCAACTCGGTTTATGTTTTTGTGAGATGGAACCTTTTTATTTGATTAATTATTAATAACTACTAACAAATTTTTTTTTTTTACAAAAATAACACCACACAGGCATTAATAAACACCTAATGGATCAGATTATGTCAAAAACTCAATTTCGACCAAAAGTGGAGATAGAACCTTATAATTCTAAGCTCACGATATAACTAACCATACACCAATGGAAAGCTTATTTGTTCAGCTTCCAGATTATGTATAAATCTCAATTTCAGAAAATTGTCTCATATGACTGGTTTTGTGGTCCAGGGTTACATTTGTGAAAATAAAATGTCAACATATTGGGTTGTTACGTATGTAACGGTGGGAACGCCTCTGCGTGATTGTGTTGTGAAGCACGTATGGAATCAGTCCAATGGCGTGACGGAACGTCATAGGCGGGTGACATCATCGACCAGGAAACTAAAAAGCGTACGTGAACAAATAATGTCAGCTTCTCATAGGCTGAAACAAGTCGATCACGGGCATGCCGGGAGTATGGCACACTGAAAAAAAAGAACAAAACTGTGCCTTTTAGGGTACAAGTGGCCGTCACTGGGGTGGTACCCTGAACAGTACCCTTTTGTACCTTTAATGCGAGGTACAAAATTTTACCTTATAACTTTATACCATTTAAGGGGCAATTTTGTACCCCAAGGAATGATTGTGCATACTGCAATAAAAGCAGAAAATTGCACCTTATTAAAATAATTCCCAGGGTACGCCCCAATGGCAAAGAAGTTTTGATCCTATGGGGCGCAAAAAAATATCTTAAACTGGCTTACAGATATGCAGATTTAACAGATTTTATCTATAAACTTTCTTTTACAAAGATAATTATTACATCATCTCACAGCAGCAGGTGTGAGTCGAGACAATTAATTAAAAGCTCATCAGACATTACTCAGCAAATATATTCAGAGTTATGAAAAAGTCCTTTAAAACAGTAACACCTTCAAACAAAGTAACAGGAATACATGAAATTGTCTATACTGTAGAATCCTTACAAATCAGGAATTGTTATAATTAAAAGTACTGTTATAAATTGATATCCAGCTAATTAAACAGGCTATATCATGTGCTGCACATAGGGCAGTTGTTCTTCAGCAAGAATACCTAGTGCTAATAAATAATTTGTTATCAACACTGTAGGCATCTTGTGCCTGGTATCAACCTCCTCACCTGGTGAGAGGACAGTCCATTCATTCTCATATTTCACACAGTATGAATAATAATGACGACAAAATGATTCAGGAATTAACAGCTTGCCACACAATAACCAGTGTCCATGTTAAGAATGTACTTAATCTGGAAAAACAATGTAACTTCTTCTGTATGCAGGTGACCCACAGTAAACACATCTTTAACACAATATTTGACCTCATTTATCTCTACGACTGTTACTTGCTGAACCTGTTTGCCTTCAAAATTTACATGGCTGTACTTCTTGTTCACGCTTATTGAATGCTGTAGAGCTGAAGGTAAAGACTGAAATGGTGTGCTCACACAACATCCAGAAACTTTCTCATATTCCCCCCCAACATATTAACAGACGACAATTCCCAACATTGTCTATGCTGATGTCGGTTACTTAAAGTGTCTAAAATGTTAATAATTTTTTTACAAGTGCTAGCAACCTGTTTGAAATAATTGATGTTTGCCTTAAAACCTCAAACACCATAAAGAACGCAAAGGACCATAGCAAAACATCAAACGAGAGTAATGGATTAAATAATGACATTTTGGAGTGAGTACATCACCAAACTCTTCAACTGTACATGACAAAAACTCAGAAACAAGCCATTCTTTTTTTTTTACAACTGGTGCCATTACAATGTCAGAAATTTCACGACAAAGTAATTAGACATGCCAATAGCTACAGCCCTCCGGGATTCTGTGTGCTACCAAAAACGGCAGTAGGCAAAATAAACACCATTTATGTGAGGCAGACCCTACTACATTCCAGTTATGTAGAAGTTTGTCTAGAACCGGGCTACTAACAAACTCTTCCCCCAAACAAACAAAGCAGTAATCATGTGTGTCCAGCTCAGACATAGGACGGGAGCATGGAGGAACACAACGCTTACTACTCTGCTGTTGACTCATTTCTTTTTTGACTTCTTAAACTCTATTAACAGATTTGAGAGAAAAAGATTGAGAAATTAGCATTTTCTGCACACTGCCTGATGAAACTAACTCCTAACCAAACTGTCTCCCGCTCGAATCGAGACCATTCGGCAGACCATGAGCAAAGTCAGGCTAGGCCAAGATCGCACTGTTCATCAGTACCAAAAAATGTTAGGTTTCATGGCTTCAGCATCCACAGTGATTCCTCTGGGGCTGTTGCACATGAGACCGTTTCAGTTGTGGCTAAAAGCCAGGGGATTTCATCCAAGGACCAATCCTCAAAGGCAAATAAAAGTGACGCGCCGCGGGCTTCGTACACTATCTCTGTGGCTCAGACCCTGGTTCCTCGCCTTGGGTCCCAGTCTAGGGGCGCCTTGTCGTCGCAGACTGTTAACGACAGACGCCTCCCTGATGGGATGGGGAGCGGTCTTAAGTGGTCGTCCAGCTCAATGGGAATGGGAGGGTCATCAGCTCGATTGGCACATCAACTGCATCGAGCTGATGGCCGTATTTCTGGCCCTGAAATATTTTCTCCTTCAGTTGAGAGGTTGTCATGTCCTAGTGCGGGTGGACAACACAGCGGCAGTCTCTTATATAAATCACCAGGGAGGTCTGCGCTCACGCAATCTGAACAGAATAGCAAGGCAGATTTTTCTCTGGGTCCAGGACAAGTTCCTGTCACTCAGGGCAGTATACATTCCAGGGCATCTGAATATGGGAGCCGATTTACTGTCCAGACAGAAACTACCGATGGGGGAATGGAAACTCCACCCGGAAGTAGTGAAACAGATTTGGACCAGATTTTACGAAGCGGAGGTGGACCTCTTTGCCTCCCATCATCCCCTCTATTTCTCTCTGAGTCACCCAGCCCCCCTGGGTCTGGATGCGATGGGGCACACATGGCCCAAAATGCGCCTGTATGCGTTCCCTCCAGTTTCTCTGCTCCCGGGAGTTCTAGCCAGAGTTCGCCAACAAGGGTCTTGCCTCTTACTGATAGCGCCACGTTGGCCGAACAGAGTATGGTTCTCGGAGATAATATCTCTCCTCGACGGCTCACCATGGGCGATTCCGGAGAGGAGGGACCTTCTGTCTCAGGCGGAGGGCACGATATTCCATCCCAGGCCCGACCTGTGGAATCTTCATGTTTGGCCCCTGATGGGTACCAATTGAGAGACACTGGGCTTTCGCCGGATGTTATTGAGACCATTCTAAGTGCTAGGGCTTCCTCCACTAGAAAGAGTTACGCCAGCAAATGGGGTGTTTTTGAAAGGTGGAGTGTTGTACACAGTGTAGATCCGGTCAACTGCCAGATTGCTTCAGTTCTAGACTTGCTTAGACTTTGCCCCAGGAATGGTGAAAGTGATTTTGCATCCTCATCCTGACTACCTGCCTAAGGTTCCTTTCTTGACTGTACATCCTGTCACTCTCGAGGCCTTCTGTCCTCCACCATTCATAACGCCGGAGCAGGAGAGATCTCACAGACTGTGTCCAGTCCGTGCTCTTCAGGCTTACATCCACCGCACTAGCCAGTGGCGTAAGTCAGAGCAACTGTTCGTCTGTTATGGGGGTAGTAACAAAGGGGCAGCTGCCACCAAGCAGACCATGTCTCATTGGGTCAGGGATGCTATTGCTCTTGCCTATGAGGCGCGCGGTCAAGCTCCACCAATAGGTCTTAGGGCTCACTCCACCAGAGGGGTCGCCTCCTCTAGGTCTTTGGCAAGGGGTGCCCCCTTACAACTTGTTTGTGATGCGGCAGGCTGGTCCTCTCCGCACACATTCATAAGATTTTATAGTTTGGATGTTCATGCTACCCCGGGCTCTCACATCCTTGAGTCGACGTCACAAGCTAATATCTGAGGCCTTCTTGCGTTCTTGTGAGCACACCTGCACAACCGCAGGGGTCCAGACACTTTCAAGCACGGCAGTGTTGGTATTCTCGTTCCCAATGCGCTAAGCAGCGCTAAGCAGCGCAGCATCGATTGTAGCTTTTGAAAGGGAACATTCCGGGTTACTTGACTGTATCTTCAGCACGGCAAAGTAGCGCAGCATCTCGTTCCGCTTTTTCAGGGAACAGGGTTACAGTCAAGTAACCCGGAACGTTTTATTGTTCCACTATAGTAATGATAATATTAACAATATATGTTGAATTTAATAGGTGTCTCTTACATTGTCCCACAGCAACATAAAAATAGTGTAGATTAGTGTACAATGTTTTATAATAATAACGTATTCTATTTAGTGTCCATTTCATTCAATATTGGGGGCATCCAAGTTATCTGACATATTTGAACATTTAAAAAAAAAAAAGTGACTTTCCCAGATAATTAGTTACTTTTATAATGATGTAATTATTACTGAGTTACTAACTCAGCTACTATTTGTGAGAAGTAACTAGTAACTATAACTAATTACTTTTTTAAAGTAACATGCCCAACACTGCTAGTATGTAGTTAACCCTGGACGCAGCTTTGCGGTAACAATGGATACAACATAAACTAATAAAATTAATAATTTCAGAGTGAGTCAGAATAAATCCAAATGTAACAATTTATTATTAGTCAGGTAAATGTATCATGCCAATTACATAAGCAAGTCAAAGATAATCAATACAATAACATCAAATGCTCAGAGATAAAGAGTAAAAGATGCATACCTGACATTATATAAAATATATAATGCTGAGCGTCCAATTACGGACTGATCTGACTACAAAGTCACACTGAGCCTCTTGCAACATCTCTTTAAATAATCAGCCCAAGACAGAAACCTCTTTCAAATGGAAACACGTGCTATGGGAATTTGCATTAATCACAGTCTTTCGAGTTTACACCTTTTGAGGGCAGGATTCAATTTGCATGAAAGACCCACCCTCCTCTGTAAGGAAGATATCTCTAAACTCCTAAAAGCTTTATTAGCTTTTGGTTTGCTTCTGTGGGGATGAGACCATTGTACCAGTCGCACTGAGATATTTTCAAAGGATACCAAACATGTATAGTGTTGTATGATAATTGTTCAAATTAAACCATATAGATCTTTGGGTGGATTTCAGGTTATCCCAGCATGAGGAGAGAAGGGATGGGTGATGAAGAGACTGTAGGCGTGAACTGCTCGGTGTGGTTCTTCTCGGATGCCGTTGTTACTTAATGCAAGAGAGTGTTTAAATGTTAATTCTCAGGAGAGTCCTTTGTTTCTTCGAGGAGTCGTCGTTTCTGCCGTCCTTCCAGGCTTACAAAACTTAGCTCAATGCTGTCTTTAGTGATGACAGTAGGCTCCATGGAGAGGTTAATCCCAGAAAGTTCATGTACTTTGTCTAAAATGAAACAGTCACAACAGAAAGAACAATTATTTTTGAATGTCATGAATGCTGTCATGAAATGATTTTTGTAATCATCGCAGTCAGTGGTTAATAGTGTTTATTCATAGCACCATTTAATGTTGCCAGCTGGGGGTTAAAATCAGCAAGGGTGGTTATCTTGGAACAGACCTGAAACAGCAGATAGTTAATATTGACATGGAATGAGACTCTTGGTTTCTGTTGTGAACAGTGAATGTTCAGTGATTGTCTTACCCGTTTGTCAAGAAAGCTGGGGAAATATGAATTTAACCAGGAAAGTATATCAAAGAGCGAGCTGTAAATACAATATTTTAAAGTGTTAGTTCTCATGAGCTGTAAGCTAATTTGTATAAAATTCTATGACATACCCTCTGGGAACATAATCCAGAATAAATGGGTCTCCTTTTAAATGTTATTTGATATTTGCAGAACATACAACCCAATGGATAAACATATAGTTTATTATTGAACATACTAATGCTGATTTAGCTAGTTATTAGCCAGCTGCTATTTGTGATGTGGTGAGCTGAACAAAATTACCTGAGAGGGTCGACTCTGAAACGTCCAATTTCTGTTTTACATTTTTCTATGTTGAGTGTTAGGTGACCAGTTCCATCAACTTTGACTGCAACAGTGACACTAATGGCCAGTTTATCCACATTCACATTAAACGGTAATTTGATTGTTCTGTGAAATAGAGTTCAGGGCATTATTTCCTCTTCAGAAGCCTCATTAAACTCATTGTGTATTAACCTCTATATATGTGTCTTTTCACTTGTTGAGGCAGCTCTGAACAAGCACTGTGTTGGCTCCAAATACTTTGAAAAGACATTCACATTAAAGCCACGTTTTCATTGTAAAGATAAGTGCCATGCAAATAAGTTGTATAGAGCCTCTGAACCACCAGGTTCAGAAGTAGGTTTAATACTAGTATTTTTTGTAGTTGATGTATCCTGGACGTAACCAAAATGGCATCCAGTTATTGTTTTTAAAAGAGTATTACAAAGTATTAAACTGGGAGTGCTGAAACCCTGCAAATAACATGAGGGCGACATTCAAACACTTTTGCACCTGGCACATTTACCATTCTATTTTTTCCTTCTGTTAAATTAAGCAAACAAATGTTTGTTTTTTTCCCCGCATTATTTAGGTTTGCGTCATCCAAAAGGGATTTGTATCCCTTTTGTCTGTTTATTGTGTGTTTTTATTACAAATAGAATTGTGTGAATAATTGTGTGAAGAACTGAGTGAAGAATTTTACCAGTTTCTTACTACTATTCTTTTTTCGAATGATTTCTTTGATTAAAATTAGTGATATGAACATTATACTAACCCTTTTACCAGGTTTCCAGTCACTTGAATTTCGGCACTTAAATCGACTCCAGTTGTAGGAACAAGCGCCTGCACCGATTTAAGTTCATTGATACGAATCTTCATTCTGTCAAGAAAATATATACATTTTAATATAAAATATAAATGTATACAGTATAAAATATACATTTTATTTAGCAGGAGGACATTGTAGGAACACTGGTCTCACCCTATAACAGACGGTTTCAAGGGAATTGGAATGGTTTGATCTGGAATATCCATGTCTTGGATGTACTGTTTGAGCTTCTCAATAGCCTTATCTGCAACTGTCAAAACAAACAAACTTTTGTACTGCTTATACTTAAAGATGAGGGTTTTGGATCTGTTCCTTTCTTTTTTTATGACATGAAAGATGCAAAGCCATCACAGATCTATATTCTTATTCAATGAAAATGTGTAGCCTACATGTGATCTCCATGTCCATGTAGTGTTTTGATTAGTGAACCATATATGTGATTGTGTATTATTCCTCTATATATGTGTCTTTCCACAGACTTGTTGAGGCAGCTCTGAACAAGCACTGTGTTGGCTCCAGATACTTTGAAAAGACATTCACAATAAAGCCACTTTTTCATTGTAAAGATAAGTGCCATGCAAATAAGTTGTATAGAGCCGTGGATCCATGCGAACTGGAATCACTTTGATAACGTTTTATCTGTACAGAGGAAAAGGGAAGGGAAGGAGGCCTTGGAGAGACTAGTTGACACTTCAGGGCTGCGTTGTCGTCATGTCCTTCATCAGATCTGGATACGGCCTGGATCCGGCGGACTGCGGTAAATCTCGGGATAAACAGAGAGACTAATATTAACGTAAATCATCCTTCTTATGATGTAACGAGTACATCAGAATTTATGGGAAGTGTTCCTGGTTCCGGCTGACCTAGTTTATGCAGCCTAACATTTTACATGATTTGAATAATAGAAGTTAATAATAATATGTTATGTATATGCTAGGTCAAAGAGATGTGTTTTTAGTCTAGATATAAACTGACAGAGTGTGTCTGCTTCCCGGATAATGTTAGGAAGACTGTTCCAGAATTTAGGTGCTAAATAGGAAAAGGATCTACCGCCAGCAGTCAATTTTGATATTCTAGGTATTATCAACTGGCCGGAATTTTGAGATCGCAATAGACATGAAGGACTAGAATTCATTAAGAGCTCGCTCAAGTACTCAACTACTTTCGTAGAGGCTAGAAATAGAAAGCTAGCTTTAAAAGCATAAAAGGGGAACACTTCCCGCCCTCCCTGTGGAGCTTTCTCTATAGCCACACCTCCTCCAAATCACTTGAACACACACAGCCAGAGCAGGCAAAACATCACAGCTTTCTCTTAACTAAAAAAATAAATAATACACCAGAGTTGCTGTTAGCGTTCAGCTAATTCGTAAAGGTACATAAGTAATAATTCATGTAAGCTGAATAGTTCAGAACAGTAACACAATCCACCAAAACCAAATCAAACCATGTAATTACTATACTTAGCAATGCAATGATTGGACGAACATCATATGGTCCTGATTTAATATATACACACAATATATATATTTAGGCGACTTTAATTAATGATTGCAAACCAGGATGTACACTTTCAACCAGTATAACATTTTTTTTTATTTTTTATTTTTTTATTTCTCATTTCATTTAGTTTAGTACTAAAATAACTAAACCTGAAGAAAAAAAACTGTATAGACATACAAGGAAAAGAATAACCAAGTGGTGTCTCCCCAAAGTCTAAGCTAAGTGGTGCGTGGAAGGCAGCTAAGACCAACAGAAAAACAATCCTGAAGGAACTTCAGCACTGAAGCCACTGGGCAGTTAAATACAAATTATACGCTTTGGTATACTATGTTAAAGTGAAGTGTAAGTAAAGTGTACATTTTCAAAACTTTTAGTACAAAAATCCAAACTGATCACAGTTGTAACGCAGTCATTCTTTCAAAACCTGATCTCATGCTTTCATTACAGTTATACACATTTCAGTCCACATAATCATTGTTTCAAAATACAATATTATTGTAATATGTAATGAGAACATTTGGCCTAATCACCGAAACACAACAGTATGATCTTCTTTCAATTTAGTACTTTTAACAATCAGTTAATTTAATAGCAATCAATGCAATATTCATCACCCTTGTGATTGAAATAATTACAGTAACACAGGCTACAGATGCCACATTAAAAAATGTAATCCATAATAATTGTAATTTCAAATGTGTGTTATCAAAAGGTGTGATGACGTTCTGAAACTACCATGAGGTTTTGTGCTAGAACAGCGTTTTCTGGAAATACAGTAAATGTTCTCACTGTACAATATGACTGAATCTATACTGTAGTTGACCTTTATAAGGGTCAGTTACAGTAATGTGGCAGTCTCTACCATGGTAATCTGTTTACAGTATCGCATGTCATACTGTATTGTAAAATGCTGTATTTGATGTCATCTGTCTCCCTTCTACTGATCATTTTGATGTTACACAGTCATTGACTGTTTCTTTTCCCTTGTATGCTGCTCTATGTTCACAAATTGCAAATTTTCATTTAGTATGTTTATTAATCCATTTCTCTAGGGGTGACCACTGGCTGGTCCCTACAATGTAATATAAACCTGTACACACACACACACACACACACACACACACACACACACACACACACACACACACACACGCCTTGAACATAGGTTATAATCTAAGATAAATCGCTTATAATGTAAAAAATATCGGAAATTGCAAACAAAGTAGAAACTATACCTGTAACAATATCTATAGAATCTATATTCATTGATTAACCATTAAGATAATTTGGAGCGAATAATAGACAAATTCATTAAACTGAACGAAAAGTGATGCAAATGAAAAGTTTGATACTAATAGCATTATGAAAGGCAGTTACTGTGATTGAAACATTTAGATGAAACACTTATTTTGTGTTGTGAAAAGGATACTTTGTGATTTTGTGTATTGTACTAACACAATTGAAAACATGCTGAAATGTAAGCAGAGAAAAGACTCAAGAAGGTGTTTGTCCTATTCTATATCTTAAAGTAGGATAATGTTGAGATGTGCATGATGTGGATTAAATTGTGTTTTATTCCCAAACGAACTCATTTAAAATCAGTAAGCATGTGCATAGGCCTTATGTCTGGTGCAACATTTGCTATCATTTTAAAATAACTTTTCAATGCACTGGCGCTCATCACTGAACACAGCAAAATATCTCTGTCACGGATCTCTAGATATAATACAATATAATACAGAAGGGACAATCCATACACAACTTAATGCACTTATCAATGTCATCAATGCCAGTTAAACTTTTTTAAATCAGCCTTCACCTTTTTTGACTGGGTCTGCCTTGGTTCTGAAGCATTATTCTTGTCCATCACGCGTTTATTTGTACTATTTTTCACGTTTTTGGTGTATAATTCCATTGTTCTTCACACATTGTGTCTTTTCAAAAGAAGTTTGTGGTTTGGTTCTCTGTCTTTATTGAACATTACACTCCAGTTGGTCCGCTTTGCAACATGATTCAGTTAAAATCACAACGCTATGGCATGCTGCAGACCTTTTACCATATGAATGCATCCAGATATTATTTAATAATCCCTGAAGTAATTCATCCAGTAGCTTTTCTCTCCATGACAACAACAGTAGACTTGTCAGTTGTAGAACTAGCACTAAGCATTATCAACAAGACAGGGAGGGGCTCTGGTGAGGGGGAGGAGCTAAGTAAATTCAGATATCTTCAAATATAATTGTAACTAGTCGAAACTAAATTGGAGATCTTTAATTACCTTTGCGTATATGTCGCGTCAAATGAAGATGTCTATGACATCATTATAGATATCTTTAATGGAGTTTCGACTAGTCAAAATGTATTTAGAGATGTCTTCTTGAATCAAATTTCTTACTAGTGCGACTATAATTGCAGATATCTCTAACTATCATTATCAGACTGGCTGAGTTCATGGGTGGAATAAACATTATGGCAGGACTTTTACTTTCTGACCCCTGGACTTTACACCTCTGATCATTCTGACCACTGATCTATATAAATGACTGGATTGCTCATAGCATTCTGAACTGCCAGCAGGAACATATATCTGGGATTATTTGCAGAATTTGATTTGAATAAACATTAAACATTACAATACATACAATCCCATACAATATTTGAGTTCATGCAACATTCTTTACTTAAAAATATATGTAACGTGATTGAATCTACTAAGTAATTGCAAGTTGTTTTAACTTAACATTACTTAGTAGATTATATCACGTTACATATATTTTTAAGTAAAGAATGTTGCGTGAACTCAAATAATTAAGTACATATAACAAAGGTTTTCTTGTTAATTTTAAGTAAAATTATTCCAAGTTGGGATTACTTAAAAAGTGTGATGCAAAAATGGTGCATATTCATTTTAAAGCTGCCGTCGGCAACATTTTTTTGATCACATTCAGTGTAATCGACACTATAATCCGACAGAACAACATAAATAAGGTGGTTTTAGAAAAAAACCCGAGCTTCTAACTCCACCTGGAGCGTGTTATTTGTTTTGCAAAAATCCAGCGCTCCCGCTTCATCAGGTCCAATCAGCGCAGGGGGGTGTGAGATCTGACTGTCAATCACAGGTCGTGCACACGCCACAGATCCCCCTCACTCGCGCACGTTAATATCACATGCACACGCCACGCCTGAAGTTCGCCTGGAGATTGCATGAAGCGTGATGGCGGAGAGAAAATCTACTAACAAGCTTCCAATTCCTCGGTTATCTATGGATAGATTAGCCAGGGCAGCCTACCTCCGAGTCCTTGGTGTTGATAGATGCTGAAGAGACGGACGCGTTCACAGAAAATCAGGTACACACGCACAGTGACGCACTGACGAGCACGACCTCGATGGGAGGGTGCTCGCTGGCAGTGGGGAGGGGCATGAGAGTTGTAAACATTCAACATTTTGGCTAATCGACCCAATCTGCCAGACTTGCCGACTGCAGCTTTAAAGATGTGTTTACTGAGGGTCACCTGCATACAGAAGAAGTTACATTGTTTTTCCAGATTAAGTACATTCTTAACATGGACACTGGTTATTGTGTGGCAAGCTGTTAATTCCTGAATCCTTTTGTCTTCATTATTATTCATACTGTGTGAAATATGAGAATGAATGGACTGTCCTCTCACCAGGTGAGGAGGTTGATACCAGGCACAAGATGCCTATACAGTGTTGATAACAAATTATTTATTAGCACTAGGTATTCTTGCTGAAGAACAACTGCCCTATGTGCAGCACATGATATAGCCTGTTTAATTAGCTGGATATACATTTAAAACAGTACTTTTAATTATAACAATTCCTGATTTGTAAGGATTCTACAGTATAGACAATTTCATGTATTCCTGTTACTTTGTTTGAAGGTGCTACTGTTTTAAAGGACTTTTTCATAACTCTGAATATATTTGCTGAATAATGTCTGATGAGCTTTTAATTAATTGTCTCGACTCACACCTGCTGCTGTGAGATGATGTAATAATTATCTTTGTAAAAGAAAGTTTATAAATAAAATCTGTTAAATCTGCAAATCTGTAAGCCAGTTTATTTAAGATATTTTTTTGTGCCCCATAGGATCAAAACTTATTTGCCATTGGGGCGTACCCTGCAATTATTTTAATAAGGTAAAATGTTCTGCTTTTATTGCAGTATGCACAATCGTTCCTTGGGGTACAAAATTATAAGGTACAATTTTGTACCTCGCATTAAAGGTACAAAAGGGTACTATTCAGGGTACCACCCCAGTGACGGCCACTTGTACCCTAAAAGGTACAGTTTTGTTCTTTTTTTTCAGTGTGCCATACTCCCGGCATGCCCGTGATCGACTTGCTTCAGCCTATGAGAAGCTGACATTATTTGTTCACGTGCGCTTTTTAGTTTCCTGGTCGATGATGTCACCCGCCTATGACGTTCCGTCACGCCACTGGACTGATTCCATACGTGCTTCACAACACAATCACGCAGAGGCGTTCCCACAGTTCCCACCGTTACAAACGTAACAACCCCTATATGTTGACACTTTATTTTCACAAATGTAACCCTGGACCACAAAACCAGTCATATGGGTCAATTTTCTGAAATTGAGATTTATACATAATCTGGAAGCTGAACAAATAAGCTTTCCATTGGTGTATGGTTAGTTATATAGGACAATATTTGGCCGAGATACAACTATTTGAAAATCTGGAATCTGAGGGTGCAAAAAAAACGAATTTTTGAGTCGTCCATTTACAGTTTTTTTTTATTCGCTTTGGTACTATTTCGACAAGTAAAGTGTACATTTTCAAAACTCTTAGAACAAAAATCCAAACTGATCACACTTGTAACACAGCTAGTCATTCTTTCAAAACCTGATCTCATGCTTTCATTACAGTAATACACTTTTCAGTCCACATAATCATTGTTTCAAACACAAGATTATTGTAATATGTAATGAGAACATTTGGTTTAATCACAGAAACACAACAGTATGATCTTCTTTCAATTTAGTACTTTTAACAATCTGTTCATTCAACAGCAAACAATGCAAGATACATGTTTCAAATCACAGTTGTTGCTGAATTAATTACAGTAATACAGGCTATGCCACATTAGAAAATACACGTGCATAACCTAACTTATGTAATTTAATCCATAATGTTTGTAATAGTATCTATCCAGTGTGTTATCAAAAGGTGTGATGAAGCACAGCCATGAGGTTTTGTGCTAGAACAGTTTGCTGGTAAATGATTTTGACTATTTGACTGAATATAGGGTGAAGGTAGAGGTACAGTAATGTAACTACCATGTCTCTACCATGTTTACAGTATCACATGGCATACATACTGTAATGTAAAATGCTGTATTTGATGCCATCTGTCTCCCTTCTACTGATGCATCTCTGATCAATCTGATGTTTTACAGTCATTGACTGTTTCCTCTCCCTTATACTCTATTCTGCTTTACAGTATTTGCACAAATGGCAAATTTCTCTGTATCTTTCTCTCACACACACACACACACACACACACACACACACACACACACACACACACACACACACACACACACACACACACACACACACACACACACACACACACACACACACACACACACACACACACACACACACACACACACACACACACACACACACACAACCAGTAAGATTTTGTAGTGTTTTTTAAAATAAGTCTCATCTGCTCACCAAGGCTTCATTTATTTGATCCAAAATACAGCAAAAACTGTAATATTGTGATTTTTTTTTTACAATTTAAAATAACTGTTTTCTATTTGAATATATTTTAAGATGCCATTTAAAAGTTTGGGGTCAGTTAGAATTTTTTTTTTTTTTTACGAAATAAAATAAATTAACACTTTTATTCAGTATGCATTATATTGATCAAACATGACAGTATAGACATTTATAATGTTGCAAAATCTTTCTATTTCAGATATATGCTGTTCTTTTGAACTTTCTATTTGTCACATCCTGAAAAGAAATTGTACACAACTGTTTTCAACATTGATAATAATAATAAATGTTTCTTGAGCATTGAAACATCATATCAGAATGATTTCTGAAGGATCATGTGACACTGAAGACTGGAGTAATGATGCTGAAAATACAGCTTTGCCAACACAGAAAGAAATTGAATTTAAAATATTTTCAAATATAAAAGTTTATTTTTAAATTGTAAAAATGTTTCACAATATTACAGTTTTTGGGTCAAATAAATGAAGCCTTGGTGAGAAGAAGAGACATCTTTTAAAAACTAAATGGTGGTAAAACTAAATTTGGATGGTAAAAATCTTACCATCCAAAAACTTTTGACTGGTAGTTTATATAGCATCTAACTTGTACTATTAGCACTTATATTAAAATGTACAGTCTTACAGACTAGGATAATTGTCTATACCTCTCGGAAAATCCTGAGAATCTCATCAAAGGGATAGTTCACCCAAAAATGAAAATTCTGTCATCATTTACTCACCCTCAAGTTGTTCCAAACCTGTATGACTTTCTTTCTTCTCCTGAACACAAAAGAAGATATTTTAAAGAAGGTTGGTAATTAAACAGTTGCTGGTCCCCATTGACTTCCATAGTATATATATTTTTTTTCTACTATGGAAGTCAATGGGGACCAGCAACTGTTTAATTACCAACCTTCTTTAAAATATCTTCTTTTGTGTTCAGGAGAAGAAAGAAAGTCATACAGGTTTGGTACAACTTGAGGGTGAGTAAATGATGACAGAATTTTCATTTTTGGGTGAACTATCCCTTTAAGCATTATCAGGTGAGCATCTAAAATTGATCAATAACCAAGTTGAGCTCCAAACCTAAATAAACATCTTATATAATGGCAATTAATTAATTTAACCAAATGAGATGTAAGAGGCTGTAAGATATTAATTTTGTTTTAAAATATTAAGGTACATTTCTTTCTAATTTTGTGTTTCAATAAAATGTATTTTCAACGCTATGTATTTTTCGCAACAATCTGAACAATAACAAGTGATGTTGCAAGTAAATGCAAATTTTTTTTTAATTTTTTTTTTTTAATGGTACTCATGGGAACGAAGAGGAACTGGAACAGCTCACATTGAGGATCATCGCAAAAGGTGGCTCAACAAATGACCCAATTTGGGGTAATGCTGGAGGGCATAGAGGTGATGACAAGGTTGGTATAGTTGCGAAGGCTTCTGTTTTTCTACTTGGCCTAATTTATGCAATTAATCTGAGTTACCCCAAAGAGCTCAGATACTCATTTGAATTTTTTCAGAAGATTCAACTGGAACTAGACAGTGGCAAACTTACTCCAAAGGTTTACTCTCTGAAGAACAGGCTTTTTTGTTGAAATAAAATATATATTTGATGGTGTTGTTCTGACCATTACAACTCAAAATATGTTTGATTCACAAGACCTGTTTAGCCAAACGCATCTGGTTTTAGTACAGTGTTAGTTTGCAAAGGTTTGATTGTAGTCTTGTTTTATTCTCAGGTTGTTTGTTGCATGTTCCAAAAGTAAATGTTGGAAAAATGTAAATCTTTTAAGAAGTGTTGCAAAGGGTAAAAAAAAGTGACCTGTTGGAAGTGAACTTCCATTTGTCGATTTGCCACATTTTGTTGTACATTTCATGATGTGTGGTTGCAGGCTTTGCAGCCTGTGGCAAAAAATAAAGTGAAATGCTTTATTGTGTGTGATTTGCATGTTTAATTTATTTTAAGACATTGAAAGCAGTGCAGTAAGCAGACCAATAGCTGAAGATCTAAAATAAGTTAAAAATGTTAACTCCTTTAATTGTCTTATTTTTATATATAAATTAGCTTAAATGTTAAGTTAACACAACTAAGATTTATTTTGATCTCACATTGCCTACATGTGTTGGATTTACTTAAAGCTGCCGTCGGCGAGTCTGGCAGATTGGGTCGATTAGCCAAAATGTTGAATGTTTACAACTCTCATGCCCCTCCCCACTACCAGCGAGCACCCTCCCATCGAGGTCGTGCTCGTCAGTGCGTCACTGTGCGTGTGTACCTGATTTTCTGTGAACGCGTCCGTCTCTTCAGCATCTATCAACACCATGGACTCGGAGGTAGGCTGCCCTGGCTAATCTATCCATAGATAACCGAGGAATTGGAAGCTTGTTAGTAGATTTTCTCTCCGCCATCACGCTTCATGCAATCTCCAGGCGAACTTCAGGCGTGGCGTGTGCATGTGATATTAACGTGCGCGAGTGAGGGGGGATCTGTGGCGTGTGCACGACCTGTGATTGACAGTCAGATCTCACACCCCCCTGCGCTGATTGGACCTGATGAAGCGGGAGCGCTGGATTTTTGCAAAACAAATAACACGCTCCAGGTGGAGTTAGAAGCTCGGGTTTTTTTCTAAAACCACCTTATTTATGTTGTTCTGTCGGATTATAGTGTCGATTACACTGAATGTGATCAAAAAAATGTTGCCGACGGCAGCTTTAACACAATATTTGACCTCATTTATCTCTACTTCTGTTACTCGCTGAACCTGTTTGCCTTAAAATTTACATGGCTGTACTTCTTGTTCACGCTTATTGAATTCTGTAGAGCTGAAGGTAAAGACTGAAATGGTGTGCTCACACAACATCCAGAAACTTTCTCATATCCCCCCCCAACATATTAACAGACGACAATTCCCAACATTGTCTATGCTGATGTCGGTTACTTAAAGTGGCTAAAATGTTAATACATTTTTTTTACAAGTGCTAGCAACCTGTTTGAAATATTGATGTTTGCCTTAAAACCTCAAACACCATAAAGAACGCAAAGGCCCATAGCAAAACTTAAAACGAGAGTAATGGATTAAATAATGACATTTGGAGTGATCACATCACCAAACTCTTCAACTGTACATGACAAAAACTCAGAAACAAGCCATTCTTTTTTTTTTTTTTTACTGGTGCCATTACAATGTCAGAAATTTCACGACAAAGTAATTAGACATGCCAATAGCTACAGCCCTCCGGGATTCTGTGTGCTACCAAAAAGGGCAGTGGGCGAAATAAACACCATTTCTGTGAGGCAGACCCTACTACATTCCAGTTATGTAGAAGTTTTTCAGAAAGAGGAACAGGCTTGTTTTTATTTATTTATTATTCTGTCCAAAAGTAAGTTTTCTCAGCTCCTCGTTAAACTGTTGTATGGTTATGACAGGGTGACACAGAGTCTCGACTAAGGTCACATACGTAACCGAGACGTTCCCTCTCAAGGGAGCTCGCATTGCGGTTCCTTCCACACCGGGTGAGGCACCGGTGCTTCATATATCCAGCTCTGGGGAGTTGGATGTAGAAAGCATCAAAGCAGAGGGTGATGACTTGCCATCTCACTCTCCTGCTTATGAGGAACTGGTGGAGGTTGTGTCTCGCACTGTTGCCAAACTAAACATTGACTGGCAGAGAAGCAGGACGTTCGTCCCAAATCCAAACTGGACGAAAGTTTTCTGCCCTCACGAGCGCAACCTCTGCGTCGGGGCCTGCCATTCTTTCCCACACCGAGGTGTCGAGATCGTGGAAGAAACCGGTCTCCACGAGGCTGACTCCAGCTCCTTTTTACCAGCTCCTTATTCGACTGGAAATCACCAAAGTGGAAAATCCTGCTCAAAGATCTGCCTGGTAAATGTGTACCTAAAAGGTGAATCTCAGAACAAACAAAGGGTTTATGCAATCAAGGATGATCAGAGTAATCTATCATCAGATGATGTTTTCAAAACTCGTATTTTAGGAAATGGGCGCCATAGCTACATGAGTCCATGTCCAAACAGTATGCATGTGAAGGACTGTTTCAACTGTCATGATGAGCCACAGAGATCCTCCACCATAAACCTTGAAGATTAGAAAGTGACTTCCATCAGGATGAGTCAAACAGCTGAGTTGATACCGCTCAGAATTGACACTTCCGAATGACTTGCACATGGGAATGGTGTTGAAGACAAGTTCAGGTCACTAGTTAGTTTGAGCCCTCCGAACGCTCTCAGAGCGGTTCCTTGTATATGTGAACAAACCAAGTGATCTCAGACCCCCCTAAAAGGTCCCAAAAATCTGTGCTGCTTGAGCTCTTAAAGTGACAGTAATCTAATATTATAAACAGGCTGCTGCTATTTATTAACTGCCATGGCTCCGCCCTGGAGGCTTCCTGCTCTGGGTAAACCATGCCCTCGTCAGCCTCCAGGGCGCCCACCTTCCGACCCGTTCATGTAATACGGCGCGAGGCCACGCCTTGTGAGGGGGGGAGGTTCTGTCAAGTTTAGTATTTGTGTTCATGTTATGTTTGCCTATGACACCCAGTTTGCCCATGTGTTTTATTGATGTAATCCCTGTCACCTGTTGTCTTGTTAATTGGTCATTATGAGTTCATTTTTCCCAGCTGTGTCTTGTTTCCCTGATTTGTTCTGTGTATTTAAGCAGTGTTTCAGTCTGTTCCTGGTCTGTGGATGTTGTGTTTATGGTGGTTTCTTCTATCCATGTTTCTTTGTTCCTGTTGAGTTTTTTTTTTTTTTTTTTTTTTTTAGTTTGGTGAAGAAACTGCTGCGGTTAGATCCTGCATCCTCTTTGCTTGAACCAACCCGTGACAATGTGGTGTTCTCTTACGAGAGGTCTCTCGTACTGCGTAAGTATCTTACGCTCGGGGAAAATCCCTTTTCCGCGAGATATTGAAGCCAAAAAATTTTCCTTAATTTTGTATTAATGTAAAACGCGTTGCAGCAGCATACAGACATAGGCAAGACGGCTCGTGTGCCTATTGGCTGTTCTGCGGCAACTGCAGCAGCCTATCGAGCGAGGCCTAGCGTGACGTCAGACCCAATGAGCTGCGTCATGTCCCGCCGAAACGGGCGTGGCTTAGGCCAATAAATACAGCTCACAGGCAGCTGATATCTGATTTTTCATCTCTTCAGCGAAGCACACGCATCGCTGGATCCGGAGAGAAGCCGCGCCGTCTGAGGAAGCACTTGCAGCGGGACGAGTCGTCACAGAAGTCGCTGGCCGCGCTGCCTTCAATCGCCTTCCTGCTGCGCTATCCGGCGCCTATATCCTTTACACTCTCTGTTGTGTGTGTGTTCGCCGCCGCGACACACACTGTCTAAAAGAGCTTGCGTCTTTTTAAAGATGCCTTCCTGCGGCTCGTGCAGAGCCACACTCAGCGACGGGGACCGCCACGTTGTCTGCGTTTCCTGCCTGGGTGAGGATCATGCAGCTCTCGCGCTCGCTGACGGCGGCTGCCATCACTGCGAGCTACTACCTATGGCGACTCTGAGGACTCGCCTGGCATATTTCACTGAGACTGCACCTCCGCCCGCTGTAGTGCCGCGCCGTAAAAAGCGCCGTGCTCAGCGGGTCCCGGAACCTTCCCCCACCCGTCAAAGCTCGCCGGTTCGCCCGCCAGCTTCACCGGCTTCGTCAGTGTCTCTTCCTGACGGACAGCGGCCGCCGTCTGCCGCCGCTTCCGTCGATGACGCTGATGAAAAAGCCGCATTGGGGGAGGATGATTCCTGCTCTCTCCTGGCATGGGGCAGTGAGGATTGGGCGAGTTCTGTAGATTTCGCGCCTTCAGTCCGCGCATCGTCAGGCAAAAGAGCTAGCATCGAGTCAGAGCTGATGCGCATACTCGCACAGGCCGCAGCGAGCCTCGGCCTCGAGTGGTCTACGCCTGAACAGCCTGCTCACAACCGGCTGGATGGATATTTTCTTCCCGGGGAGCGCGCTTCGCCTGCGTCCAGACCAGCGCCTTTTCTTCCTGAGTTACACGAAGAAGTCGTTAAGTCTTGGAACTCCCCCTTCTCAGCTAGAATGCGCTCTTCTGTTTCGCTAGCATTCTCCGCTGTTGACGATGCTAAAAACAGAGGTTACCATTCGCTGCCGCCGGTCGAAGAAGTGATAGCAGCCCACCTTTGCCCGCCCGCCCTCCGCTGGACGGCGCGCTAAGCTGGCTCTGCCTTCAAAAGCTTGCCGCATGACGTCAACCCTGCTCGGTCGCGCTTTCTCCGGCGCTGGGCAGGCTGCGTCAGCGCTGCATACTATGACCACACTGCAAATTTTCCAGGCCGATCTCCTCCGAAAGCTGGACGAGAAAGGACCAGATGCAATTTGCGTGCCAGACTTGAGAAGTGCTACGGACCTCGTTCTCCGCGCTACTAAGTCTGCTGCACAGGCCATAGGACGGAGCATGGCCTCTCTCACTGTGACTCTCACTACGCTCCGCTTTCTCCCGCTGGCCTCTTCTGAACTTCCGTCAAAGATTTCGCAGAAAGATTCGCCGAGGTACAGAAAGCGTCACAGGCTATGTAGCACTTCCTGCCGAAGCGCTCCAGTTCTGCAGCAGGCCGTGCGAAACCGTCTGCTCAGAGCTCACAGCCTCAGCCTCCGCCCACCGCCGCCACTTCGCAGCGCCGACAGGCCCGAAGCGCGAGACCGCGCTCTCGCTCATCTGGCCGCCGCCCCACCCTGCGTGGGCCGCGGCCCAGGATTGCGGTAAAGCCCGAGGCCCCGAAGTCGTCCTAGCACGCCTAGGGAAACGGTGTCCAAGTCCCGCTGCGGCCGGACTTCCACCAAAACTCATCGCTCGTTCAGTTCCAAGAAATGTGTCTGTTCCAGTGTATTTTGCAGTCAACAAGCCGGTTCCACTGCCCGCTTGCCTGCACACAAATGCCGTTTTTACGGCTACCCAGATATATCCCATAAAGAGTGTATTTTCTGGTGTCCCGGCCACGGCCGATGGTGTTATGAGTGTAGACAAAATGCCCACTGCCCAGTGCCCATTCCTACACACAAGCACAGCCCGTCACACAGGGCTCGCGCACATAAAATCGACCCAGTTCGATTGCGCATTAAACGTAGCAGATGTGCCCACTGCCCACAATCACTACGTCCTGCATGTCTCGAGGTTTCTGTAAACCAGCGTGCATTCGCTCTGCTCAGGCGGACAATGCTCTCGTGTGGTAAATGTGAATGTCATAAGCTCGATGCTTGTGTTACAGCACACCGAAGCCCCTCTGTCGCTGAGCGACCAGAGCGCGCTTCGCATTCAACCCCTAGCCATTCATGCAGATGCATGGGCGAGGCTACCCGGGATTTCGAAGTGGGTGCTAGACATTATAAAAAGAGGCTATTCGCTACAGTTTCGCCGGCGCCCTCATCGCTATGCGACGCGCGTCGAGACCACGGTAAAAACAGAAGTAGCACACCTACTTTGAGCCGAAATTTTGAAACTATTGAGCAAAGGGGCCATAGAGCCGTTATCTCTAGCTCAGAGCGAAGGAGGGCTATACAGCAGATACTTCCTGGTACCGAAAAAAGACGGGGGTCTCAGACCCATACTAGATCTAAGGCAACTGAACAGAGTGCTTGCAAAGCGACAGTTCAGAATGCTCATGACCAGAAAAATCCTCGCGCAGATTCGCCGAGGAGATTGGTTTGTGTCAATAGATCTGAAAGACGCGTATTTTCAAATACAGATAGCGTCAAGTCACAGGCGATATTTGAGATTCGCCTTCGAGGGCCAGGCATATCAGTACACAGTCCTACCGTTCGGCTTGTCCCTAGCACCCCGTACATTTACGATGTGCATGGACGCAGTGCTCGCACCCCTCAGGCTACAGGGCATGCGAGTATTGAACTACTTGGACGATTGGCTGATTCTAGCTCAATCTCACTCGATGCTCATAGAGCACAGGACCATTTTACTTTTACTCGATCCGCTGCGGCGCATCTGTCCCGCTCAAGAAATTTCAGAGGATGCTAGGTCTCATGGCCTGAGCATCATCAGTTCTTCAGCTTGGCTTGCTTCGCATGCGCCCGCTACAGTTCTGGCTGAAAGCGTGAGTGCCGCGCCGAGCGTGGGCTTCCGGTCTGCTTCGTCTCAAGGTCAATCAGAAATGCATCGCAGCTCTGAAACCTTGGAAAGCAAACGACTGGTACCAATCAGGTGTAAGCCTGGGGACTTCCTCGAGTGTGAAGGTGGTGTCTACGGACGCATCCACCTCGGGATGGGGAGCGCTGCTCGAGGGCAGACCGTTCTTCGGCCAATGGTCGGAACGGGAGAAGCTTCTACACATAAACTGCCTCGAAATGCTGGCAGTAGACAACGCGCTGACGCGTTTTTGTCCCCAAATACGAGGACACCACGTCCTGGTCCGTTCGGACAACATGTCAGTGGTGTCCTACATAAATCGCCAGGGTGGCCTCAGGTCCCGAAACCTGCACAGGCTGACAGAACGCCTCCTGGTGTGGGCTCAGCGCAACCTGCTCTCGCTGAGAGCAGCGCATGTGCCAGGGCTCCTAAACGTAGGACCGGACAGACTGTCCAGGAACAATGTTCCGACAGGCGAGTGGTCTCTACACCCACAGACAGTCCAGCTGCTGTGGAAGAAATTCGGCAGAGCGGAAGTAGACCTGTTTGCGTCTCAAGAAAACGCTCACTGTCTGGAATTTTTCTCCAAGAGCAGGGACGCGCTGGCTCATGTATGGCCCCGCCGCCCGCTCTATGCCTTTCCTCCCGTCTCTCTCCTGCCTCAGGTGATAGAGCGGATCAGGGAAGAAGGATGCTCAGTGCTACTCGTAGCGCCGTTCTGGAAAAACCAACCCTGGTTCCCAGTTCTGATGCAGCTAGCGAGCACTGCCCCATGGCCAGTGCCAGTGAGGAGGGACCTCCTCTCTCAGGCCAAGGGCTCGATTTGGCATCCGCGCCCAGAGCTGTGGTCCCTTCATGTTTGGGCCATCAACGGGTACCCGCTGACCTCCCAAGCGGAGTGTTAAACACGATCACGCAGGCTAGAGCTCCGTCTACGCGACGTCTCTATTCCTCAAAATGGTCAGTGTTCTCCAGCTGGTGCACAGCTCGTGGCGTGTCGCCCCCAGACTGTGGGGTGACGGAGGTTATCTCCTTCCTACAAGAGCTGTTGGACAAGGGCAGGTCCCCTTCCACGCTCAAAGTTTATGTGGCGGCCATAGCAGCGTTCTCAAAAACAACGCTTGGTCAGTCAATAGGAAGGAACGATTTAGTCATCCGCTTCCTTAGAGGAGCTAAGAGACTGAATCCTCCCAGACCTCCCTCAGTCCCCGTATGGGACCTTTCTGTGGTACTGGAGGCCATGAAAGGTGACCCATTCGAGCCTTTACAGACGATTGATCTTAAACACCTGTCTTTCAAGACAGTGTTTCTTCTGGCTCTCGCTTCGGTGAAGCGCATAGGGGACTTACACGCGCTCTCAGTAAGCGCGACGTGCATGGAGTTTGGGCCTAATGACTCAAGAGTTATACTCAAACCTAAGCACGGTTATGTTCCAAAATCCCTCAACACACCGTTTAGGGCGCAGGTCATTTCCCTGTCATCCCTACCGGTCTCTGACTAGGAAGGAGACGCGAGCTTCCTTTGTCCAGTCAGGGCATTAAGAGCTTATGTGTCTCGCTCATCTGTCTTCAGACAGACGGAGTAGCTCTTCGTTTCATTCAGCGGACGTTCCAAGGGACTAGCCACGTCGAAACAGAGCCTATCCAGATGGATAGTTGAGGCCATCGCGCTGGCGTACACTTCCAAGGGTATGCAGTGCCCGTTGGGTGTCAGAGCGCACTCCACAAGAAGCATGGCTTCGTCGTGGGCCTGGTCAAGTGCCTTGGACTTATATCATATAACAAGGACTTATAACAAGTAACAAGTTCAACATTATAATATTTTAATGATATAGGTAAAAATATAATAAATATGTAATATAGTTATCATATTTAGCAAAATACTACTCTCTACAGCAATTATTTTAAAGTCCAACTAACGTGCTATGGTCATTAATGGGCTTTCCAGAGGTAAAAGTAACTTTACGTGACATATTGTTCTCCAGCTGTTATTATAGACCTCTTTCCGCAGTTGAAAAACACAGATCGATCGATTTTATTTAATTTCGGTAAGTTGAACTGTATCTTTCAAATTACCTATTGATCATTCGTGTTTATTTAGCCTACTATTAACTAGTAGTAAAGAGTAACAGATGATCGGTTCAAGTGCCGCTTGAACTCTGTCAGCGATCTGTCAAGCGCCAAAACTGTGTTTATTGTTTGAATTTCGTAATTAAATTGACAGAATCTGAGAGCTGAGAATTTGTTTCATAGCAATAGTAACCTTCTCTGTCTTGTCTGTCGGTGTCAGTGTCCTCTTTGCTTCGCGATTTTTCTCTGCGTGAGAAAATGGATGTGTGGCGTGGTGAGAGCATTTAAAAAGTGACGATTGCGTGAGTCTCACGGTGAATTCGTGAGAGTTGGCAGCTCTGCAGATTCAGTTTGTAAGACTGTAGGCTGTTTTTTGGCGGGTGTGTTTGTGCTGCCGCGGTCTTGCCGTGTTGTTTGTGTATCTCTATGCCAAACGCGCGGGGGAAGAGCTGAGCCCGTTCGGAGCTACGGGAGCCCAGAGGGGAGCGTCGGCGAATGTTAAAGAGAAAACCGATTTTCATTTAAAAAAATCGACGTAAACTACACATTCGAATTAATCGATAAAATCTATTTATCGCCCAGCCCTACTGTGTCTGCTGAGCACTGCTTGATGAGCACTGCTCGCTGATCGACCGCAAAATGCTTATGGGCAAATAAATAAGACCCACAATTTTCCATCAGCTCAGGCCGTACTCCGCCCTGTCTGTATGATGTCATTTGCGTCTAAGGGACGCTGCTATATGTGGAAGAGCGCGGATCCGCCCCTCCCTCTTCCCGGACTCCCTGTGAGTTCCCCTGGTGATTTTGCACTATATGAACCCCGGGCTTTCGCCCTTGGGTCTTTGGTGTCAGATCCCAGCACGCACGGCGTTTTACATTGGGTCCCCTAGCGTAAGATACTTATGCAGTACGAGAGACCTCTCGTAAGAGAACGTCCTCGGTTACTAACGTAACCTCGGTTCTCTCTAGATGAGGGAGCGAGTACTGCGTATCTTGCCGTGCATGCACACGCTCTGGTTAGCTTCGGCGATGAAAAACCAGATATCAGCTGCCTGCGAGCTGTATTTATAGGCCTAAGCCACACCCGTTTCGGCGGGACGTGACGCAGTGGGCGCGAAGCACCCTCATTGGGTCTGACGTCACGCTAGGCCTCGCTCGATAGGCTGCTGCAGTTGCCGCAGAACAGCCAATAAGCACACGAGCCGTCTTGCCTATGTCTGTATGCTGCCGCAACGTGTTTTACATTAATACAAAATTAAGGATAATTTTTTGGCTTCAATATCTCGCGGTTTCCCCGAGCGTAAGATACTTACGCAGTACTCGTTCCCTCTTCTAGAGAGAACCGAGGTTACGTTAGTAACCGAGTACGTTTTATTTTTACATTTGTTTATTTAATAGGCCTACACCTACTGTGGCTGAAAAATAAAGCACTGTTTATTCAATTTGTATATTATGTTTTGTATTTGTAATGTGTATCTTTGTTCTTATTTTTAATAACAAAGATAAAAGAATGAAATTATATTTTATAATGATATTATTTTGTTACCTTGTAAGGCTACATTTTTAAAATGGGGAAATTAGTTTGCCTCTACTGCTGTCACTTGGAAAATGAAAAAAAAAAAAAAAAAAATTTAAAAACATATAAAGAATGGTGATAAAATCAGGATTTTCCTTAAAGAAATTGTGATATGATATTTTTGCCATATCGCCCACCCCTAAAAGAGGCTATAACAGAACAGTGCTACTGTAAGGTGGGTGCCAGTAAGTCTGGGCTACCCAGCGAGAAAGCAAAAGGCTCTCCTGAGAATTAACATTTAAACTCTCTCTTGCATAGTAACAGCAACATCCAAGATGCAACACACAGTGCAGCTCTCACCTTACTTTTACATTCTCATCATCTCCCCCTGCTCCCCCTCTTCTCCTCCTCATCTAAAATTCACTGAAAACCTATGCAATGTTAAATGTGTACAATAAGTAATTATACATATGTTTGGTATCATTTGAAATGTCTCAGTGCGACTGGTACAAAGGTCTCCTTCCAAAAGTAGTAAAACAAAAGATAACTAGATATAACTTGCACACAGCGGAGGGTGCGTCTTCCAGGCAAATGGCCTCCTGCTCTCAAAAGGTGTAAACTCTGAATGCAAATTCCCCTTGTTAGCAAATGTTTCCATGTAAAAGAAGTTTCTGTCTTGGCCTGGGTATATAATGAATTGCAACAAGAGGCTCGGGGCGACTTGTAACTCAAATTAGCCCGTGATGCTGAGTGTATGCAAAACACTTCGCATCATGTATTTCATAACGTCAGGTTCGCATCTTCTCTCTTTATTTCAGAGCACTTGATGTTTTGTTTTTATTATCTTTGAACTGATTATGAAATTGGCATGATACATTTACCTGACATAATACATTGTTACATTTGATTTATTCCGACTGACTCTGAAATTGTTTTCCCAAGTAGATTAAACAGATTTGTATGTTACCGCAAGTTTTGAGTCAGATTAGTGACGACTAATATTTGGTTTGCAAAGACAAGAAGTGAATTTCCGTTTAGGGCAGTAAACATGCCACTTGACCAACCTAAATCTGGGTGTCTTACCTCTGTTTTAATTTAATGTTACTTTAGATAAGTGTTCGTGGGAAACCACGGCATGGCCAATCCAAAGCCATTATAAGAGAAGTAAAGTTGGTTGACTTATCTGTAGTAGTGGCCATACCTCTACTGAAGTAAACGTTATGTTAAATTCAAGTGTATGCAATTCCATTGGGGCTATACCAAAGTATATTTGATAGTGACTTGAAGCTTGAATGCGACCAATCTCATAGCAATTACCTCTGTTTGGTGATGAAAACTGATGAGCCTGTGAACGCGAGACCCGCGTTAAGCGTGAGGACCTCTGAGCGACATAGCTTCCTAATATGAACGGGTAAAATATAAGAAAAGAGTTGAAAAGAATAATCAAATGTGCCGCTAAACTATTATATGATTGACCAATAACCAATTGACAATCTAACCTAAATTTGCGGTTGTTATAAAATGGAGTCAGATAAAAGCTTAAATGGAATTAAATTTCTTTGCCGCGGTAACACGCAGAGACCTTCACCCGTTCTATCGGATACCGGCTTTGGACCGATCCAGATGGGCTTACACTACAGTGCCTGACAAAATGCATCAAAGTGGGTGAAATTAAGCATTCCTGTCCCTTCTATGATGACCAGGATGAAATGTTGGGTGCAAGCACTTGTGCTTGTCGGAGTTCTTTTGAGGTTTTGGTGTGAACAAAAAAGGGTCTGAGATCACTTCAATGCTGAAGACAGGGCCGGCGCGTCCATATAGGCGAACTAGGCAATTGCCTAGAGCGGCACTTTTGTAAGGGCGGCAAAATGTGTGCCAATCGGGAATGAACAATTCACAAAATAGGCTATATGATTTGCTGAGCTGCCGCTGCGCCGCCCTGCGCCGCCCCGCGCCGCCCCGCCCCCTGCTCTCACGAGTCATGACTCATGACTGAGTGATGGGAAGTTCGGATAATTTTACTGACTCTCTTGTTCGATCTCGTTCATAAAAATGAACGAATCTTTATTTGAGTCATTTCGTTAATTTAAGTGGCTTTAAATGTTACACAGCCAAAATCCCCGATCACATCCACCTACGCATAGTATACCGGTATGTATATATTTGCTTCCTCTTGGCCTAAAGTGTTCCTGCAACGGGAGTGTTCTCTGGCTAGAGCGCAGAACAGCGGAGTTTGTATGGACAGAAGTGCATGCCTGAGCTTGTGTTTTGGGTTAAGCTGCGTTGCTTTGACATTGTGGAAAATATAACAATAGAAACAAAATATAGGCAATTAGCATTTTTACCCATTATTATCAATCTAAATTAATCTCGATTTTAATTTAACTTAATTTCGTTTTTCTTTATGTAAATTTCGTTTTTCTTTATGTAAATTTCGTTTTACTTTATTTAAATTTCGTTTTTTCTTTATTTAAATTTTAAATTTTGTTTTTTCTTTATTTAAATGTTTTTTTTCTTTATTTAAATTTCGTTTTTTCTTTATTTAAATTTTACATTTAGTTTTTTTCTTTATTGAAATTTTGTTTTTCTTCATTTAAATCTACCCTTTACTGTGTCAGTAATTTGTTAGTCAGAAAAATATAGACTACCTTAAAGTATTGCTTAATTTAACAGACGTGTGTGTGCGTTTTATATTGCTAGTGCAGCGTGGATAGGGGCGTCACCACTTTTGAATAAGAAACAATATCAAGACTATAAAACTCCTCAAAAAACGCGCACACTCTCAAACCTGACTGCACATCACATTTTTGACTTTATTGATTCTGCTTTTATTACGGAGTCCCTTTTATTTTATTGCTCCGGAGTCGCATATCAGTCACAAAATGCGCCACGAGGAAGAAAAAAACATATAGGGCCCTATTTTAACGATCTGAAACGCAAGTGTCAAAGCGCAAAGCGCAAGTAACTTTGTGGGCGGGTCTCGGCGCTGTTGCTATTTTCCCGGCGGGATAAATGACTCTTGCGCCAGGCGCAAATCTAAAATGGGTTGGTCTGAAGTAGCTTCATTATTCATAGGTGTGGTTTGGGCGTAACGTGAAATAAACCAATCAGAGCGTCATCTCACATTCCCTTTAAGAGCAGATGCGCTTTTTCCATAGCGGATTGCTATTGTAACGGCGGATTTGCCAGGCGCGCGCCAGCAGCGGTTCACAGCCAAGGAGAGCAACGCTCTCGTCACGGCCGTAAAAGAGAGAAGTTACATTGAAATGGAGAAACCCACCCAAATTAACTTCGGTTAATTTGGGTAAATGTGTAAGCTAGATGTATGCTTTTATAATAAATTGTTTATCTATCTATCTATCTATCTATCTATCTATCTATCTATCTATCTATCTATCTATCTATCGTAATAATGTATGATTTGCAAAAATGAAAACTGCTGCTTCTGTGTAGATGAGAGAATCAAAGTGCGCGTTGTGCACACGCTACATTGATTATGGCCAAGCATGCGCCCTTAAAATAGCATATGAATAACATGCGCAACGCGCCACTGACTTTAAACTATTTTTTCCTGGTTAGTGGCGCAATTGTTTTCTAAACCTGCAAAATAGCAAGAAGGAACGTTTGCGCCGGAACACGCCTCCTCTTTGCGCTGAACCGCCCCCGGGAGCGCAAGTGTATTTCTTAGTTAACCGACGTGCTTCTGTGGAGGGAAAAGGCCGCTTTGCGCGGGTGCAAAATAGGAATGATACATGCGTCGGTGTACAAAGTCACTTGCGCTGGGTGCAAGATAGGGCCCATATAGCCTAAGTCGCACTGGACTAAGTCGCTTTTTTTTTTTTTTATGTATTTCTCTAAAGCGGCACTAAAAGAATGTTTTAAAACTTTCACAGAGACCTCAAACTGAAAGCACAAAGCCTGTCTTTAAATTTAATTTCGTTTTGTATTAATTGTATCTTAATTTTAATCGATGTTTCATCAACCAATTGTCTGGATTCAATAAATAAGAAGAATATATAAGCTATTAGAAAATAGATAATCAGGACACGGAGGCGCTGGCGAACCTGGAGCTCGTCTCATAAATGAACCGTACTCACCGTGGGCCTATATATTGCCTCACAGACCTGAGACATATAGATAGCTTGAAATGTCTACTTTTAAGCAGAACAATTCAAAACGAAAGAAAACAGACTGCGCTGCTTATGTAATTCGTATGAAATGTGCATTTCTCTCTGGCGCTGCGAAGATCGCGAGTCGTCAACTTCATCTGTCTAGCCGACAATGACATAAAAAATAACTGTTTTATTAGTAAACAATTAAAATGTCTCCTGCTATATTTTACATATTTGCCTGTTCCTTACAAAACACTGACAGTGGGGTTTTTGACGGGGTTTTTTTTTTTTTTTTTGAGCAGCTGCGGACAAATTCTTTCGACACACACACACACACACACACACACAATATTACGTAACACTCTGCGCTTATGTTTTAAAAAGATAATTTAACATATAAATAAAATAAAAAAAATAGCCCACTTAAAGTGTTTATTACAAATAAATGACTAAATGCTAAAAATTAATACATTTTAATGAACAAACATATGCGTTGCATTTACAATTCTGTGAAAACAGGGGGTGCTGCAGCACCCCCAGCACCCCCACTTCCCGCGGCTCTGTTCGGACCAGCCCTAGGGGCGGCACAAATGTTTTTCGCCTAGAGCGGCAGAAGTGCACGCGCCGGCCCTGAAGAGGACCAAAAACGGTTCTCTTTTGAGTCCACTATATTGTGAACCAAAAGGACTGAGGTCACTTTCCGGCTGGTTCCCTTTCTGGTTCACTTTAAGTGAACTGGGTTTGGTTCTTTTAAAATGAACTATATGTGAAAACACCCATAGAGAGTAACCTCTGACCTTTAATAGCAGCAATCTTGTTTTACCCAGTTGATGCTGATAGTCACACGGTTAAAGCAGCTATCTTCAATCAATTCATCATCTTTGCAATCATTTATAGAATCTTTATCTGTAAGTATTAATAAGTTTACAAGAAGCTTGTTTCCATCATATGTTTGGAATTGGTCAACAAGCAAACTGTTAAGATTATTAATGTACAGTCTTTTTAGAAATGTGTTCTTCCCTTTTTCTGTACTTTCCTCTGTTCCACTTGTTTGAAGTGGTGGTGCTAATAAATCCATGCTTCAGTTCAACTTTCTTGTGGAAGGAGTTATCTGTCTGCCTAGTAGAAGAAGGGTAACTCTTTTACGAGGGCAGAATAGTGAAGCTAGCTAATCTAAAACACTGGATAATCTAAAACACTTGTTGATAATCTATGTTAAAACACTTGTTTCTTTCACATGACTGTAGAGATGTAACTTTACCTCAGAGCTTTCAAATGAATAGGGTGATTAACCACAATCAAGAGGAAGTTTAAGGCAGGTTTGCTCTGGCCACACTCTTGTTTTTTTTCAACTCAATTTGTTCAAAACTCAACCATTGACCATTGCTATATATATATTTATCTCTAATTCACTGGCAGAAAAATTGACACTGAGAAGAGCCCAGTTAACTAAAGTATTTTTTTCATTGTTAGTTCATGTTAACTAGTGAAGTTAACTTATGCTAAAAAATAGAACATAACTGTATAGTGTTGGTGTTTCGTGTCATGCTCACTTGGTTAAAGTTTAAACCACTTGATGCATGCAAGTGTGTGTGATCGTGTTGTTCATCAAGTGACCAAACCAGTGGAACACTTCATTTGCACGAAACCATGCTTGTGTTAACCACAAAAAAGAAAACTGTGTAAAAGTTAGATGTTTTTAAATATGTGCAAAAATATTAAAAAGAATTAATATGCGTGCCAAAAAAAATATCTTTAGATTTATTGACATTTGTTTTCTTGACTTCAAGCTTTGTCAAATGTCTGTAAAACATCACTCATGTGATTTGTAATTTAATATCAAGAATAACTAAAATTGTTGCAGAGATAAAAAAGCTGTTTTAGCCCCAAGAAAGCTCATCATCCATGTGGTTTACCACTTTTACTTATAACAGAGAGAGAGAAAAAATATATTATTACTATATAAGCAAGATCTCCACTTAAAACAGTAACAGCAAAAAGTGTTACTATCATACACACACACTGCATATTTACATACAAAGCAGCAAACGGAAATTATACGTGGAAATTTTAAATTAAAATTAAAATTCACACATATAAAACATAATAACAATAAAAATGTATTAAAAAAATATATATGTAGGCACACTTTGTATTCATAAAGTGTATCACATCACACATTGGCTGTAGACAGTAGTGCTCTGCTCCTCCTGACTAGGCCTGGTGTTACTGGAGCACATGAAGAAATCAACTTCAGCACACTGAAAGAGGACGATATTATATATGAATGGCCATATACAGTATGATAGACATAATGTACAGTCAGCTGGTCATACACATTTCAGATCATTTAATGAATCTTGTGCAGCTTGAAGTTGCACTGTAAGAATCTCCAGGATAATAGAGGACAAAATAAGATAACATATATTAATATTGAAGATCTTACCTGTGGATTATTTGAGTTTTGAGCCGCAGATTTTCCAGTTGCATTAATAAAGCTCTTCACCATTCCTGAAACAACAGTGAATAATGTGAGATTCAGACCAGGGGAATGAAAAAAGTGTGTAGAGAGACGCGTTTTTACATTTTTTAGGCATTTTTAGAGTGCCGTGTCTCGCACGAGACGCTGCAAAAGAAGACGGACACGAGTGCAGCAGTTAAACACGTTTAGTGTGTGTTTACATAAAAAAACTAAAAAACAATGCAAAAGTAGCGCAGAGGACAAAAACACGATCTGTGTGAACCGGCTACATTTTGTAGATCTAGAGTTTGTCATCTTGTAGTTCAATGAGACTTTTAATGTAGTAAAACAAGTACAAACCTATTAATGCAATGGTCAGAAGCACATTCAGCAGGACAGATATGATGATGGTCATATTTCTCCATGGTATCTGGTGTTGTGGAGCGTCTGTAATATTCTTATGGACAAAGTCTGTAAAAGGTTTGTAGTTCAATCTTTATTCAGTTTCAGTCTTTAACAGAACAATAAAACTATTATTAGATCTTCATACAGTATATTCAATCTGGAATCCATCATGTGGTTTATAAAGACATGAAATGATAAATAACTCACCGCTGATGTAGATTTTGGTGCCGTTGTTGAATTTTAGTGGTTTAGTTTTCACACAATAATAAACTCCTAATTCATCAATGGTGATATTTTTGATGAACAGACGACTGTTAGTTTTCACTGAGTATTTGTGTTTAAAGCTGCTGTTTTCATATTTACCTCCTTCATATGTGTTGCTGAAAGTGCGTAAGATCAACACTGGAGGATCCGGTAATCTCAGTTTGTACCAGTAAATCTCCTTTATATCAAGATCACAGGTTATATTCACATCAGATCCTAAAGTTACTGGTATGTTTGTTAGACTCTCTGTGGCTTGATACAACATGATCAGATCTATGAGAGAAAGAAAAACACATTTATTAAGATATAAAATCAAAAGAAAACTGACTCAATCAAATGTGACGTGAGAAACTCACAGATCTGCAGCTGTATGATCTTCATTGTCTGATCCAGATGAATAATATCTGCTATATGTGATCATTCAAACTTCTCGTACTGGGTGCGGAAACACAAACCTCGACCACACAGACGAGAGGGGAAGTCAGAGATGGGCTTCTCTGAGAACATGATCATTCTTACATTTTTGTTAAATCAACATCATATGTTGAAGTAAGTATAGTTATGTTTAATGTAACTATGCCAAAGCTACAAATTATTTCAGAATAATATTTAAAATGGTAATCTGCACAGTGTCCATTTTAAAAGCCATTTTTTATCATGTCTTGCCTTGCCTTGCCTATCTCTTTATCCGTCTCTTATTCCAGGAGATCCAGTCAGGCAAAAACATATTCTTTTCAGTTATATTAGATCTTAAGGGTCACTTTTATTTTACAGGTTATTCATGTATTTGGTTTAGTTTACAGAACTAAAAATACACCATTTTCCATTTGGGAATTTCCATTTGATTTAAAATAAAATAGTGATAAAAACTTTCACAAGGATTTATTAATTAAACAACACTTTGCACAATTCTAGTAATTACTGTACATGTTTTTATTTTGTAATTATAGAGTAATAAGGATACACAGTGTGTATGTGATTTTTGTTTATATAGTGAATCAAAGGGATTTTCAGAGGGCTACACACTCATATTTCAACATATTTTCACTGGTGTGTGATATTGTGAAGTCCATTCATGTGGGTTGGTAGTAAGTTCTAGGTTGTAAGCCAGAAACTGGTGAGTGATAGTTCCCACAAACAAACATACCAGAAAATAATGTAGAAAAAATAAAACCTGGACAAAGCTCGACGGCTATCAACATAGTAACACATACTGTATCATGAGTTTTGTGCTATGCACACCTTAACTTATCTGTCAGAGTCTTGAAGCTATATCTGACTCGTGTGTGGAAATGATAATTATACTGATGATCTAAAAACATTAACAAATTCAAAAAGCATATAGCTAGCAAATATGTTAAAGGTATAGCGGAGGATCTTTCCAAATTTTAGATAAGACCCGCCCTCTCCACTTTTTGAAAAGTTTGATTGATTCACCAGAATGATTGACAATTAGGAGGACCAATAGTTTAGACTACCCACCAGGAAGTAAAACATCCTCCCCGCTATACCTTTAAGTATCTTCTAACTACATTAACTGGCCTTGTGTGCACTCTCAGTGTGCTTCATGTCCCCATGTAACAGACCCTTATACCAATAATGACCTGTTCTGCTAACTGTATCCATACTGGCTTAAAATATGGTTCAAACTTCAAATAAATAAAAATAAAGTAATATCAATAATAATTTTGGCCACAGTTTCATACAGCAGTCAGAACATTAGGGGTCCAGGTACAAACGATTGTAACTATACGTTAAAGACTACAGCAGTCAAGCAAATTACTCTGATATAGTGCAAAATACAAAACAGGAAAGTTACAATCCCTTCTGGCTGTGCTCTCATGGAAGAGCTTCTTGTGTTCACTGTTGGTTTAGGAGTGCTGTAGTAGACACTGTAGTAGGTGTTGTAGTAGTCATTGCTGTTAGACAAAAAAAGTCACAAATATGAAAACATTACTATTGAGACACAGTAAATGTCTAAAAATGCAACAAAGGCATACAATGCACATGCTGGAGGATATTTATGACAAAACAATAAATAAAAATGGCTAAACCTAAAAATATATTTGCTGAGGCATTGCACATTCTTTTATCAAATGACTCAAACTGCCTATGTGAGTAATAACTGTTTCCACATACCTCTGACTAGCAGCGTTAGTTTGAGTTCCTTTTCCACTTCTGGGATATCACAGGAGAACTGTCCTGCATCGGTGAGTGTCAGATCGGAGAGTCTGAGAGAGAAGTTTCCATCTGCATACTCTGAGGGAAAACTTTCTATTCGACCTTTAAACATTGCATCCTGTTTTTCTGTTAAGGCAATGCCTTTTTCAATATCATAAACTTTAGTTTTTTGTTCGTATCTCCAAAACACATACATTTCCTCTGTCTTTAGCTTTCTTTCTGTGTATGAACATGGCAAGATGACAGAGTCTCCAACAACACCACTGATTTCAACAGGGTCCTGCAGAGACACTGGAGACAAGAGGAACAACTTTACTAAGCAAACCATAAACAAACTGTTACATGAAAACCCCATACTGTAAACTGAGGTCTGTGGACACTAACCTTTGTCTAGCAGATGTAGAAATAAATAAATGAACCAGTATCTGCAGAAAAAAAGAAACAAAATAAATGTTATTATTCGTCTATGACATGATTATTAGGCAATGGTTCTTGTCTACTCAAAGCTACATTTTTGTTTTAGATAAACTAGTTTTATTCACTTTAGCACTGGACACTGAACATCATGCCTAGAGGAGAGCATGACATCAGAGACATGTCATATGTGGGGTCTGATAGTGAGAGAGACATATTTTAATTGAATAAGAATGGATTAAATCAGCACAAAATGGAAGTTGCGGTAGTATTTTACATATATCCAAGTAAAATGGATAAATCATTTAGAATAAATGCTGAAATATTCCATTGCATAAAAAATAAAAATAAGAATTGCCAATTTTGATATCATGGTGACTTTAACAAGATATACCCTATTGCTAAATCTGCCCAAAAGCTCGTCCTAAAGAAAGTTGTGTCCACTGCAGTCATCAAAAAAATAAAACAAACTAAGTTGATAAAAATATTATGAAATTTAATTTTATTGTTTAGAATATACATAACGGAAATAAGGCCTATTTTTAAGGCCATTAAGATTTATGCATTGTGATAATATATTCATCAACATCAAGATTTTAGGTTAAAACTGATATCATATATATATATATAAATAAATATATATATATATATATATATATATATATATATTAGAAGGTGTGTGTGTGTGTGTGTGTGTGTGTGTGTGTGTGTGTGTGTGCGCGCGCGCGCGCGTGTGTGTGTGTGTGTGTGTGTGTGTGTGTGTTTTAAGCACCATTTAATCAACCCTTTTGCCTTAACTGGTTCAATTTCAATAGTGTGATGGATGAATTTTTAGAAATAGAAACATTCTAAGTAATCTCTTAATTAACAATAAACTGCAGCATCATGATACAAAACTGTTTAAAGTTACTGCGGGATCAAAATGGACAATTCTTATTTTTTGATGATTGCATTATAAGTATGTGTTTATTATAAATTATCTGTGCACATCATCATCGAAAAAAGTGTCTTTGTAATCTCTAATCAAATACATTATCATCCTCTCCACCTCACATTAGGTTTGTTTGAGATGTGCCTGAAATGTAGGCGAGAGTAGGCGCTGCAGTGAGGAGAGGAGTGAAAACAGTGCAGGCAAGACGGACAGATCTCTCTTCTAGTGGATCAGACACTGATCAGATCAAAGATGGATGTCGCGGGACTCACACACACTCATGCCAATAAACTGGAAGTAATTTAAAGTCTGTTGCTTTTGAAAATAAATAATGAACAGGACACATAGGGCCCTATTTTAACGATCTGAAACGCAAGTGTCAAAGCGCAAAGCGCAAGTAACTTTGTGGGCGGGTCTCGGCGCTGTTGCTATTTTCCCGGCGGGATAAATGACTATTGCGCCAGGCGCAAATCTAAAATGGGTTGGTCTGAAGTAGCTTCATTATTCATAGGTGTGGTTTGGGCGTAACGTGAAATGAACCAATCAGAGCGTCATCTCACATTCCCTTTAAGAGCAAACGCGCTTTTTCCATAGCGGATTGCTATTGAAACGGCGGATTTGCCAGGCGCGCGCCAGGAGCGGTTCACAGCCAAGGAGAGCAACGCTCTCGTCACGGCCGTAAAAGAGAGAAGTTACATTGAAATGGAGAAACCCACCCAAATTAACTTCGGTTAAACAGGCGTATGATAATTTGGGTAAATGTGTAAGCTAGATGTATGCTTTTATAATAAATAGTCTATCTATCTATCTATCTATCTATCTATCTATCTATCTATCTATCTATCTATCTATCTATCTATCTATCTATCTATCTATCTATCTATCTATCTATCTATCTATCTATCTATCTATCTATCGTAATAATGTATTCAAAAATGAAAACTGCTGCTTCTGTGTAGATGAGAGAATCAAAGTGTAGGCTATGTGCGTTGTGCACACGCTACATTGATTATGGCCAAGCATGCGCCCTTAAAATAGCATATGAATAACATGCGCAACGCGCCACTGACTTTAAACTATTTTTTCCTGGTTAGTGGCGCAATTGTTTTCTAAACCTGCAAAATAGCATGAATGAACGTTTGCGCCGGAACACGCCTCCTCTTTGCGCTGAACCGCCCCCGGGAGCGCAAGTGTATTTCCTAACTTACCGACGTGCTTCTGTGGAGGGAAAAGTCCGCTTTGCGCGGGTGCAAAATAGGAATGATACATGCGTCGGTGTACAAAGTCACTTGCGCTGGGTGCAAGATAGGGCCCCTAGAATACTTGTTATTTATCATTTTACATTAACATAGACATGTTTTATATACTTTTTAGAAATATGAAAATAATCACAACCGAGGGAGAGAGAGAGAGAGAGAGAGAGAGAGAGAGAGAGAGAGAGAGAGATTGGACATATATTTACAATACAAATAATATATACATGTACATGATATCAGAGTTTTAAAATAAAATATTTTAAAAGAGAACAATACATCACGGTTATTTAAACCAATGAGCATTAAAGGGGAACACGGCAACTCTAGCCATTTCTTCGCTGATTTTCACTTTTGTTGTCGCATGTTTTCTCAACGAGCTCCCCCTACAGCTGTGGGACGTATATTTCACAACACTGTCGTAAAAAAACTCACTTGCGGCTCCTCCCCCTTTCTACCGCTGCTCATGTGCATTTGTTATTATGGGAGCCGGCCAACTTTATCGTGTGGAGCTATGTCTACCGAGGTCGGTAATACATCATCATACACAGTATCATATGGCGTGTGTGTTTATGTTGAATTGCCGTAAAGCAGTTTGTGTTTCTCACGAGACTTCCTATTTCCAACTTACCGGGACGTTAGTCCCCATGTTGCAAGGTTGGTTTTCCGCCGGGGAACACTGCGGGGAGCGGGGAAAGTCACCATTCTCACCAGAACAGGTTATTTAACCATCCAAATGATTTCTAAATGGTTTTATTAAGATGAAATAGTTGCTAAGTTCCCCTTTAAAGGATTAGTTCACTTCAGAATTAAAATACTGTCATCAAAGATGTTCATCTCTTTCTTTCTTCAGTCGAAAATAAATTAAGGTTTTTGAGGAAAACATTCCAGTATTTTTCTCCAAATAGTGGACTTCAACAGTTATCAACGGGTTAAAGGTCCAAAGTGCAGTTTCAGTGCAGCTTCAAATTACGCTACACGATCCCAGCCGAGGAATAAGGGTCTTATCTAGCCAAACGATCAGTCATTTTCTAAAAAAAACAGCATACATTTATATTTATATATATATATACATATATATATATATATATATATACACACACACATATACATACATCCATACACTTTTTAACCACAAATGTTTGCTTTGAACTAGCTGTCATGCGCCACACATTACGTAATCATGTTGAAATGTCACACGTGATGTAGGCGGAAGCAACGACCTAGTGTTTACAGAGCGAACATCCAAAGACTAAGTCAAACAGCCTTTACAAAAAAGGAAAAACAAAGATTTCGGACGATTTTGGAGTTGGAGGAGAAAATGAGATGGAGTTTTTCAGCCTACCCAACCTTCCACCTACGTCACGCGTGACCTTTCGAAGTGATTACGTAATGCGTGACGTCAAGCATTTGTGGTTAAAAAGTATATACATTTTTATTTTATTTTTTTAGAAAATGAGCGATGGTTTGTCTAGATAAGACCTTTATTCCTCGGCTGGGATCATGCAGAGCCTTTGAAGCTACACTGAAACTGCAATTTGGACCTTTAACCCGTTGGTCCCCGTTGAAGTCCACTATATGGAGGAATGTTTTCCTCGAAAAACGTAATTTCTTTTCGAATGAAGAAAAACAAACATCTTGGATGACATGGGGATGAGTAAATTATCAGGAAAGTGAATCGTTAAGCTATAATCTTATAATATTTAAGCTGTCGTCAGCAAATCGGTAGAGAGCAACTGTCAGTGTGACATCAGAGCAACCGGCATGCATCACTGGTGATCGGTTCTGCGCAGATTTTGCTCATCTCAAACGAGCCTAGCATCTCTGTATTAACACATGCTCTCAAAATTGCATGATGAAATTGAGCCATATTCAGAAAATTAATAACTGATGATAAAAACACATTATTCTTTAAATTCCAGATGTATTTTGAAGAATGCTGGTAACCAAACTGTTGACGGCACCCACTGACTTCCATGGTATGAAAAAGATATTATGGAAGACAATGGGGACCAGAAGCTGTTTGGTTACCAGCATTCTTCAAAATATCTTCTTTTGACTTCAGCAGAAGAATGAAACTCATACAGGTTTGGAACAACTTGAGGGAGAGTAGATGACAGAATTTTCATTTTTGGGTGAACTGTCCCTTTAACAGACAGTGTTGACATAATGTTTCCTCCTGTTTTAGCCTCGAGACTCCTTGATGTTATTCATCTGTTATGTAAAATAAAATTGTATTTAAAATTGTATTTAAAAAACACCATATAAAATTGTATTTATTTATTTTTTGCTACCAGCACCAGGTGACATATCAGATTGAGCTTCGACTAAAATGCCATCGCAAAGACTCATGCTTAAAGAAAAACATCTGATGATCGCTTGATGAACAAATCAATAAATGTGCACGTCTGATTGGCTGTTTGTTCAGATGTTTAGTGGAAAAACAAACACTTGTGAAGTTTCCACATTTTCATAATGCAAAAATTTTCTCCGAATTTTGTTTAATTTAAATATTTTATTATTATTTTTATTAATTCTTTATTTCAGACCCATGGGTCCATATAAATAACTTACAACATCCATAGACAAAAAACAACATACATAGTTTAAAATACATACAAGCTTTCTCTCCAATGCTTCCAGAAACAAGAAAAATACCTTGTTTCACTCAACACAATATTGTTTAAGTCTCTTATGATACTATTTTTAGAATCATTCATCCGACATATGAAACTATACATATACTTCCTCAAGACAGCATTCAACGTGAGTATATTATTAGCCACAAACATTTGACTTGCACTTGACCACCTTGGGACCTTCAGTAAAATTCTAAGAGCATCATTATATGCCACCTGTAACTTTCTCATCTTTGCTTTAGAATATTTACACCACAGGTGGGCTGTATAGAAAGAAGCACAGTATGCTCTAAATAGAGTTATTTTCACATCGTCTGAACACATAGAAAACTTACGAGCCAGCATATTGGCTTGCCCATACAATTTACAGCACTGGCGCTGCACATCATCATCATCATTTAAATCATATTTAATGATGTGGCCCAGGTACTTTACTTTAGTTACTACATTTAAAACTTTATCATCTAAATATAAAGAAGGAAAGTTAATCTTTTGGTCCTCTTGGGTTTTAGCAATCATGATTACACTCTTTTTAATATTAAATTTTATGTCATGCTGCTTACCATACTTTGAGCAAATTCGAAGCAATTGTTGTAGGCCTACACTATATGGAGACATAATGACAACATCATCCGCATACATCAAATGATTAAAAATGCTACCACCTATCAGACATCCAGTCTTACAGTCATTTAGCTCCACAGAAAGACCATCCATGTAGAGATTAAACAGACAGGGTGACAATAACCCACCCTGCCGAACCTCATTTGTCATATAGAACGGTTCCGAAACGGAATTACCCCATTGTACTTTTAAGGTTTGATGTATATACCAAAAGAGTAAAATTCTTATAATATAAGAGGGAACTCCTCTTTCTTGTAATTTAAAAAAAAGCTTAGAATGGTTTATTCGATCAAACGCCTTGGAAGCATCTAAAAAACACATGAAAACTGTGGAATTATGAGTATTATACTTACTAACTACTTATTTTAATGAATATATGCATAGATCAGTGCCAAGCTTACTTTTAAAACCAAATTGGTTATCCGTAGTTATTAAATATTCTTTGATCCTATCCATGAGGATTTGCTCAAATATTTTAGAAAGCACACTTGCCAATGCAATAGGCCTGTAGTTTTCTGTCGCAGTTATTTTACCAGTTTTATCCTTAATAACAGGCAATAGTAATACTGTTATCATGGAATCAGGTAACACAGCATGAGATAAAAAACCTGAAAAACACAAAGCAAGTAATACAGTAACCCTTGAACTAGCGTGTTTCAAATGTTCAGCTGTTATTCGATCAGGGCCACATGCTTTATTCACCGCAAGTTTATCAATTGCGAACTTAACCTCATCAGGTGTAATAATCATATCTTCTTCATTCGACACATGACCAACTTCAAATTCTTTCCTCGCAACACAATTAAAAAGAGCTTCATAATGTTTTCTCCACAAGTTAACAATATTCTCGGTTCCAACAGCCCCATCAATACAAGTCGGCAGTGGTATTTTTCTGTTGTTGATAGCCTTAACTTCTTTCCAAAAGTCATAGCCATTATTTTGCTGCAGGTTCTTAGCCATTGAGTTTGCTCTCATGGTCATCTCATTCCTTTTTATATATCGCAGAGCATATTTGAATTTAGCATTTGCCAGTTTCTTTTCCTCAAATTCTGGACCATACCTAGCTTTACCTGTTAAAACCCAGTTTTTAAAAGCAACTCTGGCCTTCAGATGTAATTCAGAAACAAATTCATTCCATCCGGCCCTAAAATTATATTTTTTAACCCTTTTTTGACAGAAAGGTCTACTAGCATAATTTAAGCAGTCCACTATTTCATCATACATCTTACATAGCTTGTCGTTATGCTTTGGATTCTTACAACCAGCATTAACACACACAATTGTCTCAGTAGGCACTTTTATATTGCTCAGCTTTTCCTCTGTCAATAATTTATATCTCCAAAGGTCATTTACTGTGAGTCTTGCCCAGTCTAATTTGCCACTTTTTATGGAGTTTTCACATTTAGTCATCTCAGGTAAACTTTCAACATTTAACATAATTGAAATTGGTATGTGATCTGTTGTAGCTAAGTCATATAATATTTCAAGTTTATCTAGGGAATCGTGAGCATCTGCTGTACATATACAGTGATCCAGCCAAGATGTTGTATTCCATGCCTCACTGATATATGTATAGCTTTCTGCTGGCAATAGTAATTGACTGGAGAGAGCCAACTTGCTATCCTGGCAGAACCTGATTAGCTGTTGGCCAAACAAAGAATTATTGTCAGATATATCAGCGTTTAGATCCCCCATTACAAATATACTTGTACATACATTGTCTTTGATAAAAGCACTTATAAAAGCAAGCCTATTCATATATTCATCTTCATTTTGGCTGCATTCATATGGAGTATACACATTCAGAATCACAAAAACCTTTTCATTATGCTCCACTTTGATTGCGATACACCAGTCTACCTCTAGCCTAATCACAGTGATCAGAGGATCATATTTCTTATGCCAAAAAATGGCCACACCCCCAGGTATTCTGCCACGCAATATTCTCATGCTTAAGTCAGTTGTGGATTCACCAACTCCATGGAAATCATCATGCAAGGAATTAAGTTTATCTAGATCTTGTTTAGATAAAAACGTCTCTTGTAAACATAGAATGTCCGCTTTCTCCAAGAGTCTGTCAATAACAATCCGTTGTGCTTTATCACTCATATTCCGACCCAAGCGCAGCCCTCTGGAGTTATATGACAGAACTCTAAGATACATCGTTCATTCTCATGACTTCAAAGCCGTAGACGCAAGCGCCTCAGATGCCGACATCCTTCTTAAGCTACTAGTTGTTACTACATCCACTGGGCCTGCATTTGCCCTGGGTTTGCGTGGCTCAAAAAATCGACGTACAAATACTCCATGAGGCCAGATCTGTGGCTCATATACATCTTCCACCTTATCACATTCAACCGTTACTTTAAAGGAGCTATATCGATTCTGAGCAGTGTCCATCTTTTGGCAAGTAACTTCATGATGGAGTTTTTCCTTCAAATAATTAGTCAGTGTCTCAGCGTCAAGATCAGGCAAAAACTTTGTGGCAAAAACACTCACCCGCTTTGTCTTCACAGCTTGTATATTCCCCTCAGGGCAAGTTCCAACAATACCGTATGGCTTCTTGCCTCTTGATTGATTTAAACGAGGTCTTGGTTGTGCATTCGCGTCCTCACTCACATGTTTCAGCCGGCGACCCTCCTTCACCACACGGCTCCATGCAGGCGACACAGCCAAGTTACCCGAGTTTACCTCCGTCGCACTATCCACTACAGCGACATCTAAATCCAACGTCCCATTCAACGGCACAGCCCTCAGCCCACTCTGAGTCGGGGCCTCCTCCTCTCCAGACCGGGTGGCAGTCGCCGTCACTCCACTCGCTCTGCCCAGCTCAGGCCATCCACAATCCGAGGACACACGACGCACCTCCCGGAGCCCACTCCGGGTCGGCTCCATGTCACACCGGGAGAAGGGCGCATCCCCCCCTCCGCCAGGTTCAGATTGTTCAATCACACATACTCGTTGGTTTATCCCTGCCGTGACAAGCCGAAGATCTTCACAGATAGTAGTCTGCATAGACATGGCCTGTCTCATATCAGAGATATCCGAGCTTAAATGCTCAATTTTCCCAATCAAGCAGGAAATATCAAGGCTATTGAAAGTAACCGATGGTAGATCGTCTAGGTAGTGTGACACAAAACGAGGTATGTTTTCACCTGCCTCGTTAAGCAGTTTTAAACAGCTCTTGACATTGTTCACATCTTTTTGCGGACCCTTATGTGCCACACAGCGTTGAGAGGAACTAGGGCAGAGATCAAAGAGAACTTTTTTAGAGTTCTCAATCCATTCCATCCCAAAGTGATTCACAGCCAATAAAATGATGTCATCCTGGTTCAAAGTCTTCATCTTAATAGCGAGAAAGTTTAAAAATACATCCTCCACTATTACTTGTCCATCAGTAGTCGTGTATATTACTGGTTTAATTCGAGATTTACTCAAAACACTGGGTGCATTCCTGCCACATGCACCCGCCATCTTGAATCTTGAAATATATTGTGTGGTTTGCTTATATTGTTAATTGTGAACATTGCTACTGTCAGTCCTACTCTTATGCTCATAAAAAAATTTAATCTTTGAAGATTTACCAGAGAAACAAACATATACGGTCCTGTTTGCAGCCACAGACATGCTCCTCATGACAGCGAATATAAAAACTCATTATAAATAATTTTAATATATAATATACTATGGGAATTACTTACATGGTATAAACTTAGATGTTAATATATCCTGAGGATGTACACACACACACACACACACACATACACACGACAAAAACTTCTGTCAGGAAATAGAGACTGGACAGGTGTAAGTGAATCCAGATAAACACTTTATTTTGGACACACAGCAGACACACTGTGATCTAGTGAGAAGCAGGGTTACTGACGATGAAGATAAGCAGAAAGATGATAAACACAGTCTTTGTCTTACAGATTGTCAGGTTGGCAGATGGACAGCAGGTTTGACGGAGCACACACCTCTGCAACTTGACACAGGAGCAGGTAAGTAGTGCTGTATTAATCCGCAGGGAACTTCACAGGGAAACACGAGGAGAGAACACAGGCTAGATCATTGTAGCTGAACAGGAATCGTAGAGAAATCGTTTCCTAGTTCAAGGCCAGACGTTGAGTGAACTGAGGTGTGTGTGTGTGATTAGTGACAGGTGAGCGTGGTCCAGATTGGGCGGTTTTGAATTTGATTGTGCGGGTAAAAAAGGGTTTGGGCGGGTGGACAAAATTTGGGCTGGTTTGGGGTCAGTTCGGCAGTTTTCAAACATCTACATTTTAAAGTCTAATTGGTTAAAAAACTAAACTAAAGTGTGCATGTAGTCCACAAAATCAGTCATCGTGACATTACTGTACACACACGCCCATGACATCACCGACGAGCATGCACTTTTAGCCAATCAGCGATCAGCAGGCAGATGCGATTGAGCGTGATAAGTTACAGCTGTATATTCAAAGTGATCGCTAATGCCAAAGTGATATAGCCTACTATACAGTAAGTTGTATCTACAGTAAAGAGTGTATCTCACTAGATTAGAGTGAGCAACTCTAAAAACGCACACGTGGTGGGAGATATCGATGGTGACTAGGCCTATAACTCTGAGAGGAGAGCACAGTTGAATGACTTGAATTGTAGCCTATGTCCCTACATCCGAGCAGTTGTCAGAGGGCTACAGACTCTCTCACATCCACCACTCAGCGATCCCTCTCACCAGCAGTGTTGCCAGATTGGGACGGTGATTTCCAGCCCAAAAGCTCACCAAAAACCGCCACTACAAGAAAAAAAAAAACGCCAGTAAATTTCATTACCATGTCATTCAAGGTTGATAAGCCAAGGTTGATAACCTTCTCCTTAACACTGTAAAGACCAAGGAGCTGGTGATTGATTACATCGCACCACTCATCATCAGCGGGGATCGGGTGGAGCAGTTGTCGGACTTCCGTTTTCTGGGTGTGTACATTGAGGAGGGTCTGACATGGAGCGTAAACAGTGTGAAGGTGCTAAAAAAGGCCCAACAACGACTACACTTCCTGAGGGTCCTCAGGAGAAACGACATCACTCAGAGACTGCTGTTATCCTTCTACAGGTGCTCCATAGAATCTATCTTAACATACTGCCTATGTGTGTGGTTTAGCAGCTGCACAGTAGCCCAGAAAAAGGCTTTCCAACGGGTCATTAACACGGCCAAGAAGATAGTCGGTTGCCCCCTCCCTACAATGGATGACCTTCACAGTGCTCGCTGTGCTAAAAAAGCTCAGAGCATTATTAGAGACACTTTCCATCCCGGTCACTCCTTGTTTGAACTGTTGCCATCAGGCAGACGATACAGGACAATCAAATCAAGAACAAACAGACTTAAAAACAGTTGTTATCCAACAGCAATAACCACCCTCAATGCCATAAAAAAACATTCGTAAAACAATACTATATAGTCAGATTGTGCAATAACTATGACAGAATGAATGGTGGTATGTGTGTGCATCTCCAATAGGATGGGGAGGATGTGTTGATAATTAATGTTTTTTTATTGATATTGATTTATTGATGCACTAACTGTCTGGCACTTTTTAAATTTCGTTGTACAGGTTACAATGACAATAAAGGACTATACTATACTATACTATAAGCACAATTTGTATTTCCTTAAAACAAAATAACGATGACAAAATAAATAAATTTACCAGGAAAACAGATCAAAACAGGGCAATAATTAAGGAGAATTAGCCAATATGATTAAAATGTCCAGGTGGACACTGTCAAAACGGCAATCAAGAAATGAACCGATGACTTTAACCCTCGGATGTACACATTCAGAACATAACGCAGAATTTAGCAGTCAAAACTGATTCATCGTTGACTCAAACCTTTTTCGGCAGCTGTCAGGGTCGAGTAGAGTGCAGTCTGGACGGTGTAAAAGTTGCAGATGTCTGGTTAGGCCAGTGAGCACATGACCATGGGCAGGAGTCGTCCCATATTTGTTTTAAACAGTAATATTGTGAAATATTTATACAATTTAAAATAACTGTTTTCTATTTGAATATATTGTGATTTAAGTCATTCAACATTTTCTTAAACATTTGATGACGTGGAGAACAACATATTCTGAGCAAACATGCTTAGTTTCTTATGTTTTCTCAATTTATTATTTTCAAATTATATTTTTTATTTATTTATTTGTTACAACAAAGGAATAACATGGTAGCTTCTGACCAAAAAGAAAGGCAATTATAATAATTGAATAATTAACAATTAGGGGCAGACATGGTGTCCTAGTGGTTGGGGAGTTGAACTGGTAACCCAAAGGTTGCTGGTTTGATTCCAGAACCGGTGGGAAATGACTGAGGTGCCCTTGAGCAAGGCACCTAACCCCTAATCGCTCCCCGGGCGCCACACAAAGGCTGCCCGCTACTCTGGGTGTGTGTATCTACATTTGCAGTGTGTGTGTGTTAACTACTCACTACTCTGCTCCTAATGTGTGTGCATTAACTTGGATGGGTTAAATGCAGAGGTCAAATTCCAAGTATGGGTTACCATCACGTGTCACTTTCACTTTCACATAATAGATGTATGAATTTCTGATGCTCAGGAGGGGTTGTCAGGTCTGGTCCTCAAGGTCCACTTTCCTGCAGAGTTTAGCTGAGTTTAGAATTTGCTCTTCTCCTCCCGAGCATCAGAAATTCATACATATATTATAATTGAATTTTTGGTATTATAACTCCTGCTCGAAACCATCAGCCATTTCAACTAAAAGATGAAGGCTGTCATATTAACGTTGCCCACTAGAGGGCGATAGGATAAGGAATCGTTTAAGTCCTGCAATTAATTTGGTTTCTATTCCTTTGAATGGAAATAAATGCATTGATTGTTCTAATTCATTTGTGTAACTACTGTGTACTGACAGTATAGTTTTATATAATTAATTTACATATACATTTGTGAAATGTGAATCACTAATATTCGATGGTGGGAAAATATTTTGTCTACATCATTAGTGGTTCATCTGCAGGTCGGGAATCCGGCTAGAGCAGGCTGCGGGTGAAATATCCAAGGCTATTTTTAAAATAACAAATAATGTTTATTGTTTATAATATTTTATTTACATAATTTCTGCATTTTAAAAGTGTGTTGGAACTGAAGTCGAGGACAGTAGCTCTTCAGTAGCTCTCGGGTTGGAAAACCCTGCAGTAGAGACTCCAAAATATGAAATGGGAACATGGGAACCCCTGCTCTACCACAGCAGTAGTGGAAGAAATAACCACAAAGATTATGAGTTGTATAGACAAGGGGTCTCCAACCCTGCAGACTTCAATTTTCAACCCTGCTCCAACAAACCTGTCTGTAATTATCAAGCAACCCTAAACCCTCATTCACTATTCCCTACGCTAGTCCACTAATACTGTTGACTTGAAGGAGTGAGTGAATTCGAACAGCCGTTGAGCGTACATCGGTTGTACACACGTTATTGCGGTGCATGTGGAATAGTGTGAATGAGTGCATTGAATAACGTCCACTATGGTTTCGGACACCACTATAAATGGCTGTCCCCTCAAATAACACCTTATTTGAGGGTATAGAGGGTTATTTCGGAGTCAGCCCTTGATTAACTGGTTCAGGTGAGTTTAATGCTAAACTAAGTGTGTTTAAGGATGGAGCTAAACTCTTGAGGACACCAGGACAGTGTTTGGTGACCCCTGTTTAATAAGTATACAGTATCTGAGGTTTGTCAGACGTAGGATTACTTTGGGTGCCTCCATTCATGGGTGCGAAAAGGAATGAGGAGGTGGATAATTTGTTAAGAGATCATAATCCTCTCATATCGTGTATTTGAGATTCATCCTTAAATCAGAAAACGCGTATACAACTAAAATGTTCCGCATAGAAAAGATAAAGATTTCACCTGATTGAAGTATTAATAAAATTGGGGGTCATCTATCTATTACTTCAGGTTTCCTTTTCTTTTTCTGTTTCTTATTCATTTTTCAGTCCAGTATGTGGTGGGAATGCAATCCGGATTGATATGAAGTTAATAAAACAATATGTGAAAAGTAGATGGCAGAAACAATGGGAGGAAGAAAGAACAGGAAGATGGCTTTATAACATCCCAAATAAATGAAGGAGAAACTGTAAAGAACGTTATAATGAAAAGGCCGATATATAATGAATGGAGAATGTTGATTTTAAAAGAATTAAGATGAAATTTTAGCCTAGGCTACTTGAAAAACATAGGCTATAAAGGGACTCATATGATGATTTTTTTTTGTACATTTTTATTTTTTATGCTGATTTAGATTAAATGGCCTCTGCTGGCATTTGTGATAATCCATGATATACATAAGTTTATTGTTTATACATTTCTGAATGTATCTTGATAGTGTTGTTCACTAAAACAATATAATTACTTACTTTTGATACTTTATTTGAACCAATTATTATTGCTTCATTGTTATATACATTTATGTCAAAGGCTATTGCTCACTAAGATCTTTATGACCAAAAAATATGGATTTTGTGATTAAAAGCCTATTTTCCAGTCATTTATTTCGTCAGTGTAGATTTCTTGAAAATAATAGGCTATTCAAATACTTTCTTGTCGCCTTCACCTGAAAACTATATTGCATAAAGTTTGATATTGTGATTTTATGGTCAAGTGCAAGTACAATTCCATCAATATATACCGAAGATATCAAAAGTAAAAATCAGAATGTCACATTCCAGAATATTGTTGATAGATTATTACAAAAGTTATCATGAGCATTGTAATGTTTGAAGCGGATGTCATAACAAATGTCGGACCGAGAAGATTTCACTCAGAAATCCATAAGATCTTACTTTGATGCTGTGGAAATACAAACCGGAAGACACATCGAGCGCAACTCTGAAAAGAGACGGGGCTTCATAAGTTTGCCTCTTAAAAACAGTGATTTTACTGATAATACACCTATACATAAAATACATTTACAGCGCAGTAAAATAAATGATGAACGCATGATAAATAAGTTTTAATATGATCTAAATTTAGCAAATAGACAAAATCCACATCCTTAAATTTAGTCCTTGTATGTGTTTTAAAGCACACTCAGTGAACAGACAAAGGTTCACAACACAACAGAAATGCAACTTGGTTTGATTTTGTACATTTATAGCCAATTTAGTCAATATAGTCAATGTTTTTGATTTCTTGTCAGTAAATGTTTTTTTAAATCCTAGTTTTCTTGCTCAACACTGCCCTCTTGTGGTCAGGAGACATTTCCTTTGTGCTGTGGCTTCATTTTTTAGTTTCAACAGAAATAAACAAATTACAAAAGCATAGAACAAAGCCAGCAGGAAACATGAAAATATTATTTCTGGTCACATATTTCTGATTGATTATGAAAATGAAAATCTCACATGCATAACTGGGTATTATGTTTTTAATATTTACTTGCCCCTAAACAGCACATACATTGCTGTATAAATCAATATCAAGCACTCAGTCGCACTGTTGGCCTGAATATCAGAACATATCCATAATTATAACCATATTTATAAGCTTTATACTTTAACAAAGAGAACGATTTTTACATTATATTTTCATGTAACATATCAGTGTTTGTGTTGAGTCTTGAGGTTGAAGGTTTTGTAGGTCTGTGTCTTGAGATAGTTTCAAGTCGTCTCCGTTTCTTGCACGAACAAACACCTTTAATAATCCTTAAAAGTGAAATCAGATTTAACATTAAATTAGTATTTCAGACAAAAACATGATTTATTCGCCCACATTTCAGGTGTTGTTCTTTCTGTGACATAAACTGCAAGAGCTATTAAAATATTCTTTTTTTTTTTTTTTATAGCATACTGATATTATAGTGAGAATTCAAGAGCACAATGTCCACATTTGGAGAAATACATGTATAATTTCACCAAAGAGCTCACCTATGATCACAATGATCAGAACTGCATTGAACAGAGCAGATATGAAGATAATAATCTGCCAATATGTCTGATTCTTCTCAATGTTCTCCACCGCTGTATGATTCTGGATCTCTGAAGTTGGTACTGTGTAATCATTGAAGGGGTTTATTATTAATATTTAATATTGTTTTGTCTAACAGTGATTAAGTGTTAAGCTTGATGATCACTGAATGTTCACTCACCAGTGATGTGTAGTCTGGTGCCGTCGCTGTATTTTGGATGAGCTTCTTTGGTCACACAGTAATAAAGTCCTAAATCATCAATAGTGACATTATTTATGAACAGGTGATGTTTACTTTGCACTGAATATTTCTGCCTAAAAGCTTGACTGTAGTAAAAGAGAGCTGACATTGTGGAAGAGAGTAATATGTCAACCGGAGAATCTGGAAGTTTCAGTAAAAACCAATAAACCTCATTTACATCAAAATCACAGTTTATAGTCACATTTTGCCCCAAATCTGTTAGTTGATCTGTTAAAGTCTCCGCAGCTTCACACCATATGAGCAGATCTGTGAAATAGACACAACACACACACATAATATGGATTATTATTATGTCATTAAACATTATAAATTATCTTATAAAGTACAATAAACTCACAGAGGTAAAGCTGCACAATCTTCATGATGTTAAACACTTGTTTCTTTCACACGACAGTAGAGATGTAACTTTACCCCAGAGCTTTCAAATGAATAGTGTGATTAACCACAATCAAGAGGAAGTTAAAGGCAGGTTTGCTCTCGCCACACGTTTAGTTTTGTTGTCTATTTGTTCAAAACTCAACCCTTGACATATATAATCTCTTGTCTTTTTAAAAATATATATTTATCTCTAATTCACTGGGAGCAAAATGACCCAAGACACTGAGAACAGCCCAATTTTCTTTCTTCAGTGTCATACAAACACAGATATGATATTTTCTTCAACTGTTTCTGGTTCTAACCCGTGATTATTATCTCATAAGTTTAGATGAGGTTTTTAGTTTCTGTCTCTTGACAGAATTATCCACTAATTCATCATAAACAATATTTATCCTCGAAGCAAGTGAGTACTCTATGTATTTTAATTAATCTGGATTGAATTTCTGTCACATGCCTGTCCTGTCTTGTTATGCACATGGGTGTTTTGTTATTTTGGGCCATGTGCTCGTGTCTATTGTCTAGCCCCTCCCATCTTGTTATCTGATTATTGGTTAATTTCCCACCTGTTTGTCTCGTTACCCTCCTTTGTTTGTTCCCCTATTTAGCCTCCTTGTGTTTGTAGTCTTGTGCTGGTTCGTTGTCCTTGTTGCGTGTTCCTGGAGCTCTGTGTTTTTTGAGTTTGTTACCCTGTCTGCATGTCATCAATAAATTCCTCTGCATTTGAATCCTCGTCTCATATTCATCCGTTACGTGACAGAACGAACCAGCCAAATATGTGGATTCAGCGGAGTGAAATTTTTTCTGGTGAGGATAAGGGATCTTCAATTTCCTTGTTTGAATATTTCGCCAAATGTGCTCAAAGGACTATGGAGGAGGAGAGGACCATGGCAGATGACGGTCAGCAGAAAGGCAAGCCTTCACCGCTGGTCCCGAAACGGAGGAGAGGAAGGAAGAACCCCTCCGTGACTGTTCCGGTGGTCCCAGTTCCGGTGGTTCCAGTTCCGGTGGTCCCAGTTCCGGTGGTCCCGAGTCTGGTGGTCCCAGTTCCAGTGGCCCCGAGTCCGGTGGTCCCAGTTCTGGTGGTCCCGAAACGGAGGAGGAGAAGGAAGACTTCCTCCATGCCTGTTCCGGTGGTCCCTGTTCCGGTGGTCCCTGTTCCGGTGGTCCCAGTTCCGTTGGTCCCAGGTCCGGTGATCCCAAGTCCGGTGATCCCAGTTCCAGTGGTCCCAGTCTCGGAGGTCCCTGTGCAGTCTGAGATAGACAGAGCAGCTGAGACTCTGTTGGATTACTTCGAAAAACTATACAAGATCCTAGAGTTTCCCAGAACTGTCCACGTCACGTCTGCCCAGCCAGAGACTGTTCAGGTCACGTCTGCCCAGCCAGAGACTGTTCAGGTCACGTCTGCCCAGCCAGAGACTGTTCAGGTCACGTCTGCCCAGCCAGAGACTGTTCAGGTCACGTCTGCCCAGCCAGAGACTGTTCAGGTCACGTCTGCCCAGCCAGAGACTGTTCAGGTCACGTCTGCCCAGCCAGAGACTGTTCAGGTCACGTCTGCCCAGCCAGAGACTGTTCACGTCACGTCTGCCCAGCCAGAGACTGTTCACGTCACGTTTGCCGAGCCTGTGTCTTCAGACAAGATGGCCGCCGCCGAGCCTGTTCACCTCACGCCTGCCGAGCCTGGGTCTTCGGACAAGATGGCCACCGCCGAGAGTGTACACATCACGTTCGCCGAGCCTGTGTCCCCTGACAAGATGGCCGCAGTCGAGCTTGGGTCTGTTCCTGTTCCTGGGCCGGTGGTATCTGTTCCTGAACCGGTGGTGTCTGTTCCTGAGCCTGAGGTGTCTGTTCCAGTGCCCGAGCCGGTGGTGCCAGTTCCTGAGCCGGTGGTGCCAGTTCCTGAGCCGGTGGTGTCTGTTCCTGAACCGGTGGTGTCTGTTCCTGAACCGGTGGTGTCTGTTCCTGAGCCTGAGGTGTCTGTTCCAGTGCCTGAGCCGGTGGTGCCAGTTCCTGAGCCCGAGCCGGTGGTGTCCGTTCCTGAGCCGGTGGTGTCCGTTCCTGAGCCGGTGGTGTCCGTTCCTGAGCCGGTGGTGTCCGTTCCTGAGCCGGTGGTGTCCGTTCCTGAGCCGGTGGTGTCCGTTCCTGAGCCGGTGGTGTCCGTTCCTGAGCCGGTGGTGTCCGTTCCAGTGCCTGAGCCGTTGGTGCCAGTTCCAGTGCCTGAGCCGGTGGTGTCTGTTCCTGAGCCTGAGCCGGTGGTGTCTGTTCCTGTGCCCTGGCCGCCCGAGGGGTCGTCTCCGCCCTGGCCGCCCGAGGGGTCGTCTCCGCCCTGGCCGCCCGAGGGGTCGTCTCCGCCCTGGCCGCCCGAGGGGTCGTCTCCGCCCTGGCCGCCCGAGGGGTCGTCTCCGCCCTGGCCGCCCGAGGGGTCGTCTCCGCCCTGGCCGCCCGAGGGGTCGTCTCCGCCCTGGCCGCCCGAGGGAGAGTCTCCGCCCTGGCCGCCCGAGGGAGAGTCTCCGCCCTGGCCGCCCGAGGGAGAGTCTCCGCCCTGGCCGCCCGAGGGAGAGTCTCCGCCCTGGCCGCCCGAGGGAGAGTCTCCGCCCTGGCCGCCCGAGGGAGAGTCTCCGCCCTGGCCGCCCGAGGGAGAGTCTCCGCCCTGGCCGCCCGAGGGAGAGTCTCCGCCCTGGCCGCCCGAGGGAGAGTCTCCGCCCTGGCCGCCCGAGGGAGAGTCTCCGCCCTGGCCGCCCGAGGGAGAGTCTCCGCCCTGGCCGCCCGAGGGAGAGTCTCCGCCCTGGCCGCCCGAGGGAGAGTCTCCGCCCTGGCCGCCCGAGGGAGAGTCTCCGCCCTGGCCGGCCAATGGACTGTCGTCTCCGCCTTGGCCGCCAGATGGACTGTCTGCTCTGCCCTGGTCTCCCGAACGTTGAGTGCCTTCTGAACTGTCCATTCCCCTTGTTCCACCCTGGTCTGTCCCTCCCGTCCCTACCTGGTCTGTCCCTCCCGTCCCTACCTGGTCTGTCCCTCCCGTCCCTTATGGAGCGTCTGGTAGCCGCTCCGTAGGGAGGGGGTAATGTCACATGCCTGTCCTGTCTTGTTATGCACATGGGTGTTTTGTTATTTTGGGCCATGTGCTCGTGTCTATTGTCTAGCCCCTCCCATCTTGTTATCTGATTATTGGTTAATTTCCCACCTGTTTGTCTCGTTACCCTCCTTTGTTTGTTCCCCTATTTAGCCTCCTTGTGTTTGTAGTCTTGTGCTGGTTCGTTGTCCTTGTTGCGTGTTCCTGGAGCTCTGTGTTTTTTGAGTTTGTTACCCTGTCTGCATGTCATCAATAAATTCCTCTGCATTTGAATCCTCGTCTCATATTCATCCGTTACGTGACAATTTCTTTTTGCCTAGTACTTGGTACTTCTAGAAAATAGTAGGAAGTGTGAAACTTATTTCTAACATTTGTTATACAATTTATTAATCTTTGTTAATGTTAGTTAATAGAAATTCAGCTGTTCATTGTTAGTTCATGTTTGCTCAGGTTCATTCAATAATATTAACAGATACAGCTTGTGTTTTTAATAATGTACTTCAATAAAAATTCAATTAGCATGAACTACAATTAAAATCTGCTTTATTGTTAGTTCATGATAACTAATGAGGTTAACTTTAACAAATGGAACATAATTGTAAAGTGTTGGTGTTTCGTGTCATGTTCACTTGGTTAAAGTTTAAACCACTGGATGCGTGTGTGATCGTGTTGTTCATCAAGTGACCAAACCAGTGGAACACTTCATTTGCACGAAACCATGCTTGTGTTAACCACAAAAAAGAAAACTGTGCAAAAGTTAGATGTTTTTAAATATGTGCAAAAATATTAAAAAGAATTAATATGCATGGCAAAAAAATATCTTTAGATTTATTGACCTTTGTTTCCTTGACTTCAAGCTTTGTCAAATGTCTGTAAAACATCACTCATGTTTCAGCCCCAAGAAAGCTCATCATCCATGTGGTTTACAACTTTCACTGCTGAGCATGTCAGCGCACTTATAATAGAGAGAGACAAAAACTATTATATTACTATATATAAGCAAGATCTCCACTTAAAACAGTAACAGCAAGTGTTACTCTCATACACACACACTGCATATTTACATACAAAGCAGCAAATGGAAATTATATATGGAAATTAAAATTCACACATATAAAACATAATACATTTTAGTAAAAAAAAAAAAAAAAGCATATGTAAGTACTTTGTACTCATAAAGTGTATCACATCATACATTGGCTGTAGACAGTAGTGCTCTGCTCCTGACTAGGCCTGGTGTTACTGGAGCACATGAAGAAATCAACTTCAGCACACTGAAAGAGGACGATATTATATATGAATGGACATATACAGTATGATAGACATAATGTACAGTCAGCTGGTCATAAACATTTCAGATAATTTAATGAATTTTTTGCAGCTTGAAGTTTCACTGTAAGAATCTCCAGGATAATAGAGGACAAAATAAGATAACATATATTAATATTGAAGATCTTACCTGTGGATTATTTGAGTTTTGAGCCGCAGATTTTCCAGTTGCATCAATGAAGCTCTTCACCATTCCTGAAACAGCACTGAATATGAATATCACTGAATTCACACATTATAACAGTCCAAGAGCTGATTCACAGAGAGTGTGTTTTACTGTGAAAAATGTGAGATTCAGGCCAGGGGAATGAAAAAAGAGTCTAGAGAGATGTGTTTTTTAAAAGTTGAACTTTTTTAGCCATTTTTAGAGCGCCATGTCTCGTACAAGAAAGAAGACAGACGTGAGCGCAACAGTTAAACACGTTTGGTAAGTGTTTACATTGAAAAACAATGCAAAAGTGTCCAGACAAAAAACAAGTGACCGGACAAAAACACGATCTGTGTGAAACGGCTACATTTTGTAGATCTAGACTCTGTCTTCTTGTAGTTCAATGACACTTTTACTGTAGTAAAACAAGAACAAACCTATCACTGCAATGGTCAGAAGCACATTCAGCAGGATGAATATGATGGTCATATTTCTCCATGGTATCTGGTGTTGTGGAGCGTCTGTAATATTCTTATGGACAAAGTCTGTAAAAGGTTTGTAGTTCAATCTTTATTCAGTTTCAGTCTTTAACAGAACAATAAAACTATTATTAGTTCTTCATACAGTATATTCAATCTGGAATCCATCATGTGGTTTATAAAGACATGAAATGATCAAATAACTCACAGCTGATGTAGATTTTGGTGCCGTTGTTGAATTTTAGTGGTTCACTAGTTTTCACACAATAATAAACTCCTAATTCATCAATGGTGATATTTCTGATGGACAGACGACTGTTAGTTTTCACTGAGTATTTGTGTATAAAGCTGCTGTTTTCATATTTACCTCCTTCAACTGTGCTATCATAAGTGCGTAAGATCAACACTGGAGGATCCAGTAATCTCAGTTTGTACCAGTAAATCTCCTCAATATCAAGATCACAGGTTATATTCACATCAGATCCTAAAGTTACTGGTGTGTTTGTTAGACTCTCTGTGGCTTGATACAACATGATCAGATCTATGAGAGAAAGAAAAACACATTTATTAAGATATAAAATCAAAAGAAAACTGACTCAATCAAATGTGACGTGAGAAACTCACAGATCTGCAGCTGTATGATCTTCATTGTCTGATCCAGATGAATAATATCTGCTATATTGTGATCATTCAAACATCTCGTCCTGTGAGCGGAAACACAAACCTCGACCACACAGACGAGAGGGGAAGTCAGAGCTGGCCTTCTCTGAGGACATCATCATTCTTAGTTGTTTAAATCAACAAGTCATTAGAAGATATAGTTTGTGGAAATATGCCAGTGTGTTTTATTTGAATATACAGATGTGTGAATTTTGATTTGCTGCTCAAAAAAACACATAATCATATCAAATTGAATTAATTTATTATTTGCTACCAGCACCAGGTTACATATCAGATTGAGCTTCGACTAAAATGCCATTGCAAAGACTCAAGCTTAAAGAAAAACATCTGATGATATCTTGATGAACAAATCAATAAATGTGCACGTCTGACTGGCTGTTTGTTCAGATGTTTAGTGGAAAAACAAACACTTGTGAAGTTTCCACATTTTCATAATGCAAACATTTTCTCAGAATTTTGTTTTATTTAAATATATTGTGTGGTTTGCTTATATTGTTAATTGTGAACATTGCTACTGTCAGTCCTACTCTTATGCTCATAAAAAAATGTAATCTTTGAAGATTTACCAGAGAAATAAACACATACGGTCCTGTTTGCAGCCACAGACATGATCCTCATGACAGCGAATATAAAAACTCATTATAAATAATTTTAATATATGTATATAATATACTATGGGAATTACTTACATGGTATAAACTTAGATGTTAATATATCCTGAGGATGTACACACACACACACACACACACACACACACACACACACACACACACACACACAACAAAACTTCTGTCAGGAAATCGAGACTGGACAGGTGTAAGTGAATCCAGATAAACACTTTATTTTGGACACACAGCAGACACACTGTGATCTAGTGAGAAGCAGGTTACTGACGATGAAGATAAGCAGAAAGATGATAAACACAGTCTTTGTCTTACAGATTGTCTGGTTGGCGGATGGACAGCAGGTTTGACGGAGCACACACCTCTGCAGCTTGACACAGGAGCAAGTAGTGCTGTATTAATCCGCAGGGATCTTCACAGGGAAACACGAGGAGAGAACACAGGCTAGATAATCTTGTAGCTGAACAGGAATCGTAGAGAAATCGTTTCCTAGTTCAAGGCCAGACGCTGAGTGAACTGAGGTGTGTGTGTGTGATTAGTGACAGGTGAGCGTGGTCCAGATTGGGCGGTTTTGAATTTGATTGTGCGGGTAAAAAAGGGTTTGGGCGGGTGGACAAAATTTGGGCTGGTTTGGGGTCAGTTCGGCAGTTTTCAAACATCTACATTTTAAAGTCTAATTGGTTAAAAAACTAAACTAAAGTGTGCATGTAGTCCACAAAATCAGTCATCGTGACATTACTGTACACACACGCCCATGACATCACCGACGAGCACGCTCTTTTAGCCAATCAGCGATCAGCAGGCAGATGCGATTGAGCGTGATAAGTTGTAGCTGTATATTCAAAGTGATCGCTAGTGCCAAAGTGATATAGCCTTCTATACAGTAAGTTGTATCTACAGTAAAGAGTGTATCTCACTAGATTAGAGTGAGCAACTCTAAAAACGCACACGTGGTGGGAGATATCGATGGTGACAAGGCCTATAACTCTGAGAGGAGAGCACAGTTGAATGACTTGAATTGTAGCCTATGTCCCTACATCCGAGCAGTTGTCAGAGGGCTACCAGACTCTCTCACATCCACCACTCAGCAATCCCTCTCACCAGCAGTGTTGCCAGATTGGGACGGTGATTTCCAGCCCAAAAGCTCACCAAAACCCACCACTACAAGAAAAAAAAAAACGCCAGTAAATTTTACTGCCAAAATAATGTGATATAATTTCATTACCATGTCACTCAAGGTTGATAAGCCAAGGTTGATAACCTTCTCCTTAACACTGTAAAGACCAAGGAGCTGGTGATTGATTACATCGCACCACTCATCATCAGCGGGGATCGGGTGGAGCAGTTGTCGGACTTCCGTTTTCTGGGTGTGTACATTGAGGAGGGTCTGACATGGAGCGTAAACAGTGTGAAGGTGCTAAAAAAGGCCCAACAACGACTACACTTCCTGAGGGTCCTCAGGAGAAACGACATCACTCAGAGACTGCTGTTATCCTTCTACAGGTGCTCCATAGAATCTATCTTAACATAGTGCCTATGTGTGTGGTTTAGCAGCTGCACAGTAGCCCAGAAAAAGGCTTTCCAACGGGTCATTAACACGGCCCAGAAGATAGTCGGTTGCCCCCTCCCTACAATGGATGACCTTCACAGTGCTCGCTGTGCTAAAAAAGCTCAGAGCATTATTAGAGACACTTTCCATCCCGGTCACTCCTTGTTTGAACTGTTGCCATCAGGCAGACGATACAGGACAATCAAATCAAGAACAAACAGACTTAAAAACAGTTGTTATCCAACAGCAATAACCACCCTCAATGCCATAAAAAAACATTCGTAAAACAATACTATATAGTCAGATTGTGCAATAACTATGACAGAATGAATGGTGGTATGTGTGTGCATCTCCAATAGGATGGGGAGGATGTGTTGATTATTAATGTTTTTTATTGATATTGATTTATTGATGCACTAACTGTCTGGCACTTTTTAAATTTCGTTGTACAGGTTACAATGACAATAAAGGACTATACTATAGGCCTACTATACTATAAGCACAATTTGTATTTCCTTAAAACAAAATAATGATGACAAAATAAATAAATTTACCAGGAAAACAGATCAAAACAGGGCAATAATTAAGGAGAATTAGCCAATATGATTAAAATGTCCAAGTGGACACTGTCAAAACGGCAATCAAGAAATGAACCGATGACTTTAACCCTCGGATGTACACATTCAGAACATAACGCAGAATTTAGCAGTCAAAACTGATTCATCGTTGACTCAAACCATTTTCGGCAGCTGTCAGGGTGGAGTAGAGTGCAGTCTGGACGGTGTAAAAGTTGCAGATGTCTGGTTAGGCCAGTGAGCACATGACCATGGACAGGAGTCGTCCCATATTTGTTTTAAACAGTAATATTGTGAAATATTTATACAATTTAAAATAACTGTTTTCTATTTGAATATATTTTCAAATGTGATTTAAGTCATTCAACATTTTCTTAAACATTTGATGACGTGGAGAACAAAGTATAAGCAAACATGCTTAGTTTCTTATGTTTTCTTAATTTATTATTTTAAAATTATATTTTTTTATTTATTTATTTGTTACAACAAAGGAATAACATGGTAGCTTCTGACCAAAAAGAAAGGCAATTATAATAATTGAATAATTAACAATTAGGGGCAGTCATGGTGTCCTAGTGGTTGGGGAGTTGAACTGGTAACCCAAAGGTTGCTGGTTTGATTCCAGAACCGGTGGGAAATGACTGAGGTGCCCTTGAGCAAGGCACCTAACCCCTAATCGCTCCCCGGGCGCCACACAAAGGCTGCCCGCTGCTCTGGGTGTGTGTATCCACATTTGCAGTGTGTGTGTGTTAACTACTCACTACTCTGCTCCTAATGTGTGTGCATTAACTTGGATGGGTTAAATGCAGAGGTCAAATTCCAAGTATGGGTTACCATCACGTGTCACTTGATGTATGTCTCGAGACCACTTTTACGTGGTCTCGGTCTTGTCACGGCCTTGACGATCTTTGGTCTTGGTCTTGTCTTGGTCTCGGACCTCTCGGTCTTGTCTAGGTCTCGCTGTCTCAGACCGACATAGTGGTCGGGGGATTTAGCAATACAATACTACAATATCCACGATGACACAACGTTCGATAATGCAACATTATTATCCGCAACGGAACGGATTGAAGCGCGCGTCCGAGTGAAAGTGCGGCGTGTGCGCGAGCCACACCAGAAAACAATGTATCCGCGCCACTGATCGCAGCGGCAACGAGCACTTTGATCACTTGATTTAAAAAACACATATCAGTGACATGATGGGTTTTAACTTCATTCAGGAGATTTTGGGTAACTGCACGACTGACAGATGACTTTGAGCGCACCGCCAACGCCGTGTGTGTGTGTGTGTGTGTGTGTGTGTGTGTGTGTAACCATAGCGACAAAACAACCAACTTTCGGATCCTGCACTTTAGCCTATTCATGGGTTTCATCAGGTCCCTTTCCACAGGTGTATTAATCAAGCACAATGCAGTCTGCATTCATAATCTAGGTGCTTGATTTTATACACCTGTGGAAAGGGACCTGATGAAACCCATAAATAATTTCGTTTTTACACATTTTATTATGTATTTAAAAGTTGCAGAATGGATTCATTTGGAGACTCCGAAATCGGCAGAGATAGGCTTAGATGAATTTGTGTCTTTGATATCTGTGTGTGTGTGTGTGTGTTGTTTGATTACAGTATTGTATTTAAGATGGTGTTAGACTAAATAAATGGTCTTTTAAATATCATCTGCATATCTCCGTTGTGTTGACTAAACATTAGGCCTAATCCAAGTTTATAATTGTGTATCTTTAATTTGATGTTACGATTTCATCTACACATTAAGTATTATTTCAATTGGTTACATATTTCACATTCTTTAGACAGTTGTTGGAGGAGCAAGATGGTGTTGGAGGTGTTTGATGTTTTGTCAGATGAACCAGTCAGTACCAGTCATGTCAGTCCTCAACAGTACACAAAAGTTAAGGGAGTCTCAATCCTCTAATAGTGCAGTTACAGCCGTCATGCAATTGCTACACATAGTTGATCTCACCCAGTCTGCATAAACATTTACAGTGAGCTCACAGTCACACACATGACATGGTCTGTCTCTGTATTGTTCTGCCTGTGTAGTTGAAGTAATACCGTCTAATATTGAATGTAAACTGCGGCTGAACCCTAGTATGCTGCTGTTCTTGAATTCATACAAGTTATAGCTTAGCTTCAACACTAGTCTTTTTTTTTTTTTCTCCGGTCTCGACTTGGTCTAGGTCTTGGTCTCGTCTTGGTCTTGTCTTGGTCTTGTCTTGGTCTCGATACCCTCTGGTCTTGGTAGTGTCTTGGTCTCTGTTTAGGCGGTCTTGACTACAAGTCTAATAATAGATGTATGAATTTCTGATGCTCAGGAGGGGTTGTCAGGTCTGGTCCTCAAGGTCCACTTTCCTGCAGAGTTTAGCTCAGTTTAGAATGTGCTCTTCTCCTCCCGAGCATCAGAAATTCATACATATATTATAATTGAATTTTTGGTATTATAACTCCTGCTCGAAACCATCAGCCATTTCAACTAAAAGATGAAGGCTGTCATATTAACGTTGCCCACTAGAGGGCGATAGGATAAGGAATCGTTTAAGTCCTGCAATTAATTTGGTTTCTATTCCTTTGAATGGAAATAAATGCATTGATTGATCTAATTCATTTGTGTAACTACTGTGTACTGACAGTATAGTTTTATATAATTAATGTACATATACATTTGTGAAATGTGAATCGCTAATATTCGATGGTGGGAAAATATTTTGCCTACATCATTAGTGGTTCATCTGCAGGTCGGGAATCCGGCTAGAGCAGGCTGCGGGTGAAATATCCAAGGCTATTTTTAAAATAACAAATAATGTTTATTGTTTATAATATTTTATTTACATAATTTCTGCATTTTAAAAGTGTGTTGGAACTGAAGTCGAGGACAGTAGCTCTTCAGTAGCTCTTCAGTAGCTCTCGGGTTGGAAAACCCTGCAGTAGAGACTCCAAAATATGAAATGGGAACATGGGAACCCCTGCTCTACCACAGCAGTAGTGGAAGAAATAACCACAACGATTCAACCCTGCTACAACACTCCTGTCTGTAATTATCAAGCAACCCTAAACCCTCATTCACTATTCCCTACGCTAGTCCACTAATACTGTTCACTTGAAGGAGTGAATGAAAAGGAGTGAGTGAATTCGAACAGCCGTTGAGCGTACATCGATTGCGGTGCATGTGTGGAAGAGAGTGAATGAGTGCATTGAATAACCACTATGAATGGTTGTCCCCTCAAATAACAACTTATTTGAGGGTATAGAGGGATTCAGCCCTTGATTAACTGGTTCAGGTGAGTTTAATGCTAAACTAAGTGTGTTTAAGGATGGAGCTAAACTCTTGAGGACACCAGGACAGTGTTTGGTGACCCCTGTTTAATAAGTATACAGTACCAGAGGTTTGTCAGATGTAGGATTACTTTGGGCGCCAGCATGCATGGGTGTGGAAAGGAATGAGGAGGTGGATAATTTGTTAAGAGATCATAATCCTCTCATATCCGTGAATTTGAGATTCATCCTTAAATCAGAAAACGCGTATACAACTAAAATGTTTCGCATAGAAAAGATAAAGATTTCACCTAAGTATTAATAAAATTGGGGGTCATCTATCTAGTACTTCAGGTTTCCTTTTCTTTTTCTTTTTCTTTTTCTGTTTCTGTTTCTTATTCATTTTTCAGTCCAGTATGTGGTGGGAATGCAATCCGGATTGATATGAAGTTAATAAAACAATATGTGAAAAGTAGGTGGCAGAAACAATGGGAAGAACAGGAAGATTGGCTTTATAACATCCAGATAAATGAAGGAGAAACTGTAGAGAACGTTATAATGAAATGGCCGATATATAATGAATGGAGAATGTTGATTTTAAAAGAATTAAGATGAAATTTTAGCCTAGGCTACTTGAAAAACATAGGCTATAAAGGAACTAATATGATGAATCTTTTTATTTTTTTATGCTGATTTAGATCAAATGGCCTCTGCTGGCATTTGTGATAATCCATGATAAGTTTGTTTATACATTTCTGAATGTATTTTAATAGTGTT